>NC_047490.1:1108491-1477988 GCF_002079055.1 Saccharomyces paradoxus
TGGAACATATCGTCTCTATTTATACATTTTTTTTTTCAATTGTAAAATTTTTGCACTTCCTCCTTCTCATTCTTTCAATTGCCAATAGGTGGCAGGGGGGATCTCGAGTGATGGTGGGGATCTTTCCCTGCAAGACGACTTTTTGCCATCTAAATTTTCTTTGCTGCCTTCTTTGACAAATTATCCAGCAGAAACAAATAGAAAAAACAAATCACAGAATAACACGCAGGCGCCCGAAGTTGTTCCTACGAGAAGAGGTGGGTTACAAAAAAGTTTATTCCCTGGAAAAAAATTTTGCGTTGCCTTTCTGGAGAATTTTTCGAAGTAGTCCGCTGTCGCTACGTACATTTCTGGGAAGTGTGGACATTCTTCCACCAGTTATTCCTCCCAAGAAAAAAGATTTCCTACCCCGCACAAATTCCTGCATACCCCTCACTTCCACGGGGTAAAGAAAAACAACACACCGAGTTTTACCGTAGCAGCCTCTGACGGAGCCGTATGGAACAATTCTGGATAAATATGGCGGAAAAACGGCTTTGGCTGCGGCTTTGTTTAAGAAAAAAGCCAGATGAGATGTTTGTTGTTACGGAAAAAATTTTGTTGCGCTTCCTGCTACGATATTTGTCCACATAAGTTCCCAAAAGGGGCCGTTAAAATCTAGGCCTCAAACAAAGTGTTATGGAAGCACTCTTGCCGCGTTCGACTGTGTTGCTTTTTTACTTTTCAACATGACATGTTTTTCACATTGGGTTTTTGGCTATAATTAAATAAAAATGGTTCTTAAAAGCGTTTAATAGGGCATGCTCAACAACCAAAGATGATATTAGAGACGATGGTGCTATTTTCTAGGGTTCTTCGTGTAATAAGCTGTTTGGTTAGGCAACAAGAAATTAAATGAGATCGTAGTTCCATTCATTATGGATTTCTTTTAACCGATTGATTGAAAATTTGTTTTCAAGCTGCAATATACTGATTTCACTTTCATTTAGGGGTCCATTTCGGTAAGTAATTAGAAGTACATAGTGTCAAATCTTTAAAGTATTCTCTTCGAACCAACTACAGGAAGCTCTAATCATTTTTGCTGGAAAATGCACATCTGCTAGTTTGTTCGCCTCCGACAAGTATCTTTAGGGTTTAAGCAATATAGGCATAATTTAATGAACTAATATGTCCGTTAACTCAGGTCAGGAAAGAAATCAACGTTCCTGTCAATCTAAGGACGAAAGCAATTAGAGTTTTTTAGGACATTTTTTTCTCTTACTGAATTTTTCCGTAGAGTGCAATTATTCGGCAGATGGATCGCGGGGAAACTTGAGAGTTTATGCAAAAAAATCCGAAGATGGAACTAAATGGGCGGTACGTGGGAAAGCCCCGGATTTAATCCTCACTAAGGCAATTACCCCTTACTTTAGGTGGAGGAAATAACCGGAAAAAAAAAGAAATGCTGTATTTTTTTTGTTCCCACCTGTTTCTTCAGTAAACAGATGGAGAATCAAGCTGCTACAGTTAGTTATTAGAGTTCACATAATATTTTCTTGTAATGAACGTAAGGAACAACTATCACCCCACATTTTATTTTTCCCTTTACTAACTTTGTCTTAGCTTGTACGTTTTGGGCCTAATGACCGGTTGTTTTCTTCTCTTTTTCCGGTTATTGCTGCTCTGATGACTCGAGCGTCTGGCAACCAAATGACTGTAAATGATCTGCGGTTAATTGAGACCCATTGTTGATTATTCACCCATCTGCAAAAAAAAATGGTTCACATATTAGTTGAAAATTTTGCTTCCGTGAGATTTTTTTGTCTCACGTTGTAATTATTTTTAATTCATGCGCAGCTTCTTGAACAAGACAATAAAAGAATAAGACCATATCGTTTCATTATACAAGTCTTGGTGGCGACTGAAAAAATGATCTTGTGGTTATGACTCAGGAGAGATACGCACCTAAAAAATTATTGGTTTTCTTTAAAAAAAGTTGAAGAGGTAAGTATTCACTAATTTTGTTGTGCTTTGAATAAAACGTTATCATCAACGTACAATTTTTGAAAGCAGCTGCGTTGATATCTGTTGTTCCTTTTGCTGTTTTAGCTTACCTAATATATCCAAAGTATTTTTTGCAGAAAAACAGTATTTGGGTTTACTGTACTGGAAGGGAAAAACTCATATTTTTAATATGTGTCCTGTATTTTTATCTCGATGGGAAGGATGATCATATATGTCAGAATAGGGTTCTCTCAAAAATTTGTCAAATTTCTGTCGCTGATCGATTAAATCGAAAAATTGCCCATGAAGTTGAGAGGATTACTTGACAAGCTAGGTCAATGACTGCCCCAAGCAACCCAAACAGCACGTTTGCACGTGGTGGCCGGGAATCTCTGGCACACTTTAGTGATATTCGTTATATCATCATCAGAACTGCCTCTGAATTATCAGTCCGCTAACAAATGAATTGTATGGACAGCAATTGAAGCATGAAACGTAGCCTCCAGGTGCTTTATTCGGTGAAAAAGACTTATAGGTTTTCTGTCAATTGCAGGCAATATTCACCATATGATGTACACTACCTTTTTGATTACTTAAGCCCTCCCAAAGGAGGCTTTTTTTCCTTCCTGCTACCTAATGGTGGAGTATGGTAGCATTTCAATAATCACTGTTGAAATAGTGTAGAATAATACCGAATGCAGTAATAAACAAGTTTATGGCCTGCAAGTTTTTCTTCAAAGAAAAGATAGTCGAACAGGTTTTTGTGACATCCAAAATGTTTACTGGAAGGCGAAGTATTTCTGGTTTTCTCGCAAAGTTTCTTTTTAATAAAGTGCAATTATTGTTTGGGGAAATATGAACTGTTTATCCTATCCTTTATCTGAAAAGAAAATTTTGAAATTTTTTTTTACCCTTTACTGTCAGTAATGCATCATTTCTTCTTAGATAAGATCGTTTTCCATCACTAGCCCTTTTTAACAAATATAGGATGTAGTTCGTCAGTTTAAGGACTATGGAAAGCCCAATTTGATTCCGTTTTTTTCTGTTACTAAGAAAGGCAATCAGATTTAAAAGTGAACCTCTTGTCTTCTTAGTCGCAAGGTCGATTTAGCAGCTTCACTTCAAGCCGTTTGGCTCTATCTTTTTCGAGATAGAGAAGACATTGTAACAAACTGAGGTCTGCCGTATGTTCGATGACAATCAAAAGGTCCGTCTAAAATTAATTCTCTTAATGAGTTTTGGAGGCTCTTGTCCAGAATGGGAGACTTTTTTTTTTCTATTTTTTTTTTCAAAGCCTCTGATCTAAACAAGAAAGGGGCATTTCGCTTTTAGCGTGACTAAACCATAACTTTGAAGGGTAAAGCTATTAACTTCTCTTCAAAGCTTAGAAAAGAAAGAAAATTAATAAAAAAATTATAAATTCATAAAAAATCATAACTTCTATTGACAATTTTATATTGCCATACAATGTAAATCGTTATAAGGGTTCATTAAAAATATAGATCAGAATTAGAGTGCATTCCAAATGCACAGATATTAGAACAGGGTCATGAATCAATAGAGGTGTTCGCAAATTATTTTGTGCTAAACATTCTCTTGTACAATGGCTTGTCATCGTGAGTCAAATCCTCAGCGTCGTAGTTGGCACCTCTTCTGGATGGTGGAACCCATGAAGCAGATTTCCATGGTAGAACACCTTCTTCCCACATGGTGTTGACTTCTTCCAAAGTCAAACCCTTGGTTTCTGGAACAACCAACAAAACGTAGAAGAACATGAAGACCAGACAGCCCATGAAAACGTAACCGTAGTAGAAGTTAATAGCATTAGTAATAAATGGAGTGAAGAAACCAATCAAGAAACCCCACATCCAGTTAGCAGCGGTAGCAATAGACATAGCCTTAGACTTGACCCTCAATGGGAAAGTTTCAGAGACAACAACATAAGGAATTGGAGCCCAGGTGGTAGCAAAACAGAAAATATAGAAACAGGCAAAGACAATCATACAGTTACCAGCACCTTTGGAAGATGGTTGGTCTTGACCATTTGGCCATAACCTGGTCACACCCACAGAAGCGTAGACAACCATACAAGCTGTCATGGAAGCAGCACCCCATAGTAGACAAGTACGACGACCATATCTATCAACAACGTAAATACCAACAAAAGTGGAAGCAAAGTTAACAATACCCAAGACAATGGAGGTTTCGAAAGAATCACTCAAACCAACAGCCTTGAAAATAGTAGTACCATAGTAAAAGAAATAGTTATCACCTGTTAATTGTTGTAGAGATTGAATCATGGCACCCATAATTAAACGTTGTAGGACCTTCGTCTTGCTACTAAACAACTCACCCCAGGAAGCACTACCGGCTAGCTTTTCGGCTTCAATACCAGCTAACACAGCTTCGACTTCTGCCAAAACAGATGGGTCATCGACAGCAACCTTGTTAGAGACTGCAATGGAACGTTTGGCTTCCTCGATCTTACCGACTTCAGCTAGGTAACGTGGAGATTCTGGAACGAAAGTCATACCACCAATCATGAACAAAGCCCAGGCAAAACCTAGACCCAATGGAACTCTCCATTGGACAGAGTTAGAATAAGTCTTGGTACCGTAGTTTGTACAGTAACCCAAGAAAATACCGGCAGTAATCATCAATTGGTAGCAAGAGACCAAAGTACCTCTCAAGTGCTTTGGAGACACTTCAGAAATCAGCATAGGAGATAGGACGGCAATACCACCGACACCCAGACCAGAAATAATTCTACCAATGAAATATTGGTACCATTTGTTAATGGATGCGATTTGAATAATAATACCGATGATGTAGATAACAACAACGACGATTAAACCCACCTTACGACCGTACATGTCACCCAGTTTAGAAAGAATAATACCACCAATGGCACAACCAATGTTGAAAATAGAGACAATTAAACCAGTTCTAACCTTAGACAAATAATTAGTACCATCTTTGTGTTTCATACCAAATCTTCTGATGAAATCGGTTTGATTGACAAAACCAGAAATGGTACCAGTATCCCAACCGAAAACGAAACCACCGAAGGCAATCATAATACACATAATAGAGACTGTAACATAGGCAGATGCAGGTCTCTTTGGGATTTCAACAACGGGTTCGTGTTCTTCACCTTCACCATAAGCTTTTAGTTCATCATTTTCAGCCTTATTGGTTGGTGTAGATAGCACTGAATTAGAGGCCGAATCGACCGGAGAGAGATGCTCTTCAGGAGTTTGCTCTGCGATAGCAGCGTCTTGTGACATCTTTAAATTAAAATTAGGAAAATTCTTCTTTGTTCTTTTTGTTTTTGTTCTTAGAAAAGACAAGTTGAGCTTGTTTGTTCTTGTCCTTTTTTCATTAGAAGAAAAATGCAAACAGAAGAAGAGGATTTTTAAGACCATGAGTCTTCCCTCGACCTCTTTTTATATGTTTCCATATTCTCTTCATTGTGCGCTCCCATTGTCTACGAAACAATATCTGTATACAAATCTGCGGCATCTGCTGGATTTTTTCAAGGAAGGCACGGAGGGCATCTAAACAGTCTCAACACACCGTGGTAGAGAAATGTAATTTCTCAAGGAACATTTTTCAAACTTGCCTACTGACTATTCTATGCAAAGTTCCAATAATTTCTCCTTTTTTTCCAATGTTTTAGGGGAAAAACTGGTTTTCGATACCGGGGCCCCACAATGTACCTGCACTTTTTGTGGGGTAAACGTGGATAAAACGAATCTCCGTTGCCTTCAAACATTTTTTTTGTACGGCGTCCTCCTAGTTCAGGAAAAAGAGATCGGGCGGTGAGGCTAGTTAGCGTAGCCCCTTGAGGAGGAATATGAAACACATTTGTCTTGGCGCCGCACAGAGAAACTACGCACTTCTTTTTGTCCCCCAGGCTGCTTATCACACCATATGGTACACCGATGCTCGTTGTCACGGTCTTTTCTGCTGTTTTTCCTTTGTTCCTCTGAAAATTCGAGCCGGCGCACTCCAATTACCACGTAAAGGAATTTTCCAAACGGCAACACAGGGATGAACATGTGAACGTGTTATGGTAGCTACGGTTGCTTCTCCGGTATGGGTCCGGAATTTCTTTCTCTTATTTTTTGTGTGCTGCTTTTTTTTCCTTGCCCCTTTAGCATCGCAGGAGGAGAGTAGAGAACTAGCCGTTGTTCCGTTTTCCGGTTGAAAAGCATGGAAAGTTTTTCCAACAATACTGGTTAAAAATGTGTTGGTGACTGACTAAGTTAAATTTTTCTCCAATTTGAAGCCATTCAACTCGATAACTTTAAAATGCAAGGAGGCTAGGTGTGTGACAAAAGTGAGAAGATAATATTTTTACTTCCGTAGAAACAGAATAAGGAAGGAAAAATGTCCATGACAAAAAAGCCATCCCCTTTGTAAAGAAGCCTGCTTGGAGACTCTTGAGAATCGAAAAACCTTGGGCTTTTTTCTTAATGTTTTCCGTTTGGATTTCATGCGAAAACCATCACGTTCTTAGTAATGCAAGATTATTGAACCATTGTCAGGAGTTAAGATTAGTTAGTTACTTTTCGTATTCTACTACGCACTTCTTTGTGGGCGTGACAAATTGCACACACATGCATTTTCAATATTTTTGCCACCGCCCACGATAACCAGAGACCTCTTCTTTTCCTTGAAATTAAAGAACTTTTTTCTTTCTTATTCGACTTTTGGTGATGATACGAAGCTAGTGATCGCAGAAAAATTTTGTTTGTCTGTTCTGTTGCAAACTGGACACTAAAATTCCGAAAGAGATCAAAAAATGCTAATATTTATTGTTTTGATATCATGTACCAATGTTTTTTATTAACTGTATCAGAGAATTATATATATAAAGTCATAAAATCTTGTGTATTCTTTATCATTATTAACTAGCACGTCGAATTTTAAAATACACTATTATTCAGCACTACGGTTCAGCGAGAAATTAATTCTTACCGAACATTTTCTTGTAAAATGGCTGGTCATCATGCATCAGTGCATCAGCATTGTAGTCAGCACCTCTTTGAGATGTTGGAACCCAAGCAGCAGATTTCCATGGTAGAACACCTTCGGCGTACATATCGTTGACTTCTTCTAAAGTCAAACCTTTAGTTTCTGGAACAAAGAAGAAAACGTAGAAGTAGGCGAAAACCATACAGCCCATGAAAACGTAACCATAATAGAAATTAATAGCATTAGTAATAAATGGAGTGAAGAAACCAATCAAGAAACCCCACATCCAGTTAGCAGCGGTAGCAATAGACATAGCCTTAGACTTGACCCTCAATGGGAAAGTTTCAGAGATAACAACATAAGCAATTGGAGCCCAGGTGGTAGCAAAACAGAAAATATAGAAACATGCGAAGCAAATCATACAGTTACCAGCACCCTTGGATGAACCGTTATCTTGACCATTTGGCCATAGTCTAGTGACACCGACAGAAGCGTAGACTACATAACAGCAGACCATACCAATGGCACCATATAGCAAACAGTTACGACGGCCGAAACGATCGACTGTGTATAGAGAACAACAAGTGGAGAAGAGGTTGACGACACCAAAAACGATAGAAGTTTCAAAAGAATCACTCATACCAACAGCTTTAAAAACAGTAGTACCATAGTAGAAGAAATAGTTATCACCTGTCAATTGTTGTAGAGATTGGATCATAATACCCATCATAGTACGCTTAAACATGGCTGGCTTACCAGTGAATAATTCACCCCATGATGCTGAACCAGCAGCCCTAGCTTCTTCAACACTAGCTTCGATAACTTCTAATTCTTGTTGAATGAATGGATGATCTGGGGCAACCTTGTTAACCTTGGATAGAGAAGCTCTTGCTTCGTCGATTTGACCAGCTTCAACCAAGTAACGTGGAGATTCTGGAACGAAAGTCATACCACCAATCATAAACAAAGCCCAGGCAAAACACAAACCTAATGGGACTCTCCATTGCACAGAGTTAGAGTAGTTCTTTGTACCGAAATTTGTACAGTAACCTAAGAAAATACCCAAGGTAATCATCAATTGGTAACAAGAAACTAAAGTACCTCTCATTTCCTTAGGAGCAACTTCGGAAATCAACATAGGAGATAGGACGGCAATACCACCGACACCCAGACCGGAAATAATTCTGCCAATGAAATATTGGTACCATTTGTTAATGGATGCGATTTGAATAATAATACCGATGATGTAGATAACAACAACGACAATCAAACCCATTTTACGACCGTACATATCACCTAATTTGGCTAAAATAATACCACCAATGGCACAACCAATATTGAAAATAGAGACAATTAAACCAGTTCTAACCTTAGACAAATAAAAACTACCATCTTTGTGTTTCATACCAAATCTTCTCAAGAAATCAGTTTGAGCGACGAAACCAGAAATGGTACCAGTATCCCAACCGAAAACGAAACCACCGAAGGCGACCATAACACAACAGATGGAGACAGTGACGTACGCACCTTTACCTGTGTTTGGATTGGTAAATACCTGGTCGGCCTCAGCTTGAAAATCATCTTGAACACCTTTTTCTTCAGGCATGTTCATTACCTGAGAGCTATTCGAAGGCAGCTCAGCATTCGAATTTTCACTTGACTTTTGTGGAGATATTAAATCTGGAGTTGAATTCATGATTGCTTAACTCAGATGTAAATTTTGTTTGTTGTTTTACTACTTTTATAAAACTGGAGTTAAATTTATGGGAAATTAATGCAAAAGACAAGAACAGCACCAGTATTTATATGCAACCTCAAGTGAAAAAAACTTTGACTTTTCTTCTGTTCTGGAGAAATTCTCTGGGGATATAGTCCCCAGATTTTTTGGGTGGGCCCCCAATGTCCCACATCGTTATTGAGTTGTTTCTTTCTCCAGAAGGACGTTGTACCCTCATTATAGTGGCGGTCAGTATAATAACCTCCGGAAATACTAACATCGGGGAAAGCGGAAAATCTGGAAAAATTCTCCACAAAGCTTTCTGTGTGATAATCCGCGACCGAGAGTTTAACCGAACCCGCGGAACGAGATATTCCGTGTTTATTGCGGTATTATATGAGCCGGACGAATCCGGAAAAACTACGTGACAGGAACGATGACCGGGCAGCAGACGAAGCTGGAAGAATATAGCTAAGAAAATGCGCACGGAAAAAAAAACACTCCCGAATTTCTCCGTGAACAAGCCTACTAGGGGATAATTGTAGGTACCCGCTAATATGCTGCTGCTACTGAAAACCAACCAGATGCAAGAAGATGCAAACGAGCTAGAATGTTCCGCGAAAAGCTCATCTTGCAATTTTTTTTTTCTTTTTCAAGAAAAAGAAAGTATTTTTTCCTTTCATTTTATTGCTCCTTCTCTAGGTGTTATCTCGAGAGAATGGAGCCTGCCTGCGATGACGAATAGGAAAGAAAAAAATCTTTCTTGACATTGCTTGCTTAATCCTTATACGAATAGTTCGCTTCCTAATTAACATTAGGCTTCATTTTCTCTAGCACGCATCATTAATCAACAATACTCACGCTAGCTTGGATCGTACACCAATAAAAAAATTATAGTTAGCTGATGCCTTTTTACATGATTTTGCTGAATAGAACAAGCTTCTTTCAAAACTACAGTGCCATTCGATATACCGGTATAATTTTGTACGAAACGTCAGAAATTAGCCGCACAGTTAGTTGAACCGCTCCGCTGTAAAATTGGATGCAGATTAGATAAGAACATTGGGCACTACATTTCTTTCAGACTTTCCTGATGCTGGTTTGAATTTTGCCTTCATCCCGCACCAAAGCGACCGTTCCGCGTGAGGAAAATGGAAGGGTTTTCAAGCAGCGCGAAATTCCGAATTTGAGGGGCGGATACCGCTAATAAAATATTCTTGAACAGCCTCAGATATTTTTAACTGATCCTTCATCGTAATCTGAGAACTCCTCTTGTTTGATTGTATAAGAAATGGGAGCTTTGCAGTGAACAGAAACCCCGTCTAAGATTCTCAGTACTATATGCTTTACTTGCAGTAATTTGAATAGCAGGTGTCTTAAGTTAAATTTTTGGTGACAAGAAACGTACAAAGTTTGCTTGCGACTCTCCGAAATTTGAGTTTCCGGGTTTTCATCTATCCACCCAAAAGATAATAAATACTGACAAAATGTAAATAAATAATGCTAAAATAGCTTAGGATAAATTTATAGAGGGCTATTAGTTTTTACAATAGAAGCATGAAGACATATACATACACTTAATACGTAAAGTTAACTAAATGAGGAGCCGAATATATACAAATAGCTTCGAACTACTTTAAAACCAAGATATTATTTGAAGAAAGCTCCCATACGGCTATTTTAACTGAACGGGAAATAACAGATGGAGTACGAGTTTCTTTTCGTTACAATTTGGACATAACTAGTCTAGTATGCGCATGGCCAAAGCACTTCTCTTTGTTTTCCGCGCATCAAAATTTTTTGATGCGCTCTTTCTGAAATGCTTCTAAATAAAGGCATCAACTATGCTCAGCAGCCGTAGAAAATCATTAGCCCCTAGCTTCCAAAAATAGACGACGTACTCATGAAATGTTTACTTCAGCTGCAGTATCCGCATGTGTGGAGTTTTTTCAAATCGCTCCACAAGAATCGCGGCAATAAGATCGTTTCCATTTCCTGACTAGTCAGGTTATATGGGCCCCTATAAAAAGCGTATAATTGCGGTATTTTGTATCTGAGTCATTTACAATGGCTTAAGTATGTGAGAAGATTTTCATTTGTTCAAATAAGATTTAGAGTTTCAATGGACCTGGAACAATACATATGATCACCTCATCCCGATAAATAATAACCCCCCTCCCTAAAGTACTGGCTTCTACGAGTACCTGTGTTAGTAGAACCTTTCCCCAAACTTTCTTGTTTCCTTGCCAGGTTTGTGCCTCGCGTTGGCTCACTCACGAAAACTTCATCCACTTGTTTAGGCTATATTACATGATATATATATATATATATATATGTATGTATGGATACATATGAAATGATATGAATAAAACGACAACTATTTATTTATGGCTATATTTGTTACCATGATTATTTTTTGCATCACTTTTATTTTGAACAACAGTATCGATTATGTGACGCAGCGATCAAAAAGGGGTATAACGATAACTTGTTATAATTATTAAACTTTGCAATATTAGATTTTGTAATATTAAATCACAAATAGGAAAAAGCGTACGATATTCCGCGATTTTGCTCATGCTTCATTGTAAGATTCCTCACTAATCACATCCGATTCAGAAATGAATGTTACTTCTGTCCAAGCTACGCCATGAATTTTCTCCCCGCCGTTTATTTGTAGAGTAGAGCTTTTTGGATCAGCGTATTGGTAAATGAATGGTTTAGTACCGGCAACACCAGAGACGATGTTTTTAACGAAACTTGGAATTTCGCCCATCACATCAATTCTTTCGACTAAGTTGTCCAATGGACCTTCTACAACAGCACAGATCTTATCTTCTTCCGCGACGTTCTTGTATTCTTCTTCCTCTTCTTCTTCCTTTTCATCGCCTGCTTGTAAATCCTGTTCAGTACCATTCTCGGATTTCAACTGTTCATCCTTTACTTTAGTATTGATACCTTTGAAGGTGATTTTGATGTCTTTTGGAACTTTCCAACCAACAGAATCAATTTCTGAGTTTAAGTGCTCAACATTATTGTTAGTTGTCATTGCTAAAACTTCCTTATCGTCGGTGATAATACCAGCAGAAATTTTAGTGTTGGCGTACGATTTTGGTGTGGTAAATTCCATCAACACCGCAGAATACTTTTCTGAATGGAAAAACATGAAGTTCCATGCCTTAGCTGCGTGATGAGGTTTCATGCCTTGGAAAGCCATTATAAATGTGGAGATCGCTGGATCTTCCTCTTTGAAAGTAATAGTACGGTCTTCGTAGGTGATTTCAACTTCTTCACCGTCACTTTCTTCTTCACTGCCAGACTCCTCCTCAGAATCACCAGATTCTTCTTCTTCTTCTTCTTCTTCTCCTTCGTCATCGTTATCGTCCTCATCAGCTGAGCTTTCTTCCTCGTCAGATTCTGGAATAACTTCCTTCTTGACCTTGATAGTACCGTGACAAGCATTTCTTGGCCAGAAAACGTGTCTCATGCTACCCCAAGGTTCATCGATATTGTTACCATAATAAGTGGCAGGATCATCACCGATCTTAGCTCCAGGGGTTAACCTTCTTATATGTAAGTCAACGACAGATAGATCACAAACACTGGATTGAATGTGATAACTTTCACCGTCTTCACTTAATTCTACAGAAAGATTGTCAGCATAAAAATTCGGACCTTCGATGTAGAAATTCTCCAACTTGGTAGATGTCCAGATATTCAAATCCTCTGGATTCTTCGAGTCAAAAATTCTGAAGGTAAATTGGGATGCGGTGTGCAAACCAATGATATTTGAATGAATAACCTGGGCGAAACCAAAGATACCAGTTTTCAAGTCACTGAAATAAAAGATAACCGATTCAACGTTTGTATGGTCAGGAGCCTGCCAAAAAAAATCTTCACGACTGGTTTCTCTGTAAGGCTGCTTATTTTTTACCCTATCAGCAACACTATGAATGTAATCTTTCCCGTATTCAGGTTCAGCCATACCGGTGACTGCGGAAATCCCACCTTTTATCCACTTCAACATTATATTATACTATACAAAAGCTTATTTCTCTCTTTTTTTCTTGATTCGATGCAATAAATGACTGAATCTCTTGACCTTCTACAGATTTCAATTTATCGAACAAAAATGCAAAAGAATTTTATCAACAGGGTTTATCTATATATAACAAACGAAAAGCTGTGCTATTCGTGAATCTCAAGGAGTAATCGTCTAGGATATCCCCGAATGCTTCAATCAACCAGCTGTCATCTCGGTTTTGTTTTCTCCCACTCATCGCAAGTTTGCCTCCTCAACAACAAAAAAACAACGAAAAAAAGCGGTAATAAACGGGCCCTGAAGTTACGTGAAAAATGACATAATTATAGACAAGATTTTTGCTTAAGTCCTATCAAAGGGCAATATCATCATGCACAAGATGTGAAAAGTATTACTGAGGCGGTAGGTAGGAATTACCGTAGTTATAGCTAAATTCAGGAAACAATCGCTAGTTTGTTCTTTGATAGTTGGCCAAATCAAAAATACTCTTGAATTTTGAAGTTTCTCAGCATCATGCTTCGCTATACTGGTGCTCGCGCTATAAGAAAGTACTCTACTAGGTATGCACTCGAGCACCTGAAAGAAGGTACTCCTCTGAAAGGGCTGTTTTCTATTGACGGATTACAAAAAGCATGGTTTGATCGAGTGAAATGTCTCGATGCAAAATTGAACGATTGTACAAATGAGGCGCAACAAAAACCCTTGGAAACTCTCATCCATGAAAACTCGAAATCTGCTTCCAAGAAGCATATTGTGAACTACGCATCATCATTATACAACTTGAGATTCAGCATGTCATCTCTTCAGGGGTGTACCAGGACACCACCAGAGGAATGCCCCAAGCTTGGTCCAGAAGCGTTACTCCAAACCCCGGATTTCAATAGAACAATAAGCAATGAACCATTGACCACTGGCAATGAACGTTTGCAGGCGGCTTTAGTCTCCTCATTTGGCTCCCTGATGGAATTTAGAACTTTATTAATAAACTCAAATCTTGCTCTACCAGGTGACGGGTTTACGTGGTTAGTAGCCAGACGGCAGCTCGATAAACGTTCCACCCGCAGCGATATGCCGAACAGGGACATTGAATACGATAAACTATTTATTTTGAATACTTATAATGCGGGAACTCCTTTTAACTTTTCCACCTCTGGCGTGATGAATGAGCTCAATAATCAATATATTAACATGGAAAAACAACGAGCCAAAGAAGCAGGTACTTTTGATGATTCTGAAATGACTGCCAAGCAAGCCAAGACTAAATTTATTTATGAAACTCAACAGAAGGGGTTTTCGGGGAAAGAGGTTTCATATATCCCGCTTTTAGCCATTGATGCGTCACCCAAAACATGGTTAACTGATTATGGTGTATTCGGTAAACGAGAATATTTGGAAAGGGTGTGGGACTCTATAGAATGGAGAACTGTAGAATCAAGGCTACCTCAACGCACTAAAATCCAAGCATTCAACACGTTGTGAATGAAACTGGTAATGAGAACTTTTTCCCTTTTTGATATAAGTTGATAGTCTCTGTAAATATATAAAATCAAACTATTCGTAATGTGTATATAACATGGTCTTAAATTATCTTTATTCGTCGCTCCATTTTCTTTGTTCTATTTTCTGTCGTCTCTGTTTTTTTAATCCTTTTATGGAAGTGTGGAAAGTTAAATACCTGGCTCTAGTGTTTGTTTCATAGCTCCTTTCCCCCTTTTGGGCCTACTTACTAACTTTTCCTTCCGACCTTTAGACTTTTAACTCTGTTAAGTAATTTGCTACCTGTCGATTTCTTTTTCATATTGGACTCATTGTAGCGCACACCCAGATAAACATCTTCCTCATCCTTATTGTCATCATTCTGATCGTTGAAGTCACTAGTATAAGTGGACTTATGCGTCCTGTTAGAAGAGTTGACGGTTTTTGACCTTCTGACACCTTCGTTACTGTGACCGACATCATAGTTGTCTCTGCTTAAACTCAAGTTTCTTCTAACACCTGTCATGGGGGCATTGCTATCACTGGATCCTCCAAGGCCTAATCGTTGAGAAAGTGACTTATTTCTTTGTATACCACCGTTACGATTATGATAGGAATGCGCTTTTATGTCGCTTCTAATGGCCGCTGAGGAGGCGGGTGCCCCATCTAAAAACGTGCTGGAACCTAGTCCCGCAGTAACAGGCCCATGAACCAACTCTGTCTTATTTTTGGCATCCATTTGTTGAATGTTACCAACGTTTGCTTTTATTGCGTCTTGCGTATCGCCACCTCTCCTTAGAGTCTGCGAACTGTACTGATATATATCAGAATCATCTATATCATCTCTCCCAAAAACCTCATCCAAGGCAGACTTCTTGGTTGAAGCTCCACCGATGGTACTGTTTGGACCATCAACCGGAAAAGCTAAAACAGGTGCGGCTTTGTTATTTTTATTCCTATGAGGTGTTACTGCATCGAATGGACCGTCGTGATGAAATGATCCCCCGAACAATCCAGTTACATCTAACTTATCGATAGTATCGACGTTTTTAGGAACAATAACTTTACTCTTTCTCTTCCCTTTCTTAGAAGGAGTTGAAGACGAGGAAGCTTCACGGTGATGGTGCGATGAAGATCTGCGAGGAATATATGATCCACTGTTGCTATGTTCACGGTGAGAAGAAGAGCGAGAACCTTTTTCCTTCGGATAT
Source organism: Saccharomyces paradoxus (assembly GCF_002079055.1). Classification (NCBI taxonomy): domain Eukaryota; kingdom Fungi; phylum Ascomycota; class Saccharomycetes; order Saccharomycetales; family Saccharomycetaceae; genus Saccharomyces; species Saccharomyces paradoxus. The sequence continues at coordinate 1,123,901 of NC_047490.1, forward strand.
GCGCGCCTTGATCCATTGGTTGAAGTGATCTCTTCGTATGAGGGTGGAAGGTCTCTACCTTCTTGTGTACTACTTGTTGAACTTACGTCACTTTCTTCCAAATATTTTTGCCTTAATTGTTCTTTTTCTTCTGTAGCGGTCGGATATCTTTTATTATTTGAAGGAAGTGGAGGAGATCTCCGAAAATCGTTTGTTGGACTCTCATCGTCCAGGAAAGGATTCTTTGAGGAAAGAGGTCTCGAAGGAGGTGACAGACTACCACTACTAAAGCTCTCTAAACCAGAATAAAAAACACCCTGCTGATCTGCATTTCGCTGCAGTCCGTCCTCGGGAATGTTTGGAAAAGATAGTTGTGATGATGTTCTTGCGTTTAATTGTGGCTTATCAAATGAATTGGTACGAGATTGGTTTCTTGCCCACTCCTGAAACTGGGAGTCATTTTTATATTGGTTAATACTTGAATCAATTGTGGCGTTTCTAAACGGGTTATTGACAGAAAATGGCCTACTAGAGGCACTGCTGTTTCTATTCTCCATACTAAATCTTGGGTATATGTATCAAAATATTTAAAAAAGGAAATGCTAATAAAAGTGTAATGGTAACTGCAACGTATCAACAATTAAACAGTCGAAGGTTATGATAAAATGACGATACGTGTTCAAAGGGATAGCTTTACAAAACACTTGAATTCCTCGAATAGAAATAACAATGAAAAGAACGAGTTAGATTAGGTGTATGCCGGATTCTGTACACGATAAGAATAAAGCTTGAAAATTTTACAAGAATTACCTTCTAAGAAAGATTGTCTTCATTTCCAGTAAATAACCTATCGCCAGTCACCATGATCTGCTGAACCAACCTCGAGGCGGGAAAAAAAAAAGAAAAAGTAACGCGATTTACGCCCCGTGCACGACGATTCTTCGAGATGGTTGCTAATGATTGATCATAAGCAATATCTTTTGCGCTGCTCAACGAGAATGACAGGATACCATACTTTTAAGTATATTGTTATTAAATTTCCTATATAATGAATTTATGTGTACCTTGACGAGAGAAGGAAAATTTTTATGTTAAAATAAACTTCCATTAAAATCATTCAAAGAACAATAAGTATTGAGAACGTCGAGAGCAGTAGCAATGAAGCTACACGGGCCACAAATCCTGCTGGATTATTGTTAATTGTATAGGGACTGCTCAATCGAACGCCCGCCCCTGAAACACTGCTTGTTCTATTAGTTGAATTCGACCACTCATCTGAGGCTGACACAGAAAAACTGTCGAATTGACTACTAGATGGTCTTGGACTTGTGGTTGCTCTTGAAGTATCATAGAATGACCGGCCCGCACCTGTAATCACGCCGTTTGAATATGCTGCTGTTAGCTGACCTGGGACAGTGAGCATATAGCCGGACCTATTGGATGGATAAAGAGTCAAGTTTCTTGTACTACTACTATTCATCGCTTTCGCATAAGGAATGTAACCGGATCTGATCTTCTTGATGATAGTTGGTTTAGTGGTTTCGTTTGCGTCATCAGTGACAGCATCATCTTCAACCTTCTTTGCCTGCGCAATGGCTATAGTGTTATCTTCTAGGTCCATTGCCATGTATATATTTTTCATGAAAGCTTCTCCGAGTATGTTTAATCCCGTATTTGTATTAGCATATAGTGTTAGAAAACATGCTTCCTGTCCCGAACCGAAAAACATCGAGGAATTAGTGGATGTATCGTAAGTAGATGATAACAAATCACGTAGAGGGATTTCGATTGTCAATTCTCGAAGCCTAAAACCCAAGGAGACACCCATATCTGCCATAGAACATTGGACTAGCCATCTATCTAGCGATTCCACATAAGTGGCCGCAATTTGAACGGCGATCTGAATAATAGTACTAGTTGGCAGATAACTAACTGAAGATGTGGAATCAAGCAAAGCTGGGCTCAAGAAGTCTTTAGAAGTCATATTCAAACTTTGTCCACTGTTGGACACAATGTAAATCGGACCCAATGGCACGATTGGGTACCCAATACTTACCGCATTACTCACTGGGTCAACATACGGAATCAAGTCAAATTTTCCCAGCGTACCGGTAAACAGCGAAGGATCAACCCCTCCGAGAAGCAGCTTCCCGCAATTGAATATTGGATCTCTATATGTTTCGTATGTGGAAGTGTCGCCAGCCAACCACAATGAATATGACGAACTTTCAATGAAGTTTGCATCTTTTAATAAAGATAGGAAATAAGATTGTTCAGTGTATTGTGAGCTGTCAATATCATTGCCTGGGTTTGTGATCTTTCCACTTAACCCCAACAAACCCGATGTCTTAAAATTGGAGGACTCAATATTGAAAAACGAAACGTTCGAAATGGATAAGCTCCCTGAGTTAAATTGTACGTTATCTCGAGTTATCATTAAATCAGTTGCCAAAGCGGTCGAGGAATTTTCTGGTAAAACATTAGTAAAGTTCATATCGTCTGTTACCAAAGTAGAGTTAACAGCTCTACCGTCGATGAAAGAAAGCTCATATATTTGGCCAGGAGAGACAGGAACAGATGATGTAGACTCGTTAATGAAGTAAGTAGGGTGGTTATGGTATACATTGAAATACTCGCTGTGGCTTTCGTTCGTTCCGGAAACCAGGTTTATGTATGGTTGGATGATATCTACTGCTAGACGCTGATTTTGACCAGGTGTGCCGAATGTGCTATTCACATAGTAGTTTCCTCTACCATCTTTACCCACTGTTAGTACCGGAAACGGGTTCTCCGTCGAAGAAGAGGTTTTGTACTTTGCTGTAGTTGTTGTATTTGCAGTACTAGCCGTTGCGAACCCTAACTGAAAGGTTGATATGAGCCACAGATACCATAAACTTAGGCATGACATAGCAAAAAATCAACGGCAAATAAAGCAAGCACGCAGCCACGAGACTTTCAAAGATCTTTCTTCAAGTGCCGTATTTTCCTAGAATGACTGGTCTAATGCAACTGGTATATCCATCATTCTAAGAATAACATATTCCAATATTGAATGCGTTCATTCTAGTATGATGAGCTGCGGCGTTCAAAATCTCGTATTTTTTTGTTCGGGGTAACGACGTTCATTGTCGCGAATAACGCGACCGGACGAACATTGTAAAACGAAGCAATGCAAGTTATACATAAGGCAGAAAAGAAGACCCCATTATATGAGTTGAATTGCTTTCAAGCGCCTCCTGTCTAAGCCCAGTTGATGGCGAGAACTAGAAACTAACTATTAGTGCTCTCAACTTTCACGAGTTCAATAATGATGTTGATAATCAGCAGTTAAGTTGTAGTAGTAGGGCTAAAAGCAGACTTTTTGTACCACATAAAAAGGTATATGAAACACACACCAATTAACACATTGAATACTCCGAATATAAGGGTATTTTTGGTAATTTATCATAAAGTCTGTACAACTACCTACCTTGGCGGTATTGACGAATCAAATATAAGGGTGACATCAAAACAAACATAGAACACTACATACTCATCTCACCATATTAATATACTGCCATTGATGAGCCCAAGCCTCAGAGGCCATGGAAAAGACCGGCCTCTGGCTCTGGCAACGTCTCATAATCACACTCTCTACGATCAACGTCATCGACTCATATCGTTATGTATATGTATTAATTTTAAGTTAACCGTTTAAATAATAGACCTTTAACTTTGTGTTTGAGAAACAGGTGAATATACCAGTAATATGAATACTATTCAATAGATAATAGTTGATTCTTACTCCAACAAATTCTTAACTCAACGATCTTAAGCAATTACTTGTATTTCACCTACAAATTATACTTATTGGTTAGGAAGTTAGAGTTTCTCAACAAGCCGACTGCCTGTACAAAATACAGCTTCAGTAGCTCAGTAGGAAGAGCGTCAGTCTCATAATCTGAAGGTCGAGAGTTCGAACCTCCCCTGGAGCACTTTCTACCAAGTGCGGTAGTTTCTTTTTTACTCTCATTAATGAACTCGAATGGCAGTTCTATACACAAAAGTAAATAACTTATCAAAGGTAATCAAGTAACTATGAATCAAAAATTATGGTTCATAAACTTGTGAATATATTTACAAAATATTTAATTATTTATGAATTTACTATTGTCAATGAATGAATATTTATTACTTCTTAGTGCTCATGCTGGTATTAATTTAGAATTTTCAATGTCTCTCTTATAATATTTGTACATTTATTAACATCGTCATCATTGAATCTAGGCTCACTACTTTCTTCAAACATATCTTCATCTGTAAATAAGGTGCTGTCCGTAGGTTCTTTGATGCTACTATTTTCAATCAATTCCGTCAGTAATGTTTCGTCAAAATTTTTTGGAAACGGCCAACCTTGGTCTTTTATTATCTGTATCAAGGCCATATGCCTTATTTCAAAGCCTCCAAAAAGTATCTTATTATACCAGGAGCGTGCTCCTTTTTCGTCTCTCATTTTGATGTAATGCATTACCATTGCGGAGCAAAATTTGAACGTTAGGGGCACCCTATTTTTATGCATTACCTGTAGCAGTTCTGATAATTCCACTTGCGTTAACGCATGATTTTTATAAGCCACTATGGAAAAAGGACATAGTGTGGTCGTTAAATTCACATTTTTGGCGAAAGGTTGAGAATAAAAATCCAAAAGAACATCATAGGCCAGTCTTGGCTCACGAGCTTGAAATCTAATGTAATTCAAAAAAACGTTCAGGATTCCGGTATCATTTCTCCAGTACCTATACTTACGAGCTTCCCTAGAAAGAAAACTCCTGTACTTGTAATATAAATCAAGAAGACAATTCTTAAATTGACCCCTTTCCAATGAAACAAAACTAGAAGACAAGAGGCTTCTATACAGTTCAGTTAAAATTGGAACAGTTACTGGCGACGCTATTCGCATTGTGTTCGGCAGGATATTATTGTTGTTCTTCAACTCTTTTTCTAACTCAGACACTGTTAAAGTCGTTGATTTTGTGTGATAGAGCCACCCCCAAATCCCTAGAGCATTCAAAATATTAGCAGACGGTTTCAAGCTGTACGATGAGAGGAGGTATTTACACACCAATTTTGGGTCGCGGAAGGCTTGAAAAGATGCAATTAGTTCGCCCATTAAAAATTCCTTGAACAATTTATACTTCATCAGTGGACTGCTTTGTAAACAGGAAATTACATTGAAAAGTTCTTCCTGCCTATTAGATATTCGAAGCAAATTCAGGTAATGATGAATAGGAAAATTTAATATATGTTCCTTTCCATCGATGTGATTAAGTAATCCTGAGTTTATAATGAATTTTAGTTCCTCTTGGAAGGTCTTGATGAATAGCTCAACATTTCCACTTTTCAAAAGGTAATAAAGTAAGGTATTATTGAACTTGACAAAACGTAAGCTTTTTTGCTTTGCTCCATCTTCACCAGAATAACAGTGTTGCTCCAATTTCTGTAGTAGGGCTTGAATATATACTTTAATAAATCTGAAATCTTTCGCCTTAGCAAGGCCATTCACTAAGGCGGCTAAGCTGTCAAATGTATGCAATTTCAGCACTTTTTCCATTATCAACTTTATGTTTGTTTCATCATGCAAAAAAATTTGGAATGTGGCCAACTGCCTCTCCATCTCAGTACCCTTCATCAACCTATTGGTAAACTTTGTACAGTAGCCAGAAGTGGAGAGAAGAACGTCATTTTTCAAAAGAAAGAGATAGTGATTGAAAGATTCAGATTTTGGAATATGATGCCAGAACCACTTGTGGACCTCATCTGGTATATAAAATCCAATCTTTCTTGCCACCTCAGGGTACAACTCATGTTGATGCAAAATTATATCATATAAAAGTTTCTTCTTTTCGCTTTCCGAGCAATTCTTTATATGCAAGGTATTTTGTAAGGACCCAAAAAAAGAGGCGTATTCAGTTACTCCAAAAGTCTCACTTAATACACTTTTCAATTGTCGGAGCTCGTATAAATGCTTTTGCACATTTTTCGAAGATCCGCCTTTGCTAAAACATGGCATCAGTCGTTCAGAATCGCCAAACTGCACAGAATATGAACGATTTAGTTTACTTTCCAACGGACAACTCTTTGTAGATAAGGAACGCAAATTGGTAATAGGTAGAACTTGGTAGGCGTATGCGCTACCCACATGTTTAAATAGCGGTCGAGTGACCATTTGAGCCAAATTCCCAAAATAGACACGGTATATACATTTTACCATGCCAAAAAAAACATCAAAATGAACCCTTAACAGATTTGAAAGCACATTATTACCAGCACGTTAATAAGTTGTATCGAGCAGAATAGATCTTTATGTAATTCCTTTTTCCCCTTTATGCACTCCATAAGTTAATCCGCGTAGATCACTATATACGCAATGTTTTTTTTTCAGATCTGATTAAAGAAAGCAAAAGAGATGTAATATCGATCCTGCTATAATTAGAATACAACTATTGATTATTTATTGTCCTGTTTTTACCAAAGCTACCCAGCATCTGGCTTTATTACACTATCACTTGTACTTTTAACTCTCCTTTTATATCGTTCTGAAATTTAGAGCCGTTTTGACAAGATTCCTTTTTTCAATTAGTGCTTCATTCATACGTTCGTTACAAGCTTTGAATTTTGACTTTATTTTTGGACTTCCACCTTTGCTTCATTATATTTTTCGAGCTCTTTTCCTTTTTCTGTTATAATCAAATTTTTTATATGACAGCACGTCGTTTGATTAACATAGTTCCTAACACCTCGAAGCTAGACCCTTTAAAGGAGGAGGACTCAACGCATCTAGAACAAAGTCATCCTAACAAATCCTCCATAAAGGGCTTGGTGCTTTCAGAAAATAATGAACGCAAAAGCAACAGCCTTCCGTTATCGAAATCCCGATCGGGTAGTAGTGCATCCAGTAGCACCGTGAGTTCGAATGGAAGGAGTATTGGTACAAGGCGCCCTAGTGCCAACCTAGACTTCAATGTTGGCAACCAAGATCCTCTTAAAATTGTGTCAGGTTATCATAATGCATACGTGCCTACAGCGAAGTGTATTAGGCCAATATCAGATGACTCTATAGGTACATCGAGCACAGAAATATTTTCCTCATCGCACTCGAATACGACATCAGATTCACTATGCGCATCTGATATCAGCTCAGAAGAGTGTGAAATAGGAAACAGTAAATCGGGGGATAATCCCTTCCTTAACAGTGCGAAAGAAGCTGAAAACAGAAGCAATATTACACCTTTAAAGAAAAGCCGACCGGGGTCAATACTACAGAAAACACGCACAGCAGGCAGCGCTGATAAGACAATTTGCTCAATGAGTACTATAACTACATGCATTCCATCTCGTCAAAGTTCGGTAACAACTCCTAAACTCTCTAGGACAGTAGGACTGCCTGGATTGAGTAATACAACCAATAGTATAGCCGCATCACAAACTTCTTTCATAAGTGAGAATGACTCTCCTCTTAAACATCATTGCATGAGTACAGCAGCTTTCCACGAACCGAAAGTCATGCCGATCACAAAAAAACCGTATGTGCATTCCAACAGTACTTCTGCAATATTACCATACAAGACAACCCAACTTACTCCTTCTCAACGTTACCGTTTGAGGAAAGAGCAAAATGACCAATCCTTGCGGAAAGCCATAAAAAAGAAGGAGAAATTCTACGAGGACCAAGATGCTAACTTGGAACTTCAAGAGGGTGATGTTGACGGTTCGTTAATTTGGAACATTCCGATGGCTTCTTTATCGACCAGTTCTTTTTTAACATTATCTAAATTTAATAAAAAAGGAAAAAGTTCAGATTCAACATGGGGAGATGAAGAGATATTAGCACAGGAAAGCAATTACGAAGGAAATCAACACACACGTCCACCGCTCGGTGTAGATGGAACCTTCAATCAGGTTCATGGTAGTAAAAAACACACATTATATTCGAGCAACAGGTTGAAAGAATCATGTTTAGACTATAAGGAGCTCCCACCGACATGCATTCCTGGTATATCTCCTGTCTCTGACTCACAGTATATTCAGGATACTATGAAAAATCTCTCCCAGGTTTACCTGCATAGCTCTGAAAAAATCTCTAAAGGTATTCTTTCTGGTCGTTCCAGATCCTTACAGTGTTTGCCATTGGAATTCAAAGAAGCCAGTAATCAGGGGATGGAAGACCTAATGCTAGTTTCAGAAGATAAATTAAAAGCCGTAAGTCACTTCCGTCCAAGTTGGCTGCCGCCCAAAGATTTTAAAGAGAGAAAATTGCAAGATAAACAAATCTACAAAAATATTGACTTGGCATCGATGGAAGAGTTGCAAAAAAATAGAGAACGCGATGAAAAGGCCAAAAAGAATGGGCAGAATAGGCTAAAATTTCAGCATTTGCTGGACCGAGGAGTTACTCGTAACTCGTCGTTAAACGAATTAAAGAAAATTATTTGGGAAACACCTTTGACATCTACAGTACGGCTTCAAATTTACAGTCAACTTCTACAAAGTGACAGTTGCCTGATAACGGAATGTTTTATAGAATCATTTGAAGAAGTAATGCAGCTACTAAACAAAATGGATTTCCCCAAAGATAAAGAATTTGAAATAAGACAGCTTATTGAACACGATGTACAGCAGAAAATATTCTATAAAAATGGAACAGATAAGCAAGTCGTTTCTGACTTAATGCTATTATTACAACTGAAATCTATATCCCAACAGGGTTTAGTTGCTGGTGATGAGATGCTATTCTATCATTTTTTAACTGATCAATCTTTTGGAACTCTGAAAGAAACGTGGGAAATGGTCAACTTAATACAAATGTCATGCTTTAGTGAAATCTGCAAGGAAAAATACGATTCAAGAATATTGAATCCTAGGGGAATTGTTGCCCACCTTTTGCGAAAAGATGAGTTCAAAAATGAGTTCAATGGCAGCTGCCTGAATAGCAACACATGGTGGAACATATTGCAAAGAATGGACCATAAACTTTTTATGTGGGTAATGGATGTGATTATCGTCCATAATGGTCAAAACTTTGCAAGCTATCCCGTAAAACTCGAAACATTCAAAGACAAAGTATGGGAATACTATAGATCAAAGAAGGTTGTTGTAAATTATAAGATTCTAGTTTCACTAACGGTTAACGTATTAATAAACTACCATTTTGGGTACGATAATCTGAAACATTTGTCAGATCTGAATGACAAGCACTTTTGTATTCCACTTTACACAGAGGATAGCATCGAAGAGGAAAACCTCAATAATATTTTCACAAAGTGGTGGTTACATTACTACCGAAAATTACGCTAATGTGCATACAATACATACTAAGAGTTTAACGACCACATTATATTTCTCAACTTCCTTTCACATAAAAACTTATAAATGCATACATACAGAAATTATTTTCAATTAATTTAATAATATATATTTAATAAACGATGAATTGTTCTTATTAAGTTCTTTTATCATCCTTTTTGTCCTCATTTTTTTTTGGCTGATTTCTACGGCATACACCTACGTGCTGCAAAAATTTCTCAGAATGGACGAGATTGTTCGCGAAAAAAGATTCCGCTCAGTGATTTATGGTGAAATAGGTGCTACTGTTATCATTAAGTATCTTTTTGGCATAGCTCTTCGCTTGAGAAGGGATGAAAACAAATAAAAACATAAACGTGCACACAAACATCAACTGGTTTTTTCTGGTAATAATATTCGTCACCAACGAGAACAAATAAAGTAGCATTCTTTTCGTTTCCTAAACACAGTATTTATTGATATTAATCAATAAGATTCGTTGTTATCGGTGCTAAAAATTGTAAAGTGAAAATAAAAAATCCTTTCCATGTCGTGCTTAAATAGCATATGGCCTACTGTATCCAATTTATGCGGATCATTATCCTTTTTCACCTCTGTTATTTCATTGTTCCCGCAAATCATTGAAACTTATCGAGATAAATCTGTCGATGGGTTATCGCCATATTTTTTGTTAGCTTGGTTGTGTGGAGACATTACCTCGCTGATAGGGGCAAAGCTGACAGGACAATTGCTATTCCAAATACTTCTAGCAATATATTTTCTGTTGAACGATTCGTTTGTATGTGGTCAATACTATTATTATGGCGTGTTGCATGAAAATAAACTGGCAACTATTGGTCATGAGCCTAAACCTCTTCTTCCTGAACTAGTTGAAAATGGTGAGCTTTTAAGGGAGGAGGAAGACATGATACAAGGCGTGGAAAGCCCTAGAAGCAGTAGAAGGAGGTCTGCCATTACGGCAGCCTTGGCCATAGCTCATACTATAAGTACAGCTAGCGCGTACCCGCTAAATGTAGGCTCCATCCAACCACAAATGGCGCCTCCTGGAGATGATAAAAATAGCCAGCTGGGTACAGTTTTGTCTTGGATTGGCGCTTCCTTCTACGTAGGTGCACGTATTCCACAACTAATCAAGAATTACAATAGAAAGTCCACAGACGGTTTGTCTCCCTTCCTCTTTGCTACAACTCTACTTTGCAATATCACGTATAATATGAGTATTTTCACAAGCTGTCAATTTTTAACTAGTCAGAACAAAAGGGAATTTATCATGAACGAGTTGCCCTTTATCTTTGGAAGCGCTGGAACAATTGCATTTGATTTGATATACTTCTATCAATACTACATCCTTTATGCAACTGATATGCAACTACGTGAACTGGAAAGAGAGCTATACGGCCCTGAAGAAGACAATGCGGAGCAACTAGTAACTGAACGCACATCACTGTTGTCTGGTGAAACACAAGCGTAGTTTCTCCATGTAGAGTCCTATTATACATATTCTAACAGTGCTCTCCGCTCCTTGGGATAGCCCTTGTGAGATCCTTTTTCCTAATAAGTATACTACGTTCCTACCCCGTGTAAAAGTACTCAACTATAGTTAGCGCCAGTTTTACGTAAAACTTTCTATGTCTCTGTTTGCATTCGCCACAGCTTCAAGCACATATAGTTTGTCTCACTAATATTAATAATGAAAGTTGTTATGTATTCACAGTGAACGCTTGCGTACAGTACACTAGCAAGAGTTTTAATCTGGCCTGGATTAATAATCTTTCATTTTGCCTAGCCATCTGGGGCGGGTTTGGCTGGGTTAGCTTCTCCTTAGTCATGAAGAAAAAAAAATCGCCCGCAAGTGTCTCGAAAAAGGAAAAATGCCCACGCGTATAAGAGTAAACCCAAGCTGCTCGAGGTTTCGAAAGCCTGTAGATTCTTTTTTGTAATCGTAGTTACACTTGCCTGCAAGAGTAATACAGTACAGCAGCAAATAGCAAACAGTACAAAAGTAAACGTCGTATTATCAATAATGGTTCACAACAAAGTTACTATCATCGGTTCAGGCCCAGCTGCGCACACCGCCGCCATCTATTTAGCAAGAGCAGAAATCAAACCAATCTTATACGAAGGTATGATGGCGAACGGTATTGCTGCCGGTGGGCAACTAACCACCACCACAGAAATTGAAAACTTTCCAGGTTTCCCAGATGGTCTGACAGGTAGCGAACTGATGGACAGAATGAGAGAACAATCCACGAAATTTGGCACTGAAATTATTACAGAGACAGTTTCCAAAGTTGATCTGTCTTCCAAGCCATTCAAATTATGGACCGAATTTAATGAAGATGCAGAACCTGTGACCACGGACGCTATAATCTTAGCCACAGGCGCTTCTGCTAAGAGAATGCACTTACCGGGTGAGGAAACCTACTGGCAAAAGGGTATTTCTGCCTGTGCCGTGTGTGATGGTGCCGTTCCTATTTTCAGAAACAAGCCATTGGCAGTTATTGGTGGTGGTGACTCTGCATGTGAAGAAGCTCAGTTCTTGACCAAGTACGGCTCAAAAGTGTTCATGCTTGTCAGAAAAGATCATTTGCGTGCTTCTACCATTATGCAAAAACGTGCTGAGCAGAACGAAAAAATTGAAATCCTTTACAATACTGTTGCGCTAGAAGCTAAGGGGGATGGTAAATTATTGAATGCCTTAAGGATTAAGAACACTAAAAAGAATGAAGAAGCTGACTTGCCAGTCAACGGTTTATTTTACGCTATTGGCCACTCTCCAGCAACGAAAATTGTCGCTGGCCAAGTCAACACTGATGAAGCAGGCTACATTAAGACTGTCCCAGGCTCCTCATTGACCTCTGTGCCAGGGTTTTTCGCTGCTGGTGATGTCCAGGATTCTAAATACAGACAAGCTATTACTTCTGCTGGCTCCGGTTGTATGGCCGCTTTGGACGCTGAGAAATACTTAACTTCCTTAGAATAGATGGATTTTCCATTATAAAATAGATACACACAAAATTTTGTATACTCATTCGACAAATCGTTCCTTTTTCATTTTCTTTAACAAAAAACCAACCATAAATTTTACGTCGTTTCTTCTTTATTAGAAAACGCTAATACATAAACTATATATTGTGCGTCCGGATTAAACTTTTTAAACACATTACATGAGCCACCGGCCTTAATAAATAACGCGTGATTGCTTATACACCGACTATTAGATTATGACTAATAATTATTGCTGCGCTTCCCACCTGCAGTTTTCTTGTCGCCTTTGTCAAAAAGAAAAAAAAACGTCCTGCGCTGATTAACCTGTTAAAGAGTGATTCAATACCAGATAATTCTATAACCACAGTCCCTGTTGTGTTCATTCTTTCGGATAGGTTTGTAATATAGCATCTGATATTAGAGCTACTGGCAACTACTTGAGTTCAAACAGGAAAAAATACGCAAGAAAACCTACTATTCCTTTATTATGTCTGAGGCGACTCTGTTATCTTATACTAAGAAATTATTGGATTCACCGCCACAATTGACTAGCGTAGACTTACACGATGCGCTACTGGTCATATTAAGTCTTTTGAAGAAATGTGACACAGATAACGATGAGAATCTTTCCATCTATACCAAGGTTTCCAGTTTTCTCACGGCATTGAGAGTTACTAAACTTGATCATAAAGCGGAATACATTGCAGAAGCTGCGAAGGCCGTGCTGAGACATTCCGACCTTGTTGATCTACCTTTACCGATGAAGAACGGATTATCATCAGAGGAAGGGCCAGTGATCTTAGATATTGTAGGTACCGGTGGTGACGGACAGAATACTTTTAATGTTTCCACTTCTGCTGCTATCGTTGCTTCCGGGATTCAGGGTCTGAAAGTTTGTAAACACGGCGGTAAAGCTTCCACATCTAATAGTGGGGCTGGTGACCTGATTGGAACTTTAGGCTGTGATATATCCAAGGTTACTTCATCAACAGTGCCCAGCTTATGGCCAGATAACACATTTCTGTTTCTACTTGCCCCTTTTTTTCATCATGGAATGGGTCACGCTTCAAAGATACGCAAACTTCTTGGAATTCCAACCATTTTCAACGTGCTAGGACCACTTCTACATCCAGTTAGTCACGTCAATAAAAGAATATTAGGCGTTTACTCAAAGGAGCTTGCGCCTGAATATGCCAAGGCAGCCGCTTTGGTATATCCAGAAAGCGAAACTTTCATAGTTTGGGGGCATGTTGGGTTAGACGAGGTATCACCTATAGGTAAAACTACCGTCTGGCATGTCGATCCAACATCTTCCGAACTTAAACTGAAAACCTTCCAATTAGAACCTTCAATGTTTGGTTTGGAAGAGCACGAATTGTCGAAGTGTGCTTCATACGGGCCCAAAGTGAATGCAAGAATTCTAAGAGAGGAAGTCCTGTCCGGCAAAAACCACCTTGGCGACAATAATGCTATTTATGACTACATTTTGATGAACACCGCCGCGTTATATTGTTTGAGCCAAGGTCATCAGAACTGGAAGGAAGGGATCATCAAGGCAGAACAAAGCATACATTCCGGTAACGCATTACGTTCTTTAGAACACTTTATAGCTAGTGTGAACTCCTTGTAGACATTATTTCATAAGTCATAAATGAACTAGATAGAAATCTTTTATTTGTACTGATCTGAACATTACCCTAATTACGCGTCGTTAGTTTTAACTCTTCATTTTGAAGGAAAACAAATAAACAAAGAGTTAATGTGGGACATATACAATGCGCACAGGTATTTCAAGAAAACTTTGTCGGTTACATCCCACATAAAGCGATAAACGGTTGAGGAAACATTCATGGACGAAGCGTCACATCTCCCAAATGGGAGCTTGAAAAACATGGAGTTCACGCCTGTAGGATTTATCAAATCTAAACGAAACTCGACGCAGACACATATTGTATCACCCACTAAGGTGCCAAACGCAAATGATAGTGACGAAAACGAAGGACCTGTCAGGAAAAAGCAGAGAAGAAGTATTGATGATACCATTGACTCCACGAGACTGTTTAGTGAAACCTCACAATTCGATGACAGCTTTCCAGAAATTAAGGCTAACATTCCGCCCAGTCCAAGGTCAGGTAATGTTGATAAAAGCCGCAAGAGAAACCTGATTGATGATTTGAAGAAAGATGTGCCAATGTCTCAGCCTTTGAAAGAACAAGAAGTGAGAGAACACCAAATGAAGAAAGAGCGGTTTGAGCGTGCGCTAGAGAGTAAATTACTGGGGAAAAGACACATAACATATGCACATTCTGAACTTTCTAATAAAGAACTCTACATTAATGAAATCAAAAGTTTGAAGCACGAAATTAAAGAACTAAGGAAGGAAAAAAACGATACTCTCAATAATTATGACACTCTTGAAGAAGAAACGGATGACTTAAAGAACAGATTACAAGAGCTAGAAAAAGAACTAGACGCCAAAAACAAAATTGTGAATTCAAGAAAAGTAGAAGATCACTCTGGATGCATAGAAGAACGTGAACAAATAGAAAGAAAATTAGCTGAATCAGATAGAAAACTGAAAGCAGCGAAAGACCAAGTGCAAGAATTAGAAAATAATAGAGACGTACAAGAATTACAATTGAAATCCAAGGAAGATGAGTTGAAAAAATTAATAAACGAGTTAAACGAGTTGAAAAGCAATGCAGAGGAAAAAGATACGCAGTTTGAACTCAAGAAAAATGAACTGAGGAAACGAACAAACGAATTAAATGAGTTGAAAATTAAGTCTGATGAGACGGATTCACAATTAAAGCAAAAGCAAAATGAATTAAGAAGGCTAAAAAATGAATTAAATGAGCTCGAAAACAACTTCAGTGAAAATGGTTCACAATCATTTGCAAAAGAGAACGAATTGAAAGAGTCCAAAAAAAAAATAGCTGAGCTAGAGGAAGAGATAAACGCAAAAAGTTCACAGTTGACCGCAAAAGAAAGTAAACTAGCTTCATTAATGGCTCAACTAACTCAACTAGAGAATAAACTTAATCAAAAAGACTCACAGTTAGGCTCAAGGGAAGAAGAATTAAAAACTCTCAACGATAAGTTACAAAGAGATATTAGAATAGCAAGAGAGGAAACTTCCTCGAGAGACGAACGAATAACTGACTTACAAAAAAAGGTCAAAAGGTTAGAAAATGACTTATTTGTGATAAAAAAAACGCACAGTGAATCTAAATCTATTACTAATGATGAACTAGACTCTAAAGGTAAACTTATTAAAACTTTGGAAAAGGATTTAAAGATTGCACAAGAGAAATACTCTAAGATAGAAAAAGAATTTAAAGAAAGGGAATCCAACTATAAAAATTCCGAATCAAAGATGGGAGATGAAAATACCAAACTGAATGAAAAAATTTCTAACTTGGTCGCAGAAAACTCACAGCTAAAAAGTAAATTAGATGAGGAGTCGACGGTAACTTACCATATGAAAGAAACTTATGAGGAACAGTTAGACTTGTTAAGGAAAGAAGTCGAAGAGTACAAGGAAAATACAAAGGATTCTGAAGACAAAGTTGAGGAACTAAAAATTAGAATTGCGGAAAATTCTGCCAAAGTATCCGAAAAAAGATCAAAAGATATAAAAGAAAAAGAGGAACAGATCAACGAACTCGCTCACAACCTAAAACTTCAAGAAGATGAAATAAGTTCATTAAAAACCATAATTAATAGGTACAAAAGAGATTTCAATCAATTGAAATCTGAACAGGGTAATATTCAACGTGACTTAAATTTACAAATACTAAATCTAGAAAACAAATTGATAGAGAGTGAGGATGAATTAAGATCTCTAAGAGACTCCCAAAGAATTGAGATAGAAAACTGGAAAAGAAAATATAACAATCTCTCTCTGGAAAATGACAGATTGTTGACAGAAAAAGGATCTGCATCAGATAAAGAACATGAAGTATCTCTCTTGAACAGAAAGATTGATGAATTAGATAAAGAAAAATGGAACTTACAGGAGTCTAAAGAAAAATATAAGCGCGAACTACAGAAGGTAATTGCTGCTAATGATCGTTTGAGAAGAGAAAAAGAAGAACTAAATGAGAACAGCAATAATATTCGTATCATGGAAGATAAAATGGCCAGGATAAAAAAGAGTTATTTGAGTGAAATCACTTCTTTACAAGAGGAAAACAGGAGACTTGAAGAACGCCTTATATTAAACGAGAGACGCAAAGATGATGATTCAACCATGCAATTAAATGACGTCATAAGTTATTATAAATTGAAGTATCATTCAGAAGTAAGACACAACAACGACCTAAAAGTGATCAATGATTATTTAAACAAGGTTCTTGCTTTGGGTACCCGCCGTTTAAGATTGGACACGAGGAAAGGTGAGCATAGTTTAAACATTTCACTTCCAGAGGATGACGAATTAGACCGTGACTACTATAATAGTCATATTTATACAAGGTATCATGACTATGATTATCCGCTTAGATTCAACTTGAATAGAAGAGGCCCATATTTCGAGCGCCGCTTAAGCTTCAAAACAGTTGCTCTTTTAGTACTTGCTTGTGTGAGGATGAAAAGAATTGCTTTTTACAGAAGATCAGACGATACTAGATTGCGAATACTAAGAGATAGAATTGATAGCAATAGTGGGCGTATATCTTGGTAGCCTCATTTTACTGTATCATTATATCTCTCTTATATACGTTGATTCCTACACAGACTGGTCCTCAATCAAACCGCGATGAATGCACAACCATGAACAGACACGAATCCTTTTTGCTTACCAGAACCTGACCTCGGATGCAGTGTGTTAATCTCCTTAGCATTGACCACTTTGCGTTCATTCATTTCTTTCTCGCAATGGAAATAAAGCACAAAACACATACATGAATATATTTATGTACGTAGCATATTTGTATTATAAGTAACTATTTAGATTTACTAGCGCCTTTTTTTATGCTATTGTAATCATTTACGGCCTCCGCAATTCTTTCCTTGAAGGTATCCGTTATCATCGCCAGTTGGTTTAACATTTCATAATGATTTTCTAATGTATCGCACTTTTCAAGAAGCTGTTTAAACTTCGCAATATTTTTATCTATGGTGTTTTCGATAATACCATTTACCATCACTTCATTTTGCTTTTTACATAGCTCCGTAGTATCCAATTGTATACTTTGTACATAGTCTTTTATTTTATAAAGTAAGTAATCGTAATCGACTGTCAACTTATCAATTCCAAGAGGATCATCACCAGCTGAAGCTGACTCTCTGGAATGACTTGAGTTGTCTTGCATTCTAAATAAGGCGAGCTAACTTAGTCGAATATACTGCTAATGAACGTTAAAAGACACAGATTTCATATGAAAGTGCCTGCGAACTTTATGTTGTGGTTGAATGAACTATGAATGTGATTGCTATTACCCAGATTGGACAAGATTAGTTAAGTCCTTATTTTGGGCATGATGGATGCCTCCTACTGTGAGAAAATGACGACTATTTTAATTATTTACACGTTTCAGAAAATGGCTAAAGAAATATTTCTGACCCGCATACGTTAAATCACAACCCCTAAAATATCATTTTTATATAGTTAAGTAACCTATGCCATGCTAGCAATAAACCCTAAAGTATTTTTAACCTAAAACTCAATAGGCCTGTAAAGGGGTGAATATTGCACATAGCTATCTCAAGTTGAAAACCTTTAAAATCATTATGAGGTTCTTTAACAAAGGAGCAACTTGAAGCATACCACTACTTCAAGATTAAACCACAGACAAGAGTCTTAAAAATGCCACAAAGAATTGAGCTTACCTCCGAACCGGTGATAAAACCACGCTCTACTGAGAGCTCACTGCT
Organism: Saccharomyces paradoxus; assembly: GCF_002079055.1. Classification (NCBI taxonomy): domain Eukaryota; kingdom Fungi; phylum Ascomycota; class Saccharomycetes; order Saccharomycetales; family Saccharomycetaceae; genus Saccharomyces; species Saccharomyces paradoxus. Next base: position 1,142,087 of record NC_047490.1, read on the forward strand.
CAGAAAGATACAAAGAGCGTGTAGATCCACATTGCCTGAACCAGATTTGGGTTTAAATTTAGATGTAGCCGACTATATCAATTCAAAGCAGGGGGCAACACCTAGAGAGGCTGTCTTAGCGATTGAGAAATTGGTCAATAATGGGGACACACAAGCGGCTGTTTTTGCACTTTCACTACTAGATGTTTTGGTAAAAAATTGCGGTTACTCTATCCATTTGCAAATCTCCAGGAAAGAATTCTTAAACGATCTCGTCAAAAGATTTCCAGAGCAACCACCATTGAGATATTCCAAGGTGCAACAAATGATTCTTGAGGCCATCGAGGAATGGTACCAAACCATCTGCAAACATGCCAGCTACAAGGACGATCTTCAATATATCAGCGACATGCACAAATTACTGAAATACAAAGGTTATACTTTCCCAAAAGTTGGGAGTGAAAACCTGGCAGTGTTGAGACCGAATGACCAACTGAGGACGGCTAGTGAGCTACAAGAAGAACGGGAGAGAGCTCAAGCTGCGAAACTAGAAGAGCTGATAAGAAGCGGCAAGCCAGATGACTTGAAGGAGGCTAACAAACTAATGAAAGTTATGGCGGGATTTAAAGATGACACTAAGGTAGCTGTCAAACAAGCAATCAACAATGAGCTAAATAAGCTCAAAAGAAAAGCTGATTTGTTCGATGAAATGCTGACTTCTACTGAGGAGCCCGATTTGGAAAATGAAACTATACAAGAGCTGTATGGCGACTTAAAATCAGCGCAACCGAAATTCAAAAAGCTCATTGAGGAAGAACGCGACGACGATGCGCTTGTTAATAACCTATCAAAATTTAACGACCTAGTGGTCCAATTGTTAGAAAAATACAGGTCAATAAAGGGCGTGAAGGAAGAAGAACGAAGTACCATCGATACAGATGAATCCGCGAAAGAGTTTAATTTAATAGATTTTGATGACGACTCAACGGCAAACGTTTTACCTGTGACGTCTTCAGGTAAACCTTTGCAACTTTCTGAGGATCTTTTAGGGGATCTCAATAATTTAAGTTTGTCATCATCAGAAAAGCTTAAAGAAAACAGTGCTTTTGTTGATATATTTGGTGACAATCACCCAAAGTCTACTGGCATAGATTTATTGGACTTTGGTTCGCAAACTGGAGAAACTAAAGCCGGAACATCTTCATATTCTAACTCATTTGATCTACCTAACGGTTTAATAAATAATTCAAGTAACTCCAAAGAAAATTCAGCTCAGTTGCAAAGACATATACTCAACGAATCAGATCAATTAAGGATTGATTACGAATTGATCCGTGAATCAATAACAAAGCTAAGATTAGTCATCTTCTATTCAAACTTAAGCAATGATCCAGTCACTAATTTCGCACTTTTACTTGCATCGCCCAAAGGCACGACATTGTCTCTGCAGCCACAATCGGGCAATATTCTTCAGAGTAAGTCCAGAGATGGCATAAAACAGATTGCTTCAATAGAAGGTATGGCTGTTAATTTAGGGAAGCATATCAAGTTGAAATGGAAAGCTAGTTACAACACCAAGGATGGTTCGAAGGAAGAATCGGGCACTGCCACTTTGCCCATAATATAATTAAAATCGGTAGAGGAAAAAAAGGTAGATGTCATATTCAATCACAGGGAATGTAATGTGTTATGCGAACATACTAATCCAGAAAAGTAAAACGTCTTACTTATATAAAGTGTCGTTTGTACAATTTATAAAAAATAAAAAAAAAAACTAAGATTAGAATCATAAAGTCGTAAAGTTAGATCACTGTTTCTGAAACCTTTGCAAAATCTCCTGTGGAGTCGGTGACTTTATCCTTGAAGCAGAATTAATGTTAGAAAGATTGGAAAGAGAAGATTGAGATGGAGATGCTTTTGGCGGTGGAGCCTGCGATCCTGTTTGTAGTTGCTGCAGGTGTTGCACCTGGCTGGAGTCCTCTTGTAGCTGCAACCTTTGCTGTTGTATCTGGTGCTGCTTTAGCTGTTGCTGTTGCTCTTTCAAGGTTCTATAGTAGTTTTTTGCCGCCTTCAGAGCCATCTCAGGACCAATATCGGGTTTTTGCTCCAACAACTTTCTCGAGTAGCTTTCAATGATATCTTGCTCAGTATACTGCTTCTGGCTTGGTCTTAGAGTCGACGCTTGCCCACCCCTAGCCAAATTTGAAGACTTGCCGTTTGAAGGTACTGGACTCTGAGCTCTGGATGAATGGGCCTGCTGACTTTGTTGTTGTCTCTGTTGCAACCTGTTTTTCACTGTCCTTCTCAATTGAATATCCCTTCTCAACGCCTCATCTCTTTGTGCCTTTAAAAGCGACATTTCCGCTGGAGTAGGAACCTTCATATTTTTACAGTCTAAAGGTTTCCTCGGTTGGGTTGGATTGGGACGCGGTGTATTTTCTCTTTTTTTCATACACTTTCTAATGGCCTCAAACATGCTAGCCCAACGTAGTCTTCTATGACCTCTTTGTATGGATTCCGTATTTACACCTAAGGGTGATATTCTTCTATTCTGTCTTTGTTGAAATTTATGGGCTTCGATCAACCACTGTTGGGCACTATGTGCTCTAGGACCCTTGAGGTCACTAAAATTAAATCGTTCATTTAGTTGTACAAAGCGCTCAAAACATTGCCATGGTGTTCTACGTTCAATATTCGATAAATAAGAATATGTGAGACGATGAGTCATATGTGCACTAATCAATTCCCAGTTGTAACCATATGTGTTAATATTCTTGACCAGTTCCTGATCATCCTCGGATAACCATATAGTGGGTGTTCTGTTTTGAAGATAGCGCAAGGAAGGTACTGCTGGAGGTCTTAAATAATGATTTCTTCTATTACCATAGAACATACCACGTCTTTTGCTCAACTGCGATATTGATGGTTCTTCGTCAATCAATTGACGCTCAAGCAACTTATAAAAGCCGTTATCATCCAATGACACAACCGATTTAGAAATTGGAATGAATGGTAAAGAATCGTCACCTTTTGGCTGTTCCTCAATAATACCACTATATATGGGTAAATCCTGTACCAATGTTTTCTCAAAAGCGCTGAGTTCGTCAACAAAGATTGCAAGCTTAAATGGGGGAGCTAGATCTTTCTCTGATTCTTCGGTTCCAATCAATGCTGATGATGCAGCTACATCATGTTGTATACACACAATTTCGCTCGAGGAAGATGGCTTTTTAAAAAGTAACTTGGTGTCAATAGAAGGCACGGCTTGATAATTAGCGGCTTTTTGAGCTAGACAACCATCTACAAAATCAAGCTTACTCCTAGGTCTTGGTTCATTGTTACCATTTCCATTTCTATAGTTGGTAGCAGCAGCAGACTCTTTTGTTGTAGTATTATCAACGTTTATAGCGGCCTCAGTATCATCCTTGCCAGCTATGTTAATGTCGGAATCGTTTGTTGAAATATCCGACGGTCTAACAGACTTTTCAGATACGCGCCCGTCGCTCAATAATGTATCTTCCTTGCTGGTCAGAACTATTTTACGTTTTACGCAGCATATTTCCCCATAAATCCAGTAATCCCTCATTGCCTGCGCTATTGCGGTACAGGTAGCCACTTTATATTTATGACCCTCTTTGAAATCAGCTTGCATCCATTTGGCTTCTTCCAAAAGTGTGTTTTGATGCGTATTATGTTGTTTCCATGGATCAATGAATCTCTTAGGTTGCCTTAAAGACCACAATCCAAGTCTTCTTAGTTCTTCTATTCGTGAGCCAACAACAGTAATCCTGGCCTCGTTTAGGGCATTATTTATAATATTAGTGGTTAAAGCTTTGTGAGCCCTCGGTATTAGATTAATAAGAGGCAGGGTTTGTGACATGTACTTCAATTCTGCTAAGGGCAAAGCCTGGGGTATTTTTGAGGGAATGTAATCGTTCATTAATAAAAAAAGGGTCTCCGATGCGTCAACATTGTTCTCGTTATAGTGATCTGATGTCTCTATCCCTTTTTCCATAATGTTCTTTATCAATGGATCCCTAAATCTCATTGCAGGCTGCACCGTAGTGGGATCTGCTGGTGGGTATTCGATGTCCTCATAATAAGTATAATGCGCTAATGCATCAGGCACTGGTGGACGTGGAGAAATAGGTAGTGAAGTTATTTCTGAATTATTAGAGGATTCCAAAGATTGGGATTGCATCTTCTGCCTTTTCTCATGCCGCTGTTCTTCGCTTCCCATGGTTGACTCAAGTGGCCTTTTGTTCCACGTACCTCCTGCCTTTTCAACTGGCGTTAAAGTTTTCATCATATTTTCACGAATTGAATTATCGTGGTTTGTTATAAAATGATTCTCTGATTTGACCGATATCTTTTCGCTACTACCTAGTGGTTCTTTACCTATTTTCGAATCGGATAGTGTCTGGTTAGATATACTTATCAGATTTGCCTCCTTAGATTTCTTCTTTGCTGTGGGAGTCATAGCTGAATGTAAAAATTTCGGCAGTGATGCGTCATCAAACCTTATACCCCTTCGTATGTCATTTTTCTTCAGAAACCCATCTATTTCCTTCCGGAGTTTGTTCTCATCCGTCAATTCTAGCAGCTGGTTCAGGCGGGATACGCAGTAGAGTTCGGTTAATTTTCTGTCTCTTTCATCAATTAAATCCTCCGTTTTAGTAAGCTTATTTTTATCACTGATGTGGCCGTCGCTGAGTGATGTTGAGTTGGACACCGTTGGACTTGAACGTGAGGACATCTTTATGATAGGTGTTGTATTTTTAATTTCGAACACTCTAAATAATCTCTATTCTATCTGTTCGGCGGCTAACGCCTGCGGGTAATACTTGCCCTTCAAAATTTCGCGGCTGCAGCAAATGCGCAAAAATGTTTATCCCTTCTAACGGTTTGGAGGGGGGAAGAACCAGAAATTTTGTATTTACACCGCAAATACTTGAATGCCTCGGCTCAAAATTCTCAATACTTATATGCCGGATGTGTTCTATAAGGCTCAAAGTAAATGACCTATCTTGAATTACAATCTGATTACACTTTGCACAATATATACTATGTATTTTTATTGGAGCACACGAAATTGAGAAGACGATCGCCCAAAAAAATTTTCAGCGGTGGCGGATTAATTTTTACCGTCGTCAGCAGTCCAAAATCCTCCGTATACGATGACATAAAGTTCCGATAGCTGCTGCTGCATTGCCCGTTAATAATAATATACAATATTGTACTGATTGCGCGAGGCTGTGGTAGCGATTAGTTGTTTTCTCCTGAAATTACCAAGTGGAAATTTCTGTTTCCAATTCATCGATACTTTTGACAAGGCCGTCGTGGTCAAGAATCATATATGAGCTGATAACACCCTTTTTAGCTTCTGATTCGAAGTGAATCTTGGCATACTTTTCAAAAAACCGGTCTTCCTCATGAAAGTAGTCTACTTCGTCGGCCTTCACCCTTTTTTTTGATCTTTCATCTTTACTTTTACTCTTCTTACCAAATCCAGTATCATCGTCAGTGTCAAAATTTACTTCATACTTCCTGGAAACGATGACATAGAAATCATAATGTTTTTCATCTCCAAGTGCCGCGACAACATCCTCTAATGTAATCTTATATAAAGGTGGGACGACTTCCGGTGGCATATTAATCAGCCTTTCACTGAGAACCAAAGCACAGTTTTTGTTGCCGCTATCGATGATAGTTTTGAAAAAAGTAGAGAGTCTCATGTCCACTTTTTGTAAATATTTGGCATAATCACTGAGGTGATTAGCCTTGAAATCGACGAAGGAAAGAAAACAGTATGGATCAGATTCTTTACCGTCGGTTTTAATTGTGGTGGTTGGGGAACCTAGGATTAAATCTGCAAGGTTGCTTAGTTGAATCCTGGCACTTTCTTGGGGACCAAATAACTGACGCAATAAGTTCTTTAAAGCGTGGAAATCAACATCTGGGTTACCACCGAAAAAATCGAAGTCAATATTTACGATCTCTTCTTCTCCATTTTGCTCTTCTTCGTTCTCTGAATCGGTACTACTGATGTCAATTTCTGACTCTTCACTGCCATTTTCTTCCTCTGCATTTTTTCTCTTCCTGTTTTTTAAATCATTTAGTTTGATAGCTTGAACCATCTTTGTAAGTCAACTTGGAATCCTATGAAAAATATGGACACCGTAAACACAATCTGAATGATAAATTTATAAAGATATAATTTACTGACAATTTTTCATCAGATATTTTTTTCTACCTCAACCTCATCGCGAGAAGTGTAGGCACGAAGAGATGATATCGTATAAAATGACTAATACAGCAATAGTGCGCAATTTGAATACCACGTATATGCTTTATTCTTAATTTATCACAGGCGACACTTGCAATAATACCCAAAATTATCAGTGCTAGCCAAACCATTTATTTTTTGTTGACTACTGAACTTTTCCTTCTAAGGCTATAGCCTCATTTCGACAACATGATTCAATTTCACTAACCATTCATTACGTAAAGTTTATCTTATGACAGATATTCGAGTGTTAATAGTCCGGCACTATTAGAAAATGCGTAACATTTACCTCCCGCACTCGTTTCATTCCATTTTGCGCACGTTATATTAATCCCATGCGCATCTATTCTAGCTTTACTAACATCATTAACTGTCAGTGGATACACTTCATAGGCACTATCCATTCTATATTTGTCATCTTTTATGCTATAATCCCATTTCCAAAGCCTTAATGACTTTTGAGTTGCTGACCCGTTTTTAATACCATGCAAAAGGCGTCTAGCTGCGTTCGTTATAATCAGACTTCCATCTGCTGATCCAGCGAGGACCATTGGATGTAGTCTTGACGCTCCAATGGCCGTTATGGTTGTCTCTCGCGACACTAAAGGATGAACTGCGAAAGCAGCTCTAGGCGGCACAGCTCTTAAGGAACTCGCGCCATCTGAGTAGATGTAGGAGTAGATTTGAGGACAATAGACAACCGGAACCAAATTACTTCCCCTAAACCTAGATACCGTCGTCTTTGTTGTAGCTATGTTTTTTGGGTTAAAGATATAAAAGTAACCGTCCACCGCAACTGTACTGACGACCGTATCTTCAAAATCTGAATAAGCTGTTGAAACGGATAATATGTAGGAATCATGGACTTGTTCGTAAAATGAAGGTAATTCTGGGTCAGTCAAGTCAAACTCTGCCACAAACCCATTCTTTAAACCACAAACAACGGTAGTAGGAGATAAAAAATCAAAAGTAGTTATCAGACTGTCTGCCAATGACAAAGTCAAAGACGGCTTCTCGCACATCTTAAACAGGTGAAGATCAGTTGCATTATCAATAATCTCCAAGAAATTTATCGTTCCTTCCTGGCTCACGAATGATAAACAGCCAACCAGATGGGATGCGCGACATCCTTCGTGCCATTTGAGATCCCACACCTCACCAAATGAGTGCACGATAGTTTGAACCTTTACGCAATGTAGATCAGAAGTATTCATTTTGAAAATTTGTATACAGGAGGAGTGTTTCTCCTTGGCAAACATTTCCAGATGCTCATTCAGAGGCTCATCCATGTACTGCGATACCGCAACGGCAAGATATTGTATATTCTCACCTGTATCACTATTGAGCCATGCAATATCAGTTACTAATCCTCCTACATTGTAAATAAACCCATGTCTTTTGCCGTTAGGAAGCACTGGAAAGTCTATTTTATCGTCAGTGGACACCACTGCATCGACTCCCCCAATAAGTAATTTCAATCTTTTCGTTCTTAATTTAACCATATTTTCAAACTCCATCTTATTAATTTCATGATATATAGTTTTGTTTTTATCCCCAATAACTTTATTATATGCATTTTCCCTATTACATGGTGGCTCTAGACATACGAAATATGGGGAATCTGGCTGGATATTCTTGAATGGGAAATCAAAAACGCTAGTTTCGAAGCCTTCCTTAACCTTTGCTAGCAGTAATAACTTTTCTCTATTCACTCCGTAAATTCTTTCAATCTTATCTCTTGCACTTGAAAGATCTTTTAGTAGCCTAATAGGACGGCCCTTCTGTCCCAGACTTGACCCTGGGAAGCCGCTCTTCACATTTTTAGCCAGAGCTTTCTTGAGGCGAGGTTTCTGGACAGTCTTTTTCTTACCGTTAGATCGATCAGAGGCCCCACTTCCACTACCGTTTAGGTCCGACACTTCATTTCCAGCAGGCTCTAAATCGTTCTCACATTCGATCTCAACATTGTCGCTTTCTTCACTATCCCCTTCCTCATTCAATATAAAATCGTCATCGTCGGTGTCATCAACATTATTGACTTGTGCAGTATTTATCACATCATCGCGATCAACATTCACTAACTGCGCCAGATTTGCAACCGCCTTCTTCGAAGCGTTTCTTCTGGGCCTTTTAGTTTCTGAATCTCCAGATACTGGTATGCCCAAACTGTCATAGGCAACTTCTGCTACCACAGATTTTCTAGGTCTTCCTCTTTTCTTTGCAGGTACTACTGCCATCGCCACAACTTAATTTCTTATTATATGTATCGCAATAGAGTCAGTAAAAAGAAAATTTCGCTAATTGATCAAACGGTGCTCGCTCTAGTTTTAGGGCATGAAACCGATCTTGCAGAAATGAGACCAAAGTTTCAACACCTCTTCCATGCTCTCTCGAATAAAAAATAGAGTGTTGTTTATCTTCTTTTGCAACGTAGGGATTTCGAACCGCAGCTTTCCGGGTGATACTGAATGCTTTCTATTTCCTTACAGAAGACAGCAAATTTTACTGAAGCAAATCGGAGTAGAAATGACAGGTAACGGAAGGGTCAGCATGCTTATGAATTTCCAATACCACATAGCACTGTGGTAGCGTCAATCACAATTAGGATAGAGGAACTTTTTAATCGTTACTTCAGACTTTAGTTTAAAGTACTTGCGAGAACGGATTGTGGCCCTGAACAATCAAACGCAAAGGGAAAAACCATTCGCTTTTAGGCCGTTAACAGATGTCCAGTAACACCAAAAGCACCAGCGAGCTCTCAATTAATCTGGATCCAGATAACGCAAGTTTTTCTGATGACAATAGCGATGACTTCTTTATGGATAATTCTTTTGATGTAGATGAAATCGATCACTGTGGTGGAAGTAATAGGCGAAGTGTCATAGTTGACTCAAAAGTCACGGAATCCTCGCCACACCATTCAACCTCACCATTACCTGATAGCGAAGATGATGACGCAAACCAATCATATCAATTGTTGAACAGATCATCTAGTGAAAATGTCAATACAGAAAATATCACAGAACGCAAATCAGACAAACCTTCGGGTCGGACGAGAGGAAGATCTATGATGAAGGAGTCTGTAGTTGCAATAAGTTCACCTGAGTCTAACTTAAGCGAGGATAAAAGGCTTCCCAGATCTAGATCAAGGTCTAGCTCGAGTATAAGATCAATATCTCCAGCGGGAAAATACAAGCGACAGAAAAGCTCATTATTGTATACCTATGACGAAAATGATGACTTCTTCAAAGAACTTGCTAGGGAAGCCAAAAAAAACACTAGCATTTCAAAAGAATCAACACCTGGCCAGCGAAAACGAGTTTACAACATTAAATTTCTCTCTAAGCTAGAGGGAACTATAAATAAGGCGGTCCAAGTGAAAGTCCTGGGGAAATACGAATTTTTAAAAATACTACCTGCTGCTTTGGACGGATTGATGAAGTCCTATAAGATTCCTAAGGTAATGAAAGATATTTACAAGGTAGAAAATGTTACTCTTTATTGGAACAATGCAAAACTACTCAATTTTATGACTTGTAACTCGCTTCATATCCCTCAGGATTTTGAAAATGAAGTATCTGATATCGATGTTACTATTGTGTCCAAAGAATATGAAAAGAACTTTGAGGCGACACTAGAATCAAAGTTAAAGGAAGAAGAAACTGCTTTGCTTATAAAAGAGCGCCAGGAGATCGAAAGAAAGTTAGAGAAGAAGAGAAATGAACAAGAAGAGTCAGAATACCGTGAGTTTGAATCTGAATTAAAAAATGTGGAAGAAACACAAGAAATAAAAGAAAATGAAACAGTTATTAATACAAAACGTCTGCAAGGGGATGGCCGTCTGTCAGGGAATAATAGTGACAGGGAAAAAGTTATGAAAATTGCTCTTATGGGTCAAGATAACAAAAAAATCTATGTTAATGTTAGGCGTTCAACACCATTTTCTAAAGTTGCCGAATATTACAGGATCCAAAAACAGTTACCACAAAAGACGTGCATTAAATTACTGTTTGATCATGATGAATTGGACATGAATGAGTGTATAGCCGACCAGGATATGGAAGATGAAGATATGGTTGATGTCGTCATTCATTAGGCTAAAATTCGAAAAAAGACTAAACACTGCCATTCATGCGATAGGATTAATTACTGCGCGGGGAGGTATGTACTAGCGATGCTTGCAGCATTTGCAAGAAAAATTTAAAATTTAGGCTTGAAGGTAGACTATTTGCGGTTCCAATTGTACTCAGGCCATTTTTACTTAAAAAATAGGTTCAGTCCTTCTTTTGTCCTCTGTAAAATACTATTAATGAGTTTCTCCATTTCTTACGCACTGTATTATAGACAGAACGTTTTTTTATTACAATATGAAGGCCTAATGTCGTACAAAAATTTTTCTAGCTTTACTGCGCTAGCTTTAAAAAATACATCAAACATGGTCCAACTGTCAACATCTTTTGATATTTGCCCCTGCTGTAGTTTTGTTGGAACAAGGGATAAACTATTTTTCTATTCTCACTATGACAAATTAATGAAAATTTTCGTTTCACTGGAATATTATAACATACTGCGTTAAAAAGATGATATAAGTTACATGATCAGCAGAATAAAATCCAAGCGGCCGTCATACTAAGACGATTTGAAGTGCAAGGATTGATAATGTAACTGGATCGATAAATGACAGCGTGTAATCGAAGAGTAAGATGAATATATTATTGTGTAGAGTTGTTAATTCCCTTTCTGAATACAAGTCATTGAGAAGAGCTTCTCATGCACTATCGTTATACACAATACTATTACCTACACCAAAATGGGATCCGATGACTATCTTAGCATTATATTGGTCTACGTGCTTTATCAATTGCTTCTTTTCTTTTATTGTATTCGTATCAATAGAACACACTTTACCAACTGCGGTCATCAATGCAATAAATATGACCAACGTTTTGTACAAAAATGTATATGTCACTATATTGTAAAAGTAATTGAATATCACACATGTATTTGATATGTGTTCATGACGTATCTTAGGATGGGATATTTCAGCATAGCTAACCAAACGCCCGACCGAAACATGAATGGAATCTCGAATCTAAACTAATTGTTCGCGTATTTATAAGTTTGGGGCTGTTCATCTAAGGAGAGTAGGGGTTTACTGGATGTGCTCAATTTTGTATGTTTCATGCCTAGGTTGATATATTTCGGTTATGTTGAAGTACCTCAGCTTGGCTTAAAACTGTTGGAATGAAATTCTAATATCATCTATTCAGTAGTATATTATCACATGTGTTGTAAGAGGATGGCATAAAGATTGAGAAACAGTCATCCAATCTAATGGAAGCTGAAATGCAAGGATTGATAATGTAATAGGAAAATGAATGGCAACATATAAAAGGAAAGAAGGTAATAACACTATGTAGAACTATCGATTCCCTTTTGTGGATTCCTATATCCTCGAGGAGAACTTCTAGTGTATTCTATATACCTAATATTATAGCCTTTAGCAACAATGGAATCCCAACAATTATCTAATTATTCACCAAATTCTCAGCTTCATACATGTTTTATGTCTAGGGTTGGTAAATCTAGTAATGCTGAGGTATCCCATTCTGACATACAACAAAGTCATGTTGTATTACGGGCTCGAGTAATACCGGATGTCTTGACAATCCTAAAGTCGTTTAGGAGAGTAACTTGTTGTCAGACTTATTATTATCGTGATTCACAGAATGTTACTTATCCTATATAATCTATATAAGATCTGAATCTAACTAAAGGGTGGAAGCGCGGAATCTCGGATCTAAACTAATTGTTCAGGTATTTATACGTTTGGTTAGTTTGGTTCATCTTAGGCAAGTAGGTTGCCTAGTATACTCAATCTTGTCTATTGTTTCGTACGTGTTTCATACATGTTTTATGTCTAGGTTGGTAAATCTAGTAATGCTGAGGTATCTCATCTTGAGATACAACAAGTCATTAATAAACAGCCTTGTTGGCGCAATCGGTAGCGCGTATGACTCTTAATCATAAGGTTAGGGGTTCGAGCCCCCTACAGGGCTTCTATTTTTAATCGCAAAGAATGGCTTTTTTTTGGCCTCTGTACATGCTACTAATCTTCTAAAGAGTACATTATATCCTACCAACCTTTCCCCATGTATTTGTTGCTCACAGTTGGCGATTTTGAGAGACTGAAGGCTTATTAGTTCTGCACCAGTCAGCTCTTAATCATTATGTACGAAAATATACGCTGTGGGTGGCGAACGTGGTGGGCGTTACCTTTTAAATGCCTAATTCAAAGCACCTATGCATAAAATGGATAGAGTGGGAAGTAAAAGTTATATACTAGCACAAATACGCAAAATATGAGTACTGACGTTGCTGCTGCGCAAGCTCAAAGTAAAATAGATTCAACAAAAAAAAAGAATGAGGAAATAAATAAGAAGTCGCTGGAGGAAGACGATGAATTTGAAGATTTTCCTATTGACACATGGGCCAATGGTGAAACAATAAAAAGCAATAGTGTAACGCAGACAAACATATGGGAAGAAAACTGGGACGATGTTGAAGTTGATGACGATTTCACCAATGAATTGAAGGCCGAACTAGATAGATATAAACGAGAAAATCAGTGAGAGGCTACATAATATTATTTTTAAATAACACAAAAGGAAACTACACGCCTAAAATTACTTTAGTACATTGTTGTCTTATTAGTAAATCTTTCCTAGATGATTAATAAATAATGAAAAGAGAACGCGTAAGGCTATATATATATGAAGCAGTTAATTATATGACCTTGAAGCATAATAATGAATACCAGGGCAAGTGAAAGTATTAAATAAACCAGTTGAGACTTCTCATTTCTTTAAATGCATAATAACAACTAAATAATAAATCATGATACAAACACTCTATCGCATATTCAATCACGTGCACGTTACCATTTAATCTGGTTCAAGTAACATTTCAGAGCGATTGGCTAGTCACATACATATATCTTACCTGCAGCGCCACTGCAAATGACTTTACTTGTTTCTTGAGGGTGCCAGTCAACTTGAGTTATAGGCTTATTGCCTGGAATCTTGATGTTATTTAATAAACGCGATGTGTTCCAGTCCCATGTAAATAGTCTGCTTTTTGAATCGCCTGAACATATGTATCGACCGTCACCGGAAAATGACAAGCTTATCCCGTAACCAGCCGACGAATGCCCTTTGAATATTTTTTTTGGATGCCTCTTATACTTGGGTTTTAAACTGAAAGAATATATTCTATTATCCATACTTTGTGCACAGAAATAGTTATGAGATGGATGTACATTTAAAAATGGCATAGAATGTTGAGCCGTGTCACTTATTTGCTTTATTGGCACATTGATCTGGTTTTCCCAGATTCTTACCGTCTTGTCTTCGGAGGATGAAATAAACTTTGAACCATCAGGGAAATACTTCAGAGCCAGAATACTACTTAGGTGATGATCATATGTCTGCACAAGACCTTGCTTTTCTGAAACGCGATCGTCATAGTGTAATATTTTCGAATTCGATAAACCCACTATGAACTCATGGGGGTTAGAAGGTCGAGATTCAACATCAGCTGGTGTTGAGTTAAGATACAGCTTAGTTTTCACTTTACCAGTTTCAGAATCCCAAATTTTAACGCTTCTATCAAAGGAAGAACTCAGAAAAGATTGACAGTCTTCGGTGAACCGTAACGCCTTGATAGGCTTGGTATGACCTTGAAAATCTCGTAGGCATTGATAGTCATGGTAAAAATCCCAAATTTTTATAATATGGTCATTACCACCAGAAAGAATTAAATGTCCAGTTTTTGGTAAAAACTTCAGTGCAGTTGTCCCATCTGGATGCCCTGGATAGTTGCGTATGACTTTTTTTGGCAAGTAACACCGAGAGGACATTATTTCCTCACGAAGATCAACATCCACATCATTTGGAGGATGTAAATATCCTCTGCCTTGATAATCCTTTTCCGATTTACCATAAAAATTGGAGACTTCTTCGGTCTCTGTCTGCTCTAAATCTTGGTTGTTCTCAGCTAGTGTGTGCATGAAGATATCCTGTTCTTGTGTATGAGATTCGCTGGTTTGTGAAGTTTCATCGTCACTACTTGACCAACTGCCCCACGGCCCACCTCCTTTACGAGTTTTCCGTCTTCTTTTTAGTTCTGACTTTGTAAAATGTAATTTTCTTTTACGAATATTATTCTGAGAGGGTTCATACGAAGCATCTTCTTTATGCAAGTTTCTTTTTTTTTTTTTATCGATGGATTTGCTTTCATCAAAGTCTGAATCAGAGTCTGAGCTGGTGCCATAGCCTTCTACTAAACACATTTCTTCAGCTCTTCAGTGCTTATATGTGCGTGCTTACTGCACTAGTTGACCAAAAATAAAGAAACAGTTTTAAGTATATTTTTTTTTTTTTATTTCATGTAGCAAGAGATACAATACTTCTCATAAATAAAGCAAAATACAAAAAGAGGGAAAGAAATTTAAAAAAAATGAAGTTCTAAAACCAGTGAGAAAATGTATTAAGGTAACTAATACCGACTACAAATCTAATAATATTGCTCTTTTTATAATTATACAAGTCTATTTGTATTCAAGTTTCATTTAATTACTATTTCATTAACTGCCTTAAACCTTCACCTTCTTGGATGATTTACTTTTCTTTTTCAACTTGTTTACCAAGTTACCAATATCTGCATTATCACCTCCGTTTTTGATCATATCGTTTTCACTACCACTATGCTTTCTCTTCTTATTTTTAGCACGTTTGCTACGTTCTCTTAAAATCTTACTCATAGCTTGTGTACTTTTGAATTCAGGCTGAGTCGGATCGATAGCAAAATCATGATCTTCGAAGACTTCTTTGAATCTAGGATCTTCTAAATCAGGTGTGAAAGTATCTTCAACAATCCTCTCTTTCTTTTGATACCTACCTTTCTTGTGTTTTTCTTTTTCTGATCTTAAGATTTCGTTCATGTTGAAATGTGCTTTGTTATTTATTGTACCCTGTGCTTCAATATCATCATCATCATCATCCATTAAAAGCTCCAGTTCAGCCTTTGATTTGGCATTGTTTTTGATCTCCTCTCCACCGGAAGCGTGCCTTTTGTTAAGAGATTTTAACTTACTTTTCTTATCCTTTTCAGACTGCTGCTTCAATTCCTTTACTTTCTGCTTTCTTGCCTTACGACGTTCCTTTTCTTTTCTTCTTATTTTCTCTATCGTTGTTTCTTCTTGGCCTTCAGACGGTTTCTCATCTCTTCCTTCCAAAGCTGGAGTAAATGTAATTTCCATATCAACCTCTTCATCTCCATCGTTAGGGGTTTCCTTCTTGGAATTAATACCAAAGTCACCAACCAACGACTTTAATTTACTTTTCGCTTCTTCATCGCCTTGCTCATCCGATTCATCACTATCTGACGCCAAATAAGCCTTGAAATCCATATCGTCAATTTCCTTTTGGGTAAAGGCCCTCTTAGCAACTTCGACTCTATCAGCTGGGGTTTCGTCCCAAGTCAATTTGACACTCGAATGTTGTAGAGCATCTGTGCTGAACTGGTGTGGTCTATAGTTCTTAGGTAGTATGCTACATTCATCTCTTACTTCATCATCAAAGGCCATACCATCGGGAACATATCTTAAATCGAACATATTAGCAGTTGATTCATATTCAGTACCATCACAGTTATCATAAACAGCCTTGGAGGTAGTAACATCACTACAGTAAACTATTGCGTAGTAGTATCTCAATCTATCCAACTGGTATTGACGTAAAGCTCTTGAATCCACGTCTTTATCAGCATCACCTTCTTCATACAGGTCGTTAATACCGATGTCCATATCAGAATCAGAGTCATCGATTTTCTTCTTCTTCGAAACTTTGTTCTTATTTTTTTTCTGGAAAAGTTCTTTTGGAGGGCCTTCAACTTCTTCACGTTGCATTCTTTCTTTACCAAATTCACTTGGATAAATAGCAACTCTTTCAATTTTACCACCTTTAGGAACAAAACTGGAAAAGGTAATCATTAAATCCTCAGATTTAACATGGTCCCAATCCAAATTCACAACGGCCAAAGTCTTGGAGACGTCACCAGATTCTGGTTTGGAATTTTCAATTACTACTTCACTTTCTTCTTCACTTTCAACTTCACTCTCTCCAGAAGATTCAGAATCCGAAGACGTAAATTCATCAGAAGAGCTAACATAATCATCAGGAATTTCGCCTCGAGCACGGTCAACTGCTGTTTTCGCATTAGCCTCTGTATTTTCATCATTTCCAGCTTCCTTTTCGAAATACTTATCGAAATCTTCCAATTCCCTGTTATTCCGCGCATCTCTGATTTTTCTACCATATTTATCAACTTTAGATTTATGCTGTACTTCTAGATCCTTCTTGCTGAACCTAGAATCTAGCTTGATTTTATGGTCTTTAGTTTTCGCGTTCTTAAATTTAGGATCGCTGTAGATCCCAGCAAACCTAGCATCTACACCTTCTTTTTCCGGTTTCTCTCCAGCCATCTTCAACTATTCTTGCAAAACTTGTATGATCCACCGAAATGTCTTTGAAATACCGATTATCCACAGTTACTTGATATTTGTTATTTGTACCATTATGCCAATGATGAGCTTGCGATGAGATGAGATGAAATTTTTTTCTGTGACTGAAAAATTTCGGAACGTCAATAATGACCTGTAACCTCATTTAGAATGGTTGGCCCGACTTATTCTACCTAATATATGTATGTACAAATCCACTAACACTTTTTCATTCGCCCTATCTTAGGACAGTGGACACAGTTCTGTCCGCGCTTTTGAGCAATGTCTCTGAGATTGTTAAAATATACATGTACATATTTTATATGTATATTCATTCTGAGAACCTATGTTTTTCCCTACCAAACGCATCCTCTTTAATATCTTCGAAAAAAAGTGCACAACGAGCGGGAAAATCTGTGTAAAACTGCATAAGCGATCCGTACAAAACCTGCGAAGAAAAGAGCTAATACCGGTGGAGGACTTACCAATTGCAACCTATCAACTTCAGTTATGAGATCATCTCTTTTAACCCTTCCAAAAGTATGTTTAAGGCAAACAATATAAGTTTTTTTAATCATAAGGATTCGAGGGCAAAGCACAATTTTACTAACTTATCTCAAAAATATTCTCAATAGTCCTTTTTGGGGTTTATGCCACTATACCTTGCAGTTGAGATTGTCTTAGGTATTTCCATTCTAAACAAATGTAGTGGTGCTTATGGTATCTTAGCATTGTTTACGGGCCATCCGTTGGATTTTATGCAATGGATAGCATATCTTTGGTCGGTGTTTACATTAATTGTATTTTCACAAGGACTGTATTTGATTCATAAGCCAAACTTGCTAGTATTCTCTCAAATCTGCGTACTTTATACAATCGACACCATTTCTACTTGTTTTTTTACACTTTGGTTTACCACCCAATGGTTCACCTTGGAAGACACTGGTAATGGCGATGGAAATACTACATTACAAGGTATTAACAGTAACTCAATATCGACAGGTAAGCTGACAGCGCGGGGTACTGATATAAGTAAACAGAGTGCAACCGAAAGCTACGAATATTCCATGACTATTTTAATTACGTTGGTATCATTGATATTCAGGTTCTACTTTAACTTTATTTTAGCATCTTTTGTTCAAGAATTGCTACACCACCCCAAATATTTAGTTGATAGAGATGATGTTGAACAAGACTTGAAAAACAAACCTGTTTGGAAAAGGCTTTGGGCCAAAAGCCAAAAAGCCTGTTATAAGCTATGTAAGAATTTATTAGAGTAAATAGGAAAGTAAAGCCTCAGTAGTATAGCTTTTCACATTGACGAAGAAGTGTATTCCATGCTCACATCATAAAATCATACACCTTGATGCTATTGTTCACTTTTCATCACGTGTAAATTTAAGGTTACTCTTACGTAATTTGGAAAAAAAATAGGAAAAAGGACACTATATCGTACGCAGTTCCCTATTCTGGTTGCAATCCAATTTTTTAACATTTATTTTCTCTTCTAAGGTGGTAATAAAGTAAAAGTAACTCGTCGATATAATCAGATCACACGAATATCCACACATAATACCCATTATGCCTGCTACATTGAAGAATTCTTCTGCTACTTTGAAATTAAATACTGGTGCTTCTATTCCAGTTTTAGGATTTGGCACTTGGCGTTCCGTTGAGAATAATGGTTACCATTCTGTAATTGCAGCTTTAAAGGCTGGCTACAGGCACATTGATGCTGCTGCTATCTATTTGAACGAAGAAGAGGTTGGCAGGGCCATCAAAGATTCCGGAGTCCCTCGTGAGGAAATTTTTATCACTACTAAGCTTTGGGGTACGGAACAACGTGATCCGGAAGCTGCTCTAAACAGATCTTTAAAGAGACTTGGATTGGATTATGTTGATCTATATTTGATGCACTGGCCGGTACCACTGAAAACTGAGAAGGTTACTGATGGTAACGTTTTGTGCATTCCAACATTGGAAGATGGTACCGTTGACATCGATACTAGGGAATGGAATTTTATCAAGACATGGAATCTAATGCAAGAGTTGCCCAAAACGGGCAAGACTAAAGCCGTTGGTGTCTCTAACTTCTCTATTAACAACATTAAAGAATTGTTGGAGTCTCCAAGTAACAAATTGGTGCCAGCTGCCAACCAAATCGAAATTCATCCATTATTGCCACAAGACGAATTGATTGCCTTTTGTAAAGAAAAGGGTATTGTTGTTGAGGCATACTCGCCATTTGGGAGTGCTAATGCTCCCTTATTGAAAGAGCAGGCAATTATAAACATGGCTAAAAAACACGGCGTTGAGCCAGCACAGCTTATCATCAGTTGGAGTATCCAAAGAGGCTATGTTGTTCTAGCCAAATCCGTTAATCCCGAAAGAATTGTTTCTAATTTCAAGATTTTCACTCTACCTGAGGATGATTTCAAAATTATTAGTAACTTATCCAAAGTTCATGGTACGAAGAGAGTTGTTAATATGAAATGGGGCTCTTTCCCAATTTTTGAATGAACAAGTGTACCAGAGTTAATGTTTGTAGTCATCCGTAGTTATTATCTAGACTGACTCGATACTGTTGAAACAAATGCTGGTTTTATAGATTTTCATATAATATATACGCCTATATATATGGAACGCTAGTCAAAATATTATTCAATGAGAATGCAAATTACTTGAAAAAGTTTATCGTTATCCTTTTCTTCTTTTAAACGTAAACTTCGGGCCATCATCATCGTCGTCGTCGTCACCGTTACCGAATGCCTCGGAAGAGCCATGTGGCCTGCCCGTTGCGCTTCTACTGCGTCTACTTTGGTTGGAAGATTCCTCTGGCATGTTTGGCCGTACATTTGTTTCCTTCACCGCAACCAGTTTACGGTTATTCTCTCTGTCCTTTAGTCTACAGTTTTTATCATCAATATCATCAATATCATCAATATCATCTTCATCAGTAATAAACATCCTGCTTTTTGCTGGTTGAAGATTGGTTGCAGTACCTGAAGAGCGAGAAAACGAGAACGAATCTTTCTCTCCGTCATCTGAACTATCCTCATTCATGAATATATTTCGAGGTTGAGATCTTTCCTGGATAGCATTTGAGTTTGTATAATCAGGTGTATATGTATTGGATCCCAATTTTTCCATCTCCCTCAAAGCAAACATATCTTCGTTCTCGTCTCCGTTCCCCTTTGTAGCTTTATTCTTCTTAGAGTATTTTTTTAGTGGAACGTAATTTCTCGTGATTAAGAAGGCTGCATTTCGTATAAAATCTGAACTTTGAGTGTTGTTTTTACCTTCCTTCTTTTGTGCATTAGATTTTGGCCACACTTTAATAAAAGTCTTGAAATTCCTACGTTTATGCCATTCTTGCTTCGTTAGACCATTATCGCCTTCTCCAGTTGTGCTGTTTGTCTTGTACCCACCTCTATCAGATGGTTTTCTTAGCATATCATTACTAGGCTCTACGATAGCCAAATTTTTTAGCTGGTTAATAGCTTCTTCGCTCAACTCTTCATCTTCTAATTCAACAATAGTTGATTTAACTCTTTTGACTTCTCTATTTTTCGTTTTTTGAATAGCCTCAACAAATGCTTGCGGCGTACCAGACTTTTTTTTATGAGATGATTCCTTAACAGGTGACTTACAATTTGCTTGTAATGGAGATGAAATTTCCTGCGAATAGTTAGGAAGGTTACAAATGCTTTTAGGGTTTTGTACTATATCCTGAGTACGCCGATTTTTGATCGTACGATTCTTAGTATTATCACCTTCCATTAAATTCGTAGCAGCGGTTTCACTATTGACAGGGTTAGAAGATTTGTTTTGGGAGTGAATCCCTGTTAACTTTGGCGATGACAGTTGTGGTAGCTTATGCGGCGGTAGTGATTTGCCCATAGAATCCTCATTCGTGTGTACAGCATCTAAGTTGGGGCTACTGACAATTATAGCACCAGGGCTATTGTGATCGCTTTTCTTTCCAATATCTTCAACCAGCTTTTGTGCGTCATGAGAAGGTAAAGTGTTTTTTTCATCTGCCCTTCCAATGATAGGGCTTGAGATGACAGTCTTTGAATTTGGGCCACAATTGGGCTTCTTAGGGTCAGTTAAGGGGTCGTTTTTTAATGAAGCCTTAGCACTCAAACCTCCAGCAAAAAAATCAAGACTATCGAGCGGCAGAACTCTAGGTCTATTCAACCTTCGCTTCTTTAAGATTACTGGACTAATTTCAAATTCAGGTACACGAGGCGTTTTTAAAGCACCAGAAAATCCCTCAGAGGCTCCTTTTAACTTGTCGTTATCTTGACCTCTTAAAGATGCACTCTTAGTATTAGTCACTGAGGTTAAGGTACCATCTATTATTGATGTTAATAACGCTTTGATAGTGCATAAAACTTGTCCATTTTCTTTCTTGTTTGTAGATGCTAAAATCAGGTATTTCGTTGATGGTTTCAAGCTATCAACGTGCTTATACAAATTATCGATGTTGTCGAATGCAAATAATCTTACATTGAAGGTCCCCAGGAGAGATGATAGATGCGGCTCATTACTAATGGTGGTTAATACATTGATATTACTCAGCCTCATAAACTTCGAATGCAAAATATTCGGAGCAAAATCAAACACGTTGTACTCCGGACTATTTATCATATCATTCCACCTTTCATTAAACTTTGAATCCGTTTTAGATGTGGATAGAAGAGTATTACATAACTCAACCAGTAACTGTGATTTTTTCAAGGGTATAAAATTAACAAGTGCATACAATTCCCGTATGCACTTGTCCTCGTTATTCGGAAAATCGCTAATCATCAGATTAGCAGGAATGTCATTGACAGAAACCTCTGTGGAGATACCAAATTCGGAAAGTATCTTCCTGAATTGTGTCAAATGAGAGGGGACATTCCAGACTTCATTTATCCATTCGATCTCTATGCGAATAGGGGTTGTACCCAGTTCGATAACAGTAGAGTTTAAAACTTCCGAGGCATTGATAGTGAATGTTTCGCCAACTTTCATGAACTTTTTATTTATTGATGTCAATTTACCCTGGTTAATTAGACAAAGGCTATTGTATTTCAAATCTGAACTATCATTCAATTGCCATTTGAATGTGATATGCTGCCTAGAAATACTCTTATCGTTTTTAATTAACAATGGGTTTTTACTTGATCTACCTATGCTATAACTTTTGAAGGCCTGAAGACAACATGATATAAAGCTAATAGAACCATCTTCTAATCTATTCTGGTATCGCACCACCCACATAAATTTACGGCTATCACCTTCTCGGTGTTGTTATGAATGCTTATCCACTATAAAAAAATCTTGCTCATTTAGCTTACGCATTGCTTTTCTTTAAGAAAAAGGGCTCTCAATATATAAGAGTGTAAGAAAAGTACAAATATTTAGCGTATTTAATAACTTCAAAAAAATGAAGAAAATGAAAGTAGATCAGGAAAGTGTTATATATTAAATACGTGACTAGGTTCCAAATAATTCCACATTCTTTGGAGTAGTCTTAAGTTTAGTGATGGCGATGGTGTTATTAGTATCTATACTGATTTCAAATGATTCTGGTCTTGTACTATTGTAGTCGGAGATATTTGCCTCCACCAGCTTACAAACCGATTCAACACAATGGTTACACCATTCTACTGCAATTTGGGCATTATAATTAAGTTCCTTTTTATTTGGAGGCAACCCTGGGTGATTAAACTTTTTGCATAGTAAATCCCTTGAGTACCATTGAATGTCTAGTAATTGACCGCTATGACTGTCTCTCAAACCTATCATGATATCTGAGTTCGGCAATAAACCTGTCTGTATCCACGTTTTCAGGAGTTTTCTCCTATGATTGGAATTATGCATTGATAATGGGGCAAAACATTTTAACTCTGTGTTTGCCTTCGAAACAGGATTGAATGCGTCCAATTCGCAGCGAATCAAAAGACCAATTTCTTCTGAAAGTTTACTCTCCACAACAGAAAAAATAGGACGTCTAGAGCCACCGGTGACCTTGGTATCTTCGGTTACCCAATTTTCAAACTCAAATCCTGAATAGCAAATTTTCTTAATATTTGGATCACTTGAATAAATTCCCTCTTTGGACATTTGAAAATCGTTTCTTGCATTTCTAGAAAATGAAATAAGACCCGCCCCCAAATACGTTGCAATTAGTGACGTGTGTTTATTTCGCCTGTTAAAGAGGTGCATGGTCAAATCCACGATATGATGTCTTGTGGTAACAACCGTAAATTTCTTGCCGATCTTAAAGTTCTCACCATGATTATCTAGTCTCCAGTTCTCAATGTATGAAATACACGGCGATACACTGTCTAACTCGGATATCGTCATAGGGACGAACTGATCAATGTTCGCAAATAAGTCATGGCCCAAATACGGGACTTTCCGCTTTCTTGCTTCGAGAAGCGAGCTTTCATACAACTCAGCAACACCTTTTTTCAAATTTGGTATATGGTTTCTGCGTAGAGTGGTATAAGTCTGGTCATTGGTAAATAGAGCTACTTCCCGACTTTCATGAAATATATCTCTTGGTGAGTTCGTGGAAAAATTGTGCATACCAGTATGCAGAAAGGAAGTATACGGCACACATATAAGTTTCGGACGTCTATTAATATGATTGTCCCCCTGCTGAGAAAGCCTCCCTAACGAAGAAGAACCAGAAATAGTTTTCCCTTTGAATGATTTATTTTGGTATCCTCTCACGACATCGGGCGCGGTATGCAAATTTATGCTTTCTAAATCTTTTGTCAGTCCAAGAACAGCATCCTGTTCAGTTGACATCACTGAGGTTTGGACAGAAAGAAGACTTTGACTTACAACCATTGAAACTTAACAATTGACTTTGCAATGCATGAATGCCATTCTAAAAAGGAAAACACGCTGCGAAAATTGCGAAAAAACTGGAAAAATCAATGGTGGGGTAATCCCAATTAGTTTGACACAATAATTTGATGGTGATCCTGATGGAATATGCATTATTTGTAATGATACACCAACCAAAAAGACCTTTTGTGGTGGTATGGTCCAAGAATTGTATTTACAGGCTGGTGTTCACAACCTGCATAAGTAGAAGACACAAGAGTGTTCGTATGGTAGGTCACTCAGCGCATCACGGATCAAGAACCAGCGTAATATCTCACCTATTGATACTACTTATCGTTATAACACTAATCATTGAAATGTGCTTATATAGTAGAATTTTTAAAAACCAAAGGTCTGACGATATTAGAGATAATTTTAAAAATGGCGGACGTCAAGTGCCTGGTATGGCCCAAAATCAGGGACCCCATATCGAAGGCGAAGGCTTTTTATCAGGGGTTTATTATTCCAACTGGTCACCATACAAACCAAGATTCCATTTCCCGCACGACATTAACTTAATGCAAGTGTCCCACATTTACTATGCCTTTTTCAAGATAAATCCGAGAACCGGTGGTATAGAAAACACGGATAGCTGGTCAGATTTAGAAATGAATTTGTATAAACCGCTGGCAATTAAATCATCAGAACTGATTAATGGTAACCCAAATAATGGTAACCAAAATATCCTACCTTTAGGTTGCATTGGTGAACTATTTTATTTGAAGAATATCTGTTCTGATAAGAAATTCAAAGTTATCATGTCAATTGGAGGCTGGTCAGATAGTGAAAATTTCAAAATCATAATTAAAGATAATAAACTCTTAAAAAATTTCGTTGATTCGTCGGTGGAAACAATGTTCAGATTAGGATTTGATGGTGTTGACCTGGACTGGGAGTTCCCCGAAAACAATCAATCAGAACCTCAAGGATATCTGAAACTGGTCAAAATGTTGCGGTTGAAACTGAACAGCTTAGAATCACAAATATTCGGGGGGCGTGTCGAAGATCATTTTCAATTATCTATTGCGGCACCTGCATTCAAGGATAAGTTATTTTACCTACCTATCACGGAAATTGACCAATATGTCGACTACTGGAATATGATGACGTACGATTATTATGGTTCGTGGTCAGAAACAACAGGATATCACAGTAACCTATTTAGCGAGACGGAATTAAATGGAAACTTTGCCATGCATTATATGATCGATAAATTTGGCGTCAATTCCAGAAAATTAGTATTGGGAATGGCTGCTTATGGGAGAAGTTTCCACATCAAAGATAACAAATTCGAACCATTCAGTCAAAATTCTGTGTTAATTAACAAAATTTTCAAAGGAGTGGGCAAGCCTACTAAAGAAATAGATAAAGCTGATGGTAAGGAAGGTATCTGGCCCTACAAAAATTTACCAAAGAAAGATACAATAGAACAATATGATCCCAAGTACGTTTCAGCATATTGTTTTGATGAAAAAAATTCAATATTTATCAGTTATGATAATACTAAGTCAGCCAAAACTAAGGCTGAATATGTGATGCATAACAAGTTAGGCGGGGGGTTTTGGTGGGAATCATGTGGTGAGGCTTATACAAACGAGTCAAGGTCACTGATAAACGCATTTAATGAAGGCCTCCACTTTAATGTGTCATCAAAACCGTCAATATTTCAAGATATGAGGGTTGTAAAATACTACTTGAATAAATACGGTGATGACGGATTTCTAACTCCGTATTTAAAGCATCTGGATTCATCGAAGCAATGAATATGAATGTGATAACATAAATAATAACAAAAAGTTTCGTCTATTCATTATTCACTCCGTATATATGTCTGTATATATACAAATGTCGTTTATTAATGTTAGAAGTTTATAAAAAATTTGAGTTTTCCTAATGTTTGAAAAAGAAGATTTTGGTTTTTATTATCATAATAGCAAATCCATTCTCGAAAAGACTTCAAATACACCAGCAATAACTTCCAGTTGTAAATCATGACCAGGATTTTTTTCTACTTCTTCCTTAACTTCCTTATTTAAATTAACAGAGACGCCTAATTCAGTCTCTTTTTCTAAATCAAACGGATATTGCGAAAATTGCGCCATTATTTCTTCGGCTCTACTAATTGCCTTATCTCTCTTCTCATATTCCAACGTAGTCAGGACATTTTCCAATACGTTTGCCCCATATGATCCACATATTAAAGCTAAAGTTCTAATGATTTTAAAAGATGTTGTCTCCGGAAAATATTCATTGTAACTTAATTCCATGTTCCTCGATACGAGTACGGAAAGTACTCTGCGCTTGATGGCTTCTTTGCAGCTCGCATCTGCAATAGGGTGTGTCGCCATGTCGAACAAAAAGAAATTTTTCATTTCTGTTCTTAGTACGCCCTTATCAACCAAACCTTTCGCCAATCTTTCCCTGACTTGTTTCAATTGATAGTTGATCTTCAAAAGGTTCCATGTTTCACCACTTAAAAGGTCAATCCAATTAGAAATTGTTAAAGGTTCGTCGTTTTTCATCAATTGCAAAGTTTCATCCAGTAAAACTTCCCCAGTTTTGGAACTGTCAATGACTTCAATCAATCTTTCCGAAAGATCGAATCTTTTCCTGGCGGAGTCATCTAAGATTCTGATTTTACCTCTTAACGCTAATTCTATAATTATACAACCACGTAAAGCATATGAAATGCTATCATTCCAAAACGACAAATATCCTTCTCTATCTCTCAAACCCATCAGTAAAACTTCTTCCATCAAAGTTAATGTAGGGATGTTAATATTGTCCCTCAATTTCGATTCTTCTGGGTCATATGCAATCTTTTTATTCGTTCCGTTATCATCATCACCATCAGCAGTAATACCGGCGATTTTGTCTCCCTTAGTATTGTTATTGTTAGCAGAAGATTGAATGGAGGAGGTGTCTCCAGAATCCGCTCTATTGACTCTACGACGCTGCAAAGTAGACATAATTTTTATTTTGTGTTTTTTTCAAAAAGGCTTTGTTTGAATTCTTTTACTTTATCGGATCAGAATTTATGATAAAAATACAGGTCAACAATGAAACTGCAAATTAGTTCTTTTTGTTAGTTTGGAAATTTGAATTTATTTCTAATCTATAAATGCAGCAACCCAAACCCAAAAAAAAAGAATAAGTAAGTTAAACAGTGTAAGCAACGGGCCAATCTAGAATTGAAGAAGTCAATGAACCCAGAAAGCAATTACTCGCGACACAGATAGATATGAATGACCAAAAAAATAGATGAATAAGATTACGGTCCAAGGCAGGGACCTAAATGTTTTCAGGTAAACGCATATCCATTAGCCTCTTTTTCAACTAGTAGTTGACTGCTCAGGAAGTAAAAAAAAAAAGAGCCAAAATTGGTCACTATAAACGATAATAAAAGGGTAACGCTTGGTATATTTTTCCTGACTATACCGTAGAGTACTGAGATAATGTTTAACCTAACAGCGACCGAACATATGAACTAGGGACTTTAATTATTGGTTTTTTGGTTACTGCTAGTTCAAGAGTCTACGAGAGTATTTCGTGCTTGAAACTGTTTTTGATATAAAATGGGAGCCAAGACGTCAAAACTTTCCAAAGATGACCTGACATGTTTGAAACAATCCACGTATTTTGATAGAAGAGAAATCCAGCAATGGCACAAAGGGTTCTTGAGGGATTGTCCTAGTGGTCAACTAGCCAGGGAAGATTTTGTTAAGATATATAAACAATTTTTCCCATTTGGTTCTCCTGAGGATTTTGCTAATCACCTTTTCACAGTTTTTGATAAGGACAACAATGGATTCATACATTTTGAAGAGTTTATTACAGTTTTAAGTACGACATCCAGGGGAACTATGGAAGAAAAGCTGAGTTGGGCTTTCGAGCTGTATGATTTGAACCATGACGGATATATTACCTTCGATGAAATGCTAACTATTGTGGCGAGTGTTTATAAAATGATGGGATCTATGGTTACACTGAATGATGATGAAGCCACGCCTGAGTTAAGGGTAAAGAAGATCTTCAAGTTGATGGATAAGAATGAAGATGGTTACATTACGCTCGACGAATTCCGAGAAGGTTCTAAAGTTGATCCATCTATTATTGGTGCCTTAAACCTGTACGACGGGTTAATATGAAAGCCTTATTTCGCTTCTAATGGGTCGAATATTATAACAGTAGAAGTAATTTTATGATAATTTACGTAAAAAAAGAGAATTTAATAATACTAATAATAATGATAATAGTAATACTAATAACATTAACGATTATCGGGGAACGAAAAAAAAATTAATGAAAAAAATGTGAATGATTGTTGGTAAGTAAGGGATAAGGTCTATTCATACGTCTCATCCAAGAAGGAGAAAATATCAGAATCTTGAGTTTTAAATAAATTAACTATTGAAATTCCAATTGAATATGGAATCTCTTGAGTATCTCTAGAATGTGTTATCGGTTTCATTTCATTGGATGGTATTAAAAACCTTTTTAAAGATCTGTTATTTACATCACGCACGATCACCCATCTTACTTTAAAGGCTTTGCCATATTTCTGTTCGTCTTCCCAAATACTGGTGTCCAAATCCATTTTCAAATCGGACACCATTTCTGCAACGCCGCAGAATCTTCCTGAAGTGTTGATAGAAAAAAATAGAAACACTTTGGCTCCCGAATTGAGCGTTTTATACGCTTCAGATAGCCTTTTGTTACCGAAGTGAGTGGACGACCAGATTCCGTTGTAGAATGATCTTTTGACATGTTTCAAAGAGGAGGACTTTATTACAAAAAACCTTGAGTTTTCTGGAATGTTTAACCAAGGAGGAATAATTGCAGAACTTTTCCTTTTATGGAACTCGTTGAAAGCTTGATCTTTGGTTAACTGTTGAAAAGACCTTGGTTTGGATACATATTCTTTATAATAGTTATTATTGCCGTTTTCAGATTGGTAATAAGCTCTAGAGGAAGGAAGGTGCCGATTCAGGTTCGAGTTTGCCAATGGAACATTATTGATTTGGTGCGTGTAGTTTTTATCGACAATCTCTCCCTTATTTTCCTTCTTATTGGTATCATTTGGCCCTGTGATGCTTTCCTTTGGCTTTGGGTTTGTCTGTACTTCTATGTGAGTTCTCTCCAAAGAATGAATCAACCCATCTAGTTCTCTTAAAGAGTCTTCAATTGTTCTGTCATTTCTCTTATTTTCTTTCCATTCAGAATTAAGATAAAAATTTGAGGGACCCGTAGACCAAATTTGATTCATTTCTCAAGCACAAAGCAATACTTACGTCACACCAGCCGTGAATAAAAATGTTTCCTTTCCTAATCAATCAGTAATGGAATGCACAGTCTAGAAACTCTTCTTTAGGGTTTATAACGAGAAATCAAATTTTTGAGGAAAGGATTGTGGCTATATATATATACAAATATATAAATATATATATACATATATCACAAAAGGCTAGCAAAAGGATTAGCCGCCAATATACATCGTGTGAGGTGATCTTAACTGGAGAAACGGGTAGCGACTTCATGTCTATTTTTGGTTGCTAAGGCCAACGCTATTAATTCTCTTGTAACCAAAGTGCAATGGTAACAACAGTTTCTTAGATTCTTCCATGGATACGGAAGCATTGGCCAATTATTTGCTACGGCAGCTAAGCTTAGATGTGGAGGAGAATAAGCTAGAAAATCTCCTTCAGCGGCAAAATGGGGATGAAGAGCTCAGTCAAGAATATAACAAGAAACTATTATTAGCATGTGGATTTCAGGCCATTTTGAGGAAAATCCTGGTAGATGCTAGGGCAAGGGCAGCCGCAGAAGGCCTGAGGGAAGTGTATCCTTATCATGTCGAGGCTGCGACGCAGGCCTTTTTGGACAGTCAATGAAAGGATATCTCTAAGCCTCCTTATCATATATTCTTTTGTTCGTAATAGCAAGCAACTGCGTTTTTATAGACAGGAAAAATCAAAATACCTCTGATCTTTTATTATATACATGTTATGTAACAAGGCGCCACTTAGCACCTAAAAAATATGATTAGCGTTCCGTAAGCTGAAGACCATTTTCAACGCATCGAGTGGTGCGTCTTTATTCATAACAAATAGTCCTTGCAACTGGGCGGTGCTTACAGTAATATCCAATTCTTTAACGCTCTTTACAAATTTCTTGCATATGTCAGTTTCGCCTGGGTAAAACTTCATAAACATTTTTTCCACTTGATATGGAGTTGCATTACCAACAAAGACTTTGTAGTCAATACGACCTGGCCTCATTATGGCCGCGTCTAGTTTTTCAGGATGATTAGTAGTCATAAAAGTAATCGTTTCTTCAGAAGATGTGACGCCATCCAAGGCATTCAGTAAACCACTAAATGTTACGCTAGAATGAAAGCCTTGTTCACCGCTTTGACTTCTTTTGTTAAATGCCGCATCAATATCTTCCAATAACAGTATGCTTCTTTCTGGCATGTTATTCATTAAATGGTTTAGTCTATCATCCGTTAAATTATTTTCGGAAAGGTTTAAAATACAAATGTTGTAGTCTAGTTCGCCGGCTAAAGCCTGGATAAAACTCGTCTTACCAGATCCGGGAGGACCATACAGCAAATAACCTCTACGATATGGGATGCCCCTGTCAGAATACCATTTGCCATTTTTCATAAAATCATAAACGTCATCAAGAATGCCCTCTTTGATGCCACTGTCCAGAATGACGGAAGGTAGCATCCTTTTGGCTTTTGGTTGACCAAACTTTCTCCATTCAGGGCCGAAAGAAGTGTAAATAACAGTCTTGCCTTCAGTAGTCTTCAAAGCTATGTCTTTAGCCTCGTTTAAAATATCATCAAATAAACGCTTGTCACGGTACAGAGTAGTTAGTGTTACGGTCTCAAATGGCGACCCGTTGGCGATATCTATCATTTTTGCGGACCTTTCTCTTTTGATCAGGATGAAAGCACCCTTATAACGAATCCAATGATTACCTGGACCTGGAACCAGTGAAAACTTTGTACTGACTGATCCATTGTCATGTTGTATGTAATTAGTTCTTACGGATAAGTGTCTAGAGACCCTTTGAGGGTGTTTAGCCATCCATGTCAAAAACCAGGCATATGATTTGTCCTTGGATTGAATTTCTAAATCGACAATCATCTGTCGGTATAACACCCTACTGGCCTTTATTATACCGGATCTAGCTACAGCTAAACCTGTGCCAAGAATCATAAGCCCACCGCCGGCAGCGAAATAGGGATTGCTTGCCATAGCATCTCCTACCAGTTTTGAAAGTTTACTCCGGACTGTGTCATTATCAATTTTACTTATTGGCGGAGTAATCACACCGCTTAGATCTGGAGTAGCCTGTTTATCATATTGTATGTCAATCGGCTTATCCGACATTGTTAATTGAGGATACACTCCATCTTTTTTCCGAATCGTAACTTGGCACGTCTATAGCGTTGCATATACAGGAAAGGTAAAAATCTTTGCTTATACTATTTACATCGATTTTTCTGCACTCTAAGGGTAACTCAGCCGAGGTATAATCCGAAGAGCAGTAAGTTACAGTTCGAAAGCAACATGAAAGAAAACACAAGGCTTTTTGCTTTGTCATAGTCTTTAGCTACTACTCCCGTTAATTCATTTAGCAAAATTTTCCTTCTTTCTTTTGCCTTCTTTCTTTTTCCTTCTTATCTTATTACTTTGTTAAGATGTACTTTGTTCAGATAAGACACCTTTCTTCGCAAATAAATCGCAAGACAGTGTCCATTGTTGGGTCGGGGCCTTCCGGCTTTTACACGGCATATCATTTACTTAAGAAGTCGCCAGTTCCATTGAATGTTACTCTATGGGAAAAGTTGCCTGTTCCTTTTGGTTTAAGTAGATATGGTGTGGCACCTGATCACCCAGAAGTCAAAAATTGTGAAGGAACGTTCACTACATGTGCAGAAGAGTTTTCTTCCCCTACGGATCAAAAGCATAAATTTTCCTTTGTTGGCGGCGTAACCATTGGAAAAGAAATACTGTTAAAGACTTTGCTGGATAATCAAGATGCTGTTATTTTAAGTTATGGTTGTACAGGTGACAGAAAGCTGAATATCCCTGGCGAATTAAGAACGAAGGGGGTATTTAGTAGTAGAGAATTTGTCAATTGGTACAATGGCCATCCTGATTTCGCAAAGGATAAGCGATTTACTGATTTTGATTGGAGCAAGGTTTCGAAAGTTGGTATTATAGGAAATGGTAACGTCGCTCTTGATATAACGCGTGTACTAATTTCTAATCGAATTGATGAGATATGGAAGAATACGGACATCTCATCTCTTGCACTAAATTTTTTAAGAAGGGCACCTGTAAAAGACGTTAAGCTAATTGCACGAAGGGATTTTGTTCATTCTAAATTCACCAACAAAGAATTAAGAGAACTATGGGAGTTAGAAAAGTATGGTATACGGGGTCGCATAGATTCTAAATTTTTCCAGAAAGAAATGTTCGATTTGTCTAAGTACGACCGTGCATTCAATAGGCGAGTAGAGATGTGTAGTGAATATCTCAAGCCATTTGATGAGCGCTCGAAGAAAAACTACAAAAAGGCACCTCCTCCAAGCAGCGGATATAACAAGTTCTGGGAATTGGATTATCTAAAGACTCCCCTGGAGATTAATAGAGATGATTTTGGTTCAATCAAATCGTTGAGTTTGTGTAACAACCAAATACATGAAGATAACACTTTACAACCTTTGAAGGATACGAATAATATCATGACATATCAGATAGACCTGTTGGTTACATCATTGGGATATGCAGGAGTTCCCATGCCTGAATTCTCTAATTTATCCATCGGATTTGATAAAGACCATATAGCTAATAAACATGGTCGTGTTTTAACTACTAGTGGTGAAACATTCCCACATTTGTATGCATCTGGTTGGATCCGTAAGGGTAGCCAGGGTGTAATTGCCTCGACAATGCAAGATGCTTTTGAAGTGGGGGACAGAGTAATACAAGACTTGGCGGTTAGCGGAGCGCTGTCCTCAGAGAAGTCCATCGATCTCTCCAACGTCAAGCATACCACATGGGAGGACTGGGAAAGAATCAACAAGAAGGAGTTGCTTCGGGGCCAAAAGGAGCATAAAGCTCGATCAAAGTTTTTGACTTTTAAAGGATTGTGGAGCGGCGTAGAAGGCATATAGAATAGATTTTGTTAATAGATTTCTAACACTTCATGTAAATGTAAATTGTAAAACAGTTGATCTTATGACGGTAAGAACCAATCACATCGAAGGATTTCTTCCTTGTAGTGAGTATCCCGCGCGTGGTCCTCGGGGAGATAGAACGAGAAACTTCAACTGCGTGATAGCGAGAGAATAAGTAGTTCGCTCCCTCATTTTTGATTATAAAGAAAGGATTCATCTTCTAAGGCAAGAAAAGACGTTGTTGAGATTGCATCCAGAAACTTTCATTTAAAGACTTTCCTGAAAGGAGTGGACGCCAAAAGAAATAATGATTTTTAAACGTGCAGTATCTACATTGATTCCTCCAAAAGTGGTGTCTTCCAAGAACATAGGTTCAGCACCAAATGCTAAGCGCATTGCCAATGTTGTTCACTTTTACAAGTCTTTACCTCAAGGGCCAGCACCAGCCGTTAAGGCTAACACCAGATTGGGTAGATACAAGACCAAGTATTTTGATGGGGATAACGCCAGCGGTAAGCCGTTGTGGCACTTTGCTCTAGGTATTATTGCCTTCGGTTATTCCATGGAGTATTACTTTCATTTGAGACATCATAAAGGTGCGGAAGAGCATTGAACATGGAGTTTTGCTTTTGTAGAAAATCTTTATTTTAAGCCTTTTTAAGCCAAACATACGAAGAGAAAAGAAAAACCAGTAAACCAAAAAATTTTCAGAGCGAAGTTAAAAGGAGTACGTAAGTGATAGAACAAATTTCCACTGTTGTTGTATGTCTATAGGGAAGCTCTGTCACTTTTTGGCTCTTCCTTTTCATTTTTCTTTAGTAGGCATAAAAAAACGAGACGGAGAGTAAAACTTTACAATATATATTCATAAAAATTCATTAAGAAAAAAGTACAATTGTTCGATCCTTTTCGATATATATGTATATATATATGAGTGTGTGTGTTTGTTCGCATACGTGCTAAACTCACAAAGGCAACTCTATGTCAACTCAGCTTGCCCATTCCTATTTATTGATTCATTGGAGGAGGCGAGTCTTATATTTTTAGTTCACTGATATACATAACCTGCGTGCCCCTTAAAAAGACATCGTTATTAAACTTGTTTAGTAGGTTATTCTTATTACTTTCGTAATGTTCGGTAGCACTCGATAGAGCAACATTCATGAAACCATCAATAGATTCCAATCTTCCGCTATAGATTAAGCCCGAGGCAAGTTTGACGTTTACTGTCTTGCCGATAATATCAGAGAGAAATTCCGTAGTAACGCTGCCCTCTGTAGAAGCTTTTCCTGACATTGTTAATTTTCTCTGCTTGTTATGCCTATGCTATGCGATGTCATATTTTCTGGTTAATACGGCGTCTTGTGCATAATTGAATGTGTTGTTACAACGTTGCTTATTTGGCATTGTACACGAGGAGGTTGCCCCCGGGTAAAGTGTTTAATATAGAAATACCATATGGAACCAGCTAAAGGTTAAGGCTCACAGCAGTAGGAACATTTGTTTTCCATTTCTAACTTGGTGAATTAGCCACTGTGATATTCAGTTCACGCTCCTTTAATTGTGATTCATCCAATGTTTAGCTTCAGTAACTGTTGATTTTACTGATTAACGCACGTCAATTTAGTTTCCCATTCGGGTAAACAGTATGAGGTCGAGAAATGAAAATTGGCATTCCCTGGAGAATGTTAGCCAAAAGCTAAGGCAACTACCCTGGTAATTAACATTTTGGTTCTGCATACTTGGCGTTTTTAATTCTCATTTTTATTATTGAGACTTCACCATACTTCTAACAAATTGAAGTATAACCTAGCATTTCAAGGCCTAGGAGATTTTGATGAAAAAATATGCCAGTTGACCCTATTAATAATCAACCGCCTTCGTGTGTGAGATGCAACAAATCAATCGCATCTAGCCAGGTATACGAGTTAGAAAGTAAAAAGTGGCATGACCAATGCTTTACATGCTACAAATGTAACAAAAAATTGAATGCAGATTCTGATTTTTTGGTTCTAGATATAGGTACATTAATTTGCTACGACTGCTCAGATAAATGTACAAGCTGTGGAGACAAAATAGACGACACGGCAATTATACTGCCCTCCTCAAACGAGGCCTACTGTTCTAATTGTTTTAGATGTTGTAGGTGCAGCAAGCGTATAAAAAACTTGAAGTACGCAAAGACAAAACGAGGACTATGTTGTATGGATTGTCACGAGAAGTTGTTGAAAAAGAAACAGCTATTACTAGAAAAGCAAACAAAAGATTCGCCGAGAGATGATTTTTCCATGAAGCTTCCCGAAAGATCAGTTAAAAGGCCTTTGTCGCCCACCAGAATGAATGGTAAATCAAATGTCAGTATAAATAACGCCGCGATAAACCAGAACCTTGTAGGCTCGCATGAAGGACAACAGCTCACTCCACAAGTTTTAGTCTCACAAGAAAGAGATGAATCATCGTCGAATGTAAGTAATGATAATGACAACAGCAATGATGGGGAGGAAAGATCTTCCCACGCAAGGACAGTTTCTATTGACGACATTCTGAATTCTACTTTGGAACACGATAGTAATAGTATTGAAGAGCAGAGTTTGGTGGATAATGAGGACTACGTCAATAAAATGGGTGAAGATGTGACTTATAGGCTGTTAAAGCCTCACAGAGCTAATCAGAATTCTACAGTGGTAAAGGATCCTAAAACTCCGAATTCGAACTCCAATGCAAATAGATTCTATTCAATATATGATAAAGAAGAGACTGACAGAGACGATGCTGACGGTAAAGAGAATGAAGGCATAGTCAATACACCCAGAAATAGCACTGATAAAATCACAAGTCCTTTGAACAGCCCTATGGCTGTGCAAATGAACGAAGAAGTCGAGCCTCCTCATGGATTAGCATTAAATTTATCAGATACTAGCAAAGAAAACAACAAACTCCCTCAAGGTATGCAAACGTTAACTTCCAAATCCATGAATCATATTTCCCCTGTTGCAAGAACAGATACTGTGGAAATGAAATCGTCTACATCTTCATTTACATTGCGTGTGTCTGATAATGGAAGTTCCAGTAGACCTCAAACATCAGACAACTTACAGGCGCACAAAAAAGTAGCGCCGTCACCAAACAAAAAGCTTTCAAGATCATTTTCTTTAAAGTCCAAAAATTTTGTTCACAACCTGAAAAGTAAAACCTCGGAAATGCTGGACTCAAAGCATCCTCATCATAATGCTTCAATACAGGAATCGGACACTCATTCTGGCTGGGGTGTTTCCTCTACTCATACAAACATAAGAAAATCAAAAACCAAAAAAAATCCAGTATCAAGAGGCCAAAGTGACAGTACGATATATAATACTATACCACAACATGATAATTTTACGGTGCCAGAGTT
This sequence comes from Saccharomyces paradoxus, assembly GCF_002079055.1. Classification (NCBI taxonomy): domain Eukaryota; kingdom Fungi; phylum Ascomycota; class Saccharomycetes; order Saccharomycetales; family Saccharomycetaceae; genus Saccharomyces; species Saccharomyces paradoxus. The sequence continues at coordinate 1,178,394 of NC_047490.1, forward strand.
TAATCACAAAAAAGCGCAAAGCAGCCTTGGAAATATACCCAAAAAGCAAAATTCTAACGACTTGGCCGCTAACAGACGTATAAATGGCTCGTTTCCAAGTTCAAGCTCGGGGCAGCATATAGCGATGTTCCGTACGCCGCCTTTAGAATCAGGCCCCTTGTTCAAGAGACCATCTCTGTCGTCTGAATCCACACACCACAGATCTTCTAGCTTACAGACATCAAGATCCACCAACGCATTGTTGGAAGACGATTCCACGAAAGTGGATGCTACCGATGAAAATGCCACAAGTTTGGAAAAGGATTTTTACTTTACAGAGTTGACTTTAAGGAAGTTAAAATTAGACGTGAGGGAACTAGAAGGCACGAAGAAAAAATTGTTGCAAGACGTGGAAAATCTTAGATTAGCGAAAGAGAGACTGTTAAATGATGTTGACTATTTGACAAGAGAGAAGGACAAACAATCGGCATCGTCCCGGGAGTCCTTGGAACAAAAAGAAAACAATGTAACAGTAATTGGAGTAAAGTCACCAAATGCAAATTCCGACAGAAAAGGGAGCATATCTAATGCCAGTCCTAAACCACGATTCTGGAAAATATTTTCCAGCGCTAAAGACCACCAGCCAGGCGACCTGGAATCTCAGCAGCGTTCGCCAAATTCATCTTCAAGTGGAATGACAAATATGGCCCAGAAAGAAATATCAACACCCAAATTAATTCGGGCACACGATGAGTTGCCTTCACCAGGTAAAGCACCACTATCACCAAGCCCAAAGAAATTAGATTATACCCCTGATGGTTCGCATTTATATGGATCATCACTACAAGCTCGGTGTGCGTATGAAAGAAGTACTGTTCCAATGATTATTGAGTGCTGCATTGACCACATTGAAACAGATGATGTAGGACTGAACATGGAAGGCTTATACAGGAAGTCGGGCTCGCAAACTTTGGTTGAGGAGATTGAAAATGAATTCGCTCAGAATAATTCTTTACATGGTGATAGGTTGAGTCCCAAATTGAACGCTTTACTGAATCAAGATATTCATGCAGTTGCCAGCGTATTAAAACGATATTTGAGAAAACTACCAGATCCAGTTTTATCATTTTCCATATACGATCCCTTGATAGATCTAGTTAGAAGTAATCAACTAATTGAAAGGCTACCATTAAACAGCGGCGACTTCCTGGATTCGCCACAGAAAATGACTTTTTATGAAACGGTCCTCAAAAACCTGCATGAAATTTTCAATATTCTACCCGTAGAGCATCAGGAAGTGCTGAAGGTGTTGGCAGCACATATCGACAAAGTGCGAAGGTACAGTGAAAGGAATTTGATGAACTTACATAATTTATCGTTAGTTTTTGCACCAAGTCTAATCCACGACCTTGACGGTGAAAAGGATATTGTGGACATGAAGGAGAGGAATTATGTTGTGGAATTTATACTCGGGAACTATAGAGACATATTTAAGCAGACATAATATAGATCTGCAAAAAATAAATAAACATAGGATAGATTAAATAAAAAAAATCGTATGGAAAAGAATAAAGCAGGACATCGCTCAATGTATATTCGTTAGCTCAGAGTGTGAAAAGGTGGCAACTTTTTTGTTTCCAACCCGCAACAAGTGTTCAATTGTAGTGAAGTCTCTTCTCGGTAAATTTCTATACTTCCCAAATTCTTCATGAATATAATTCACAAAATTGGTTTGATTTTCCTTTGGTTTTGTATGGGCCGTCCGTATGGAAGCCCTGTAGAGGTGTAGGACCTCCTTTTGTAACCCGCTTAGTCTCTTAGGCATATTCTTGGTATTGCGCTTCTTCTTCTTATTGTGTATTTAAGTTATATAGTTTTTGTTGAAGATGATTTGGAGAATCCCCTTTTTTCTTCGGCTTTGCTAGGTTGACATTCGCCAATTTTAATAAAGTTTAAACTGGTTCGTTCCCCGAAGACCAAGAAAAGTAGGAAAGAAAGCTTAGAACAACGTCTCAGCCGAAGTTCGACTCTTGTACACCTTAGGTAGCTTCCTTTGATAGCCTATATGATGTTTGAAGTAGTCTTCCTACACTGCTTGAACCTTTGCGCACCTTCTCCAAAAGTGTCGGTTACCTACCGAGGGGATAACCGTGGATAGCCGCCATTTGCCGAGATTGCAGAGGTAATATTGAGTGTTTGCCGTGCTTTTGTGCGGCGGAGATTTGATGGCTTCGGTAAGTGACGGTACGTAATAGGTTAGTGGCATCTTATTTATTGTGTTGAATAAAGTTTAAGATATAAACTGGACTTGATTGCGCCGACATTTCAGCAACAGCTCAAGTCTAATTTTTTTCTCCCCAGGTGCTGTCTATATTTATTTTTATATAAAACATAATAAACTAATCAGTACTCTCAGCTTAATACACAATACAAGTTGACCTACCTTCTGTGAAGTTTATTTAAGAGATAACAAAAAAAATCCTCTAAACATGGCACCTGTTACAATTGAGAAATTCGTGAATCAAGAAGAACCGCATCTTGTTTCCAATCATTCACCAACAATTCCGTTTGGTGAATACATATTTAAAAGATTACTGTCCATCGGTACGAAGTCTGTTTTTGGTGTTCCCGGTGATTTCAACCTATCACTATTAGAATATCTATATTCGCCCGATGTTGAATCAGCTGGTCTGAGATGGGTCGGCACCTGTAATGAACTAAATGCTGCTTATGCTGCTGATGGGTATTCTCGTTATTCTAATAAGATTGGCTGTTTAATCACCACGTATGGCGTGGGTGAGCTGAGCGCCCTGAATGGTATAGCCGGCTCATTTGCTGAAAATGTCAAAGTTTTGCACATTGTTGGTGTGGCCAAGTCCATAGATTCGCGTTCGAATAATTTTAGAGATCGGAATCTGCATCATTTGGTCCCACAGTTACATGATTCAAATTTTAAAGGGCCAAATCATAAAGTATATCATGATATGATAAAAGATAGAGTTGCTTGCTCGGTGGCTTACCTGGAAGACATTGAAACTGCATGTGACCGACTCGATGATGTTATCCGCGACATTTATAAATATTCTAAACCTGGTTATCTTTTTGTTCCTGCAGATTTTGCGGATATGTCGGTTGCATGTGATAATTTGGTTGATATTCCACATATATCTCAACAGGACTGTATAGTATACCCTTCTGAAACTCAATTGTTCGACATAATCGACAAGATTACTAGTTGGGTATATTCCAGTAAAACACCTGCGATCCTTGGAGACGTACTAACGGATAGATATGATGTGAGTAACATTCTGAACCAACTTATCTACAAAACTGGGATTTGGAATTTTTCCACTGTTATGGGAAAATCTGTAATTGATGAATCAAACCCAACTTATATGGGTCAGTATAACGGTAAGGAAGGTTTGAAACAAGTCTATGAACATTTTGAACTATGCGACTTGGTCTTACATTTTGGAGTTGACATCAACGAAATCAACAATGGACATTATACCTTTACTTACAAACCAAATGCTAAAATTATTCAGTTTCATCCGAATTATATTCGCTTCGTTGACACTAAACATGGTAATGAGCAAATTTTTGAAGGAATCAACTTTGCACCTGTTTTAAAGGAACTGTACAAACGCATTGACGTTTCCAGATTTTCTTTGCAATATGATTCAAATGTAACTCCATATACGAACGAAACAATGCAATTAAAAGATCCTACCAATGATCAATCAAGCATTATTACACAAGTTCACTTACAAAAGACGATGCCTGGATTTCTGAACCCTGGTGATGTTGTAGTTTGTGAAACTGGCTCTTTTCAATTCTCTGTTCGTGATTTCGCATTCCCTACGCAACTAAAATATATATCACAAGGTTTTTTTCTTTCCATTGGCATGGCTCTTCCCGCGGCTCTAGGTGTTGGGATTGCCATGCAAGATCATTTAAACGCACACATCGATGGTGGTAACATAAACGAGGGCTACAAGCCAAGACTAATTTTGTTTGAAGGTGACGGTGCTGCACAGATGACAATCCAAGAACTGAGCACCATTCTGAAGTGCAATATTCCACTAGAAATTATCATTTGGAACAATAACGGTTACACTATTGAAAGAGCCATCATGGGTCCTACCAGGTCCTATAACGATATTATGTCTTGGAAATGGACCAAATTATTTGAAGCATTCGGAGACTTCGATGGGAAGTACACCAGCAGCACTGTCATTGAGTGTCCCTCCAAATTAGCACTGAAGCTGAAAGAGCTTAGGAATTCAAACAGAAGAGACCGGATAGAACTTTTAGAAGTCAAATTAGGTGTATTGGACTTCCCCGAACAGCTAAAGTGCATGGTGGAAGCGGCTGCACTCAAAAGAAATAAAAAATAAGAACTTGTAGTCACAACTATAAAACAGTACCATTTACGATTTGTTTATTGTTTATCTATACATAAAAAAGCTCTACATGACTATATTTACGAAGTAAGTTCATATATTAAACCTGCCTCTATCATTATTACTGTAAGCGTTCCCTATCCTGTGCACCAGCGGTTTTTTCGCGACGATGCAGGGGCGGGGCGGCGTGTTGTTTTTCCACAGCTTTCGACTCACCAACTGAATTACTATAAAAGGCCGCCAAATTTTTCCTCGGCTACTTTTTCCGTTTGTCTTTTTTCTGTCATTTTTCTCCTTGCATTGTGCATTATCTTTTTGTTAGCAGGATTGTTCATTCGAGAATAGCAAAGACAAATAGACAAAAAAATCTCCCTCGTTCTATTTGAAACTTCAAGAAATCCAAATTAAGAAAATACCTACATCAGCTAAATGTCGGCCAACTTAGATAAGTCCTTAGACGAAATTATTGGCTCTAACAGAGCAGGAGGTAACAGAGCTCGTGTCGGTGGTACTCGTGGTACCGGTCCAAGAAGAGTTGGTAAGCAAATTGGTAGCCAGCGTAGGAGCATTCCAAACAGAAAAGGACCTATCAGAAAAAATGCTAGGGCTCCTCCAAACGCAGTCACTAGGGTTGCCAAGCTCTTGGACACCACTAGAGAGGTCAAGGTTAACGTCGAAGGTTTGCCAAGGGACATTAAGCAGGATGCTGTAAGAGTATGTTAAAATACATGAAATATGAGAGCTATTTATTTAGTTACTCGCATCATCTCGTGTGGATACGAGAAATATTCTTTGTAAGGAAGGATATGGCGCATGCTTTTAATCAAGAATTCTCCTTTTAGAGAGAAAGAAAGAATCCAAAATATTTCACTAGGGAAAAATGTAGAAAAGTACCATTTTGGTAAGCCAGCCATTCTAATTTTTCAACGGTTTAATCATGACCTACAATGATGGGAGTAACAGCTACCACTGAAAGTGGTTGTGTTCTTATTGGCTAGGTTAGCCCAAATCAATCTGTTTATCTGTCAATCGGTCAATCCTACATTTTAGGCAGACATTGTTGTGTCCCGTCGACCGTGATAGTTTGTTTCTATTTGTAATAGGCGTATCATCCATTACTGAAGTTTGTAGAAGGATCAATTTATTTTGTATTCTTTTAAGAGGGAGTAGCTTTCAGTTTTTGGATGGCAGTCTCAAGAAAATAGCTGGGAAACATGTCTTCAATGAACGTACAAAGAGATATGCATACATGGCTTGATTTTTTTATTATGATTGTTGTTACGGAAATATTTGATTTGAGGCACCTAATGAAACCAATGAAGAACTCGTCCTCCGTGGTAAATATTTTGTTGAAAGGTTATTTATTCTACGCCATGGTATTCTTTCAATACTCTCATTTCCTTGATTGTTTGTGTCGTGTCCCTTCCTTTTTTGAACTTATATCATAAGGATATATGACTAACTTTTTTTTTTCTACAGGAATTTTTTGCATCTCAAGTAGGTGGCGTTCAAAGAGTTTTATTGAGTTATAACGAAAGAGGCCAATCTACTGGTATGGCTAACATCACATTCAAGAACGGTGAATTGGCCAGAAGGGCTGTTGAGAGATTTAATGGTTCTCCGATCGATGGGGGAAGATCAAGATTAAGATTAAACCTAATTGTTGATCCAAACCAACGTCCAGTCAAGAGTTTAGCCGATAGAATCAAAGCTATGCCACAAAAAGGCGGAAACGCCCCAAGACCAGTTAAGAGAGGTCCAAACAGAAAAGCTGCTATGGTCAAAGCCCAAAACAAACCAAAGAGGGAAAAACCTGCTAAGAAGAGTCTAGAGGATTTGGACAAGGAAATGGCCGACTATTTCGAAAAGAAATAAAATTGCTATCATTTTTTTGTTTGATTTAATCTGGTTTAATTAAATTTAATTTCTCCGAGTTTCATTATGTACTAGTTTCCAGAAAATTTAAAGGATTAAAAAATGTATTTATAAAACTTTGATATGTGTATGTAATAATATCTTACCAACACCCGGTAACGCTAATCCAATAGCCAGTGGAAACCTTTTTTTCATTTTTGAACTTTATTCAGATGACTTATAACGTATCACTATTTACAGTGTGGCGAATATATATATATGTACGTACATTGAAAAGATGAATGGATTAATTTATCTGGGCTACTCATTTCTTCTCCTGTCTAGAAAGCCTAGCTTGTCGCCTCTTTTTCTTGTTACCGCACTAAGCCCGCTACCTTCATATTTACTCTTTCTCACTAACCCATGATCTTCAGAGCTATTAATGTTGTCGCCCTCATGTTTAGGTAGGGGGAACCCTGGTTTAACTTGAGCGAGATTATCATAATAATTTTCTCCATTCGCTTCACCATTGTTTCCTCGCGCTTTTGGTATGAATTTAGCATCTCTCCTAGACTTCACTATAGTCTTCACCACATAAATTGACGCAATTCCGGCAGCAGAAATGTACACTAAATTCTTACTGTTAAAGCCGCATGATTAGCGTCTTTTCTACTTTCGTCTTTACTTTGGTTATATATGGTGTAATCTATCTCTGTTTAAAGGGATAGACCGATAAGGGGATAACATAACCAAAGAAGAACTCCGGGAAATAGAATAAGAAATTCAATGTTAGTTAAGTTTTTTAGAAATAGACGTTTCGCCGTTTTTGAATACATACCCTATATTCTGAAATGGATTTGACATTGTATACTTAGTGCGGTCTGGAGAATGTATTATCGTTATATTCACGTCTTCTGCTAGCTTGATTTTTTTAGTACAAGCAGGGCGCCCGGGCTTTTTTTAGACGAAAGAATAAGAAGGATGTCTTCATCTAAAAGCGAAGAGCCAATTGACACATTTCTGATGCCTTAAGGACAACATATTGTAATGCATATATATATATATATATATATATTCTGGTGCGCCAGTAAGTAATTCTTATATAGTGTAACTGCCCTTGCTTACCAACTCTTTAAAAAAAAAGTAGGTAAGACCGCAGAAGTAACATGTTCACGGCACCGCGCTACAACTAAAAGCTTACCTGTTGACAATATCGGTGAGTTTCTACAGTACCTAATTCATTAACTCCAATGCCACGTGACCATTCTAGTCATTACGCAGGTGGTGCGAAAATTACAGTATGGATCGTATAAAGTTACCAAGCAGAAAAATTGTAACAATTTTCTTTTTTCAAATTTTCTCGGTATCTGAAATTTTTCATTTAAGAGATGATACTTGGTCTTACTCTTAACTGTTATTTCAAGCGTTTTGATTTAACTTCCAGTTGACAGAACGTTAAGGAATAGTCCGCGAATTTATTACCGCTTAAACTGATTATTTCAAATATAGAAAGTAATATCTATTAATCAACAACAGAAATGAAATACTTAGCTGCTTACTTATTATTGGTTCAAGGTGGTAACGCTGCCCCATCCACCGCCGACATCAAGGCCGTCGTCGAATCTGTCGGTGCTGAAGTCGATGAAGCCAGAATCAACGAATTGTTGTCCTCTTTGGAAGGTAAGGGTTCTTTGGAAGAAATCATTGCTGAAGGTCAAAAGAAGTTCGCTACTGTTCCAACTGGTGGTGCTTCTGCTGCTGCTTCCGGTGCTGCCGGTGCTGCCGCCGGTGGTGATGCTGCTGAAGAAGAAAAGGAAGAAGAAGCTAAGGAAGAATCTGATGATGACATGGGTTTTGGTTTATTCGATTAAGGAATTTGATTGATCAACATTTTTCTTGTTTTCCTTCATTTTACAAAATCTGGTGTAAATCTTTGATTTCATTGTGATTTAAAAATAATTAATTACTGTATAATAATCTATATAGACAATTAATTGAAAATAGTATTACTTCTTTAACTCGCTTAGGATGTCTTTTATTTTCTTTCTTTTTCCCGGAGAACTGTCAGATGTTTTGACGGCCTCCTCCAGCAATAACTTCATTTCTTCCAATGCAACTACTAGTTTCCCGCTGTACGTGGCAAAATACTCGCTGACATCGTCATCTTCTGAAGCGTCTTTAATGGAAGTGATTAAAGAATTTATGGAGTTTATTTGGCTCAGAATATCTGATAGCTTAGTCTCGCCTATTTGGATAGCCTGGCATTTCAATATCAAGTCTTTTCTCAAATTACTATACTCGTTTAGAACCTTGAGATCATTTTCCACTTCTAATTCTTCTTCGTCTACTACCTCCATCTGCGGTAGCTTCAATACGTCTTCAATTAATCTTTCAATCGATGTGCTCTGTGGTTCGCCCTCGACTCTACTTCTTAGTTCACTTCCAAGAGAATACTTCGGTATGTCTCCAATAAGATCCATTATCTGTTGCAATTGACTGGACCTCAATTCAGATTCGTTATCGTATATCTCCTTGCTTAATAAATCTTGTTTTCCCCTGCTTAAGGCGTCGTTCCTCTTTTCAATTACTTGAGCCTTTAGTAATCTGCACACTTCATTTGGTAATTCGCCTGCTAGGTCATCCATGAGGTAGTCATCATTGGACAAGAATGTGGTCAAATCGTTTTCAATAAATTCGGATATGCTATTGTATGTGTCTGTCATCCTATCTTACTTTTCTATGGTTTGCTTCAACTCCTGGGCATTTTTAACAGAAATCTTTCGTCGCATGAAGATTTACCTCTTTGCCTTGTGACGCGTTATCGTTTTATAAAGACATCTTTAAAAAAAAAACAGCATATCAACATCTAAAAGGGACGTAACGAAGAGCTGTTTATGATAAGAGATAATTTACCTGCGAATTAAAATTTAAAGCACCTCAATTCTTCGCAATTTTATTAGTTTCCCTCCTCCGGTTTTTCCCTCTTTTATTTTATGTTTAGTTCAACTACTACAGAAAATAAAAAATACAAATTCACATTCCTCATATACAAATATAGAGACTGGGCTTCAATGGCTTAAGAAAGGAAACGTATCATATCGATAGCAATTCGAAAAAAGAGAATAACTTCGTAAACTGTTTGCTAAGTAGTGTGTGTAATTAATATATAAATTTTTATAAAAACTCTTGGTCAAGAAAAAAAAGAAGGATTTCGTCTAAATGTGAGGTTATCATTATTATTAAATTTTTTTTTTAAAATTTTATAAGTTTTGCTTTCGTTTCATACTCTTTAAGGAGCATTGGGCATTGTGTGCGCTCTGAAGGCTAAATAGGAGTTTGATGGACTTACCACGGAACAGTATAGCGAATACCAACCACAGCAACTACTCAAAATTCCAAAATAGCCACCGGCCATTTTGAGATTGTTGTTATCAATGAAGGTGCCGATACACAGTAATAAAAAAGTGAGGTCCAGAAAGGTCAATAGTAAGAACAAGCCCCACGTGCTCTTCAATGTACACATCAACATCAAGAAGGTGAAAACGGTCCAGCCCGCAAGGAAGAAACCAATAACATTGTTCAGCATCGTGGGATCCGTATAGCCGCTAACCAGATTATCCGTATCAGTCAACCCATAACCGTAGCAGATCCAGAACCCGCCGAAAGAACTGAACACCGTCATCGCGTATGTGTCCCCAATGACAAAACACAATAACCCGGCAAACAATTCAATGGCTCCACCAAAGAACATAAACAAACTTAGCGCCCACTTACCATCAGTGACGCCGCGGACGTTCGCATTGATCAGCGACAAAACCAGACACGACAGGGAAAACGATGCGAGACCCAAAGGAACCGGATTAGCAAACTGGTGGGGAGCCTGCTTAGCGCAGTTGCCTTCATCCATATCGCCTCTATCTAGTGCGTTGAGCAAGTCTCTGCGCCTATAAGTGGAAGACCCCAAAGTGATAAAGTCTCTGTCGGAGTATATCTCCTGAATATTGGAAAAGCCCTGCGAAGCGCCAGCAATGGAACCCTGCTGGGGAAGCGTTTCGATATTTTCAAGTGTGTTCACACCCTTTTCCAGATCCTGTGGAGAAGAAGCAGAAGATGTCATTTCAACTGGTTTTTTTTTTCTATTTAAATCTTGTTGGGAGTGTATTCAATTATATATGACCGAACCTTTCATAAACGTGAAGCAGTACTAGACGATCAACGGAAACTCATCGATGAGTATCCAATTTGCCGAAAAGTTGATTTATTTAAATATTCTTCCTGAGTCACGGTCATCGTGAATAGCGTTAAAATTCCCAAATCATATGGTCTCTCCATTAGGCCCTGAGCGGTTCCCCAAGAAAAAAAAACTAGAGAAAAAAAAAATGATGCTTCTTCCTAACGCTATTGTAGTGCAGGTTCTGCCGTGTGCCAAGTTGGAGCAGCGCCTGCTGAGATCTTCCCGGGCGGTTCTTGCACTTCCCAGGACCAGCGGCGGCAGTTCCGGTTTTTTTCGGCGTCTTTTGTCTGACACACAATGGGCGATGGAGAGGGAAAACCGGAGGATGTGCCAGCTGCGGTGCAATTATGGTTGGAGTGGTATTTGGTAGCCGGCGGTGCGGCAATAGGAGAGGGGAAGGGAGAAGGGGAGGGGAGAAAGGTAATGGCTGACGAATATACTGATGGAAATCACAGGTCAGATATTGGAGATTACATGCGAGAATGATACAGTTATACAAAAGGGTGAAAATTGAGACCTAAATTCCTTCCTTTTTTTTCTTTTTTTTTTTGATTGAAAAATTACGTACAGAAGTACCTACTTTTTCAAAGGAAGAATTAAGATGCTCATTTGTGGTTACATACAATGAAAGTAATAAAGCCGCTTTGTCCGTGCAACACGATATAGAGAGTACAATGAGTGCGAAATACCTGGAACGCAAAGTGTTCTGAGGAATACACAGACGCATTAATCAGACAAGAAAAAAACGGTTTGGGAAAGGGATTTGGTCTTTCCTCTCGGGTCTCTGGTGTGGTTCCTTTCTTTCTTAGATCTCCCTGCACACTGCGCTGTTGTCCTCCAAGTTATGGTTTGCTCTCTCCAGGTATTACAATGCAGTAGGCTTTTGGTGTGAATGAAGGAAGAGAGAAAAATTTTTTTTCTTAAAGTTTTTTCATTTTGTGGGCTTGTTCTTTTCTATATATTCTTGATATCTTAGATTATACATATTATTCTCTTATATTTCACAATTGCCCTTTTGGAGAATAACATTCAGACTCAAAGACCACAAACACAAACTATAACATAATTGCAAGATGGTTGCTTTCACTGTTGACCAAATGCGTTCTTTAATGGACAAAGTTACCAATGTGCGTAACATGTCCGTTATTGCTCACGTCGATCATGGTAAGTCCACTTTGACCGATTCCTTGGTTCAAAGAGCCGGTATTATTTCCGCTGCTAAGGCTGGTGAAGCTCGTTTCACCGATACCAGAAAGGATGAACAAGAAAGAGGTATCACCATCAAGTCTACCGCTATTTCTTTATACTCTGAAATGTCTGACGAAGATGTCAAGGAAATCAAGCAAAAGACCGACGGTAACTCCTTTTTGATCAACTTGATCGACTCTCCAGGTCACGTTGACTTCTCCTCTGAAGTTACTGCTGCTTTACGTGTCACTGATGGTGCTTTGGTTGTTGTCGACACCATTGAAGGTGTGTGTGTTCAAACCGAAACTGTTTTGAGACAAGCTTTGGGTGAAAGAATCAAGCCTGTTGTTGTTATTAACAAGGTCGACAGAGCTTTGTTGGAATTGCAAGTTTCCAAGGAAGATTTATACCAAACTTTTGCCAGAACTGTTGAATCCGTTAACGTCATCGTCTCCACCTATGCTGATGAAGTTTTGGGTGACGTTCAAGTTTACCCAGCCAGAGGTACCGTTGCCTTCGGTTCTGGGTTGCACGGTTGGGCTTTCACTATCCGTCAATTCGCCACCAGATACGCTAAGAAATTCGGTGTCGACAAGTCCAAGATGATGGACAGATTATGGGGTGACTCTTTCTTCAACCCAAAGACCAAGAAGTGGACCAACAAGGACACTGATGCCGAAGGTAAGCCATTGGAAAGAGCTTTCAACATGTTCATCTTGGACCCAATCTTCAGATTATTCACTGCCATCATGAACTTCAAGAAGGATGAAATTCCAGTTTTGTTAGAAAAGTTGGAAATTGTCTTGAAGGGTGACGAGAAGGACTTGGAAGGTAAGGCTTTGTTGAAGGTTGTTATGAGAAAGTTCTTGCCAGCTGCCGACGCTTTGTTGGAAATGATTGTCTTGCACTTGCCATCTCCAGTCACTGCTCAAGCCTACAGAGCTGAACAATTATACGAAGGTCCAGCTGACGATGCCAGTTGTATTGCTATCAAGAACTGTGATCCAAAGGCTGACTTAATGTTGTACGTCTCCAAGATGGTGCCAACCTCTGATAAGGGTAGATTCTACGCTTTCGGTAGAGTTTTCGCCGGTACTGTTAAATCTGGTCAAAAGGTCAGAATTCAAGGTCCAAACTACGTTCCAGGTAAGAAGGACGATTTGTTCATCAAGGCTATCCAAAGAGTTGTTTTGATGATGGGTAGATTTGTCGAACCAATCGATGACTGTCCAGCTGGTAACATTATCGGTTTAGTCGGTATCGATCAATTCTTGTTGAAGACCGGTACTTTAACCACCAGTGAAACCGCTCACAACATGAAGGTCATGAAATTCTCTGTCTCTCCAGTTGTGCAAGTCGCTGTCGAAGTCAAGAACGCTAACGACTTACCAAAATTGGTCGAAGGTTTGAAGAGATTGTCCAAGTCCGATCCATGTGTCTTGACTTGTATGTCTGAATCCGGTGAACATATCGTTGCTGGTACCGGTGAACTGCATTTGGAAATTTGTTTGCAAGATCTGGAAAACGACCATGCTGGTGTTCCATTGAAGATTTCCCCACCAGTTGTCGCCTACAGAGAAACTGTTGAAAGTGAATCCTCTCAAACTGCTTTATCCAAGTCTCCAAACAAGCATAACAGAATTTACTTGAAGGCTGAACCAATTGACGAAGAAGTCTCTTTGGCTATCGAAAACGGTATCATCAACCCAAGAGATGATTTCAAGGCCAGAGCCAGAATCATGGCTGATGATTACGGTTGGGATGTTACTGACGCCAGAAAGATCTGGTGTTTCGGTCCAGATGGAAACGGTCCAAACTTGGTTATTGATCAAACTAAGGCTGTTCAATACTTGCACGAAATCAAGGATTCCGTTGTTGCTGCTTTCCAATGGGCTACCAAGGAAGGTCCAATTTTCGGTGAAGAAATGAGATCTGTCAGAGTTAACATTTTGGATGTTACTTTACATGCCGATGCTATCCACAGAGGTGGTGGTCAAATCATCCCAACCATGAGAAGAGCTACTTACGCCGGTTTCTTATTGGCTGAGCCAAAGATCCAGGAACCAGTTTTCTTGGTCGAAATTCAATGTCCAGAACAAGCCGTCGGTGGTATCTACTCCGTCTTAAACAAGAAGAGAGGTCAAGTTGTTTCTGAAGAACAAAGACCAGGTACTCCATTGTTTACCGTCAAGGCTTACTTGCCAGTTAACGAATCTTTCGGTTTCACCGGTGAATTGAGACAAGCTACTGGTGGTCAAGCTTTCCCACAAATGGTTTTCGACCATTGGTCTACTCTAGGTTCTGACCCATTGGACCCAACCTCCAAGGCTGGTGAAATTGTTCTTGCTGCTCGTAAGAGACACGGTATGAAGGAAGAAGTTCCAGGCTGGCAAGAATATTACGACAAATTGTAAGAGTGATTAAAAATTTTTCAATTATTTAGTTTCTTCTGTTTTGTCGTAATATATTGGGCATTTCCGTGTCCTTTTGACTTTTTGTAGTTTATTCCCACGTATACTTCCTATCTATAGTGTTATTTTCATATTTAATCATATTTCCATATTAGATATCTGCCCCCCTGTATAATAGTTACTATGATTTTTTATTCTTGCTTTGCGGCGCGGGCAACCAACTTCTTTTTCTTGACAGTCGCGGTGATGGCCTTTAAAAATAGCATAAACATTGGCCTAAGCAAAGTTGCTAAACTAATTATACAAAATACACATTCCTAACACAGAAGCATGGAGCTCTCATCCAACCTAAAGGGACAATATATTGAATGGCTACAAGAACTGGTTGATGGGTTAAGCCCCAAGCAAGAACAGCTCAAAATAGCTTATGAAAAAGCAAAAAGGAACTTACAAAGTGCTGAAGGTTCATTTTATTATCCCATAGATTTAAAAAAAGTAAAGGGAATTGGCAATACAATCATAAAAAGGTTAGATGCAAAGTTACAGGACTATTGCAAAATTCACGGGATTCCTCCTGTTGAAGCCCCTTCCCTAACCCAAACAACTAGCACTAGGCCACCAAAGAGGACTACTACAGCTCTGCGCAGCATAGTAAACTCATGCGAGAGTGATAAGAATGAAGCTCACGAAGAAAGGGGAGCTAAAAAGAGAAAAACCAGAAAGTATATACCTAAAAAAAGATCTGGCGGCTACGCTATCCTTCTTTCCTTGCTCGAGCTTAATGCCATTTTTCGAGGTGTTAGCAAAGAGCAAGTCATTGAGCTTGCAGGAAAATACAGCGAACACTGTATGACCCCAAATTTTTCAACAAAGGAGTTTCACGGTGCTTGGTCATCCATCACTGCGCTCAAAAAACATTCTTTGGTTCTTGAGGAAGGTAGGCCGAAAAGATACTCGCTAACCGAAGAAGGCGTACAATTAACAAAGAGCTTGAAGTTAGCAGATGGGATTTCATTTCCAAAAGAGAGTGATGAACCAGATGAGTATCGTGCAATTAGGAATGAAAGTAGCGAATTCACAGCGAATCTGACTGACCTCCGTGGTGAATATGGTAAAGAAGAGGAAGCCAGCGATATAAATAACACTTCAGTCATGTTGGATATAACTTTTCAAGATTTAAGCACGCCGCAAAGGCTGCAGAACAGTATATTCAGAAACGAAAGACTGCGTACCCAAACCAATACGTGCTCTCATGAATTGAAGGAGATCTCTGATAATCAAACAATATCTGATACTGCAGTGAAGGCTAAAAGTACAACAACGAGAAGAAGGTACAATGGAATAAGTTATGAACTGTGGTGTAACGGCGATTTCGAAGTTTTCCCAATTATTGACCATAGAGAAATAAAGTCACAATCTGACCGTGACTTCTTTTCAAAGGCATTTGAGAGAAAAGGGATGAAGTCAGAAATAAAGCAACTCGCTTTAGGTGATATTATATGGGTTGCAAAGAATAAAAATACCGGGTTGCAGTGTGTGCTTAAC
Source organism: Saccharomyces paradoxus (assembly GCF_002079055.1). NCBI lineage: Eukaryota > Fungi > Ascomycota > Saccharomycetes > Saccharomycetales > Saccharomycetaceae > Saccharomyces > Saccharomyces paradoxus. The sequence goes on from NC_047490.1 coordinate 1,194,008, forward strand.
ACGATAGTAGAAAGAAAAAGGCTAGATGATTTAGCTTTAAGTATAAGGGATAACAGGTTTATGGAGCAAAAAAATAGGTTAGAGAAATCTGGCTGTGATAACAAGTATTATCTCATTGAAGAGACTATGAGTGGCAACATTGGAAATATGAACGAGGCACTGAAGACCGCGCTTTGGCTCATTTTAGTTTATTATAAATTTTCCATGATAAGAACTTGCAATTCGGATGAAACCGTGGAAAAGATACATGCATTGCATACTGTAATTTCTCACCATTATTCTCAAAAAGATCTCATAGTTATATTTCCAAGTGACCTTAAGAGCCAAGACGATTACAAAAAGGTACTCTTGCAATTTCGTCGAGAATTTGAACGAAAGGGTGGTATTGAATGTTGTCATAATTTTGAATGTTTTCAAGAACTAATGGGAAAAGGCGATCTAAAGACGGTAGGTGAGTTGACTATACATGTTTTAATGCTTGTTAAAGGCATATCCTTAGAAAAAGCGGTAGCTATCCAAGAAATATATCCTACCCTAAATAAAATACTGATGGCGTATAATACATGCTCTTCGGAGGAAGAGGCTAAGTTGTTGATGTTTAATGTCCTGGGAGATGCACCTGGCGCGAAAAAAATTACTAAGGGTCTATCAGAAAAGATATATGATGCTTTTGGTAAGTTTTAGCCATTTGAAGTACCATCATTCACATAAGGTTTTATAGAGAAAAAGTGATAATATTCGTTTTAACTAATATACACATATATAAGAAGAGAAGCCTTAATCTCGTCACGACAGGAATACCACGAGCATATCTGAAAACTCGCCTGATACATTATAATACCAGTCAACCAGTCATCATCAATGATAAGTACGAAAGACATAATGGACATCAATGCCATTATCAAAAACCTTTCCAACTTCTTCCAATGACAAACCTTTGACTTCTGGATACCAAAAATACACGAAAAACCAGGCACAAACTGTGAAAAAAGCAAAAATGAGCATCGTGTTTTCATCACCAATGATGTTAATAGCGCTCAGATATGTCATTGAAACAAGTGCATTGGTTAGCCAATTCGTGCAGGCTATACAAGATGCCCCAAATGATCTCCTATTCAAAGGGAGGAATTCTACGCAGGTCCATGGAACGCTGCCCATTGCAGAAGCATATGCCGCGACATAAATTACAACGGAGATCAAAAGTAAACCAACCTGGTTATGACCGAAACCTACACTGCACAGAAGTAACCCGACAGTCATAATCAAAATTGTTCTCAATAAGATGGCTCTTCTGCCCAAAGAGTCCATGGAGTACATAGCGAAAAAAGTGAATATGAAGTTTGTTGAGGCAATCAAAATTGGGGGTAGTAGAGGGTTTTTTATATCAAATTTAGAAAATATTATTGCCGCGTAGTACATAAAGGCATTAAAGCCAGTGACTTGCTGGAAAAACATTAACACACAACCTACTAATAACGCTCTTATCGTCCGCGGTTCCATCCTGTGTCTTTTCTTTTTATTAGATGTCGTGACCCCGTTTAAAGCTGGACCTCGCAATGCCGATAGAAATGCTGATGAGGAGGACACAGTATTACTGGCTCTTTCAGTGTTCGAGGAAAGTCTCTTAATATTGGATGGGCTAAGAGTTCCCGAGCCTGAACTATCCATGTATCGAACAACCGATTGGGATTGCACAAGTAAGGGTTCACTCGCATCTTCGTATATTCGTAACTTATCAAGTTCAATTATTAGCTGCTTGATTTTACTATTAACGTGGTATGTAGATGCAGTAGGATATAGCATTCTTAAAGAATCTCTAGCGTACAGGATGTCTCCTTTAGAGATGGACCATCGTGGCGATTCAGGAATAAAATCCAATATCGAAAGGAATAAAATAGCTGGAATAGCAGAAAATGCAAACAAATATCTCCATGAATTATCAATTCCTTTGATAAGAGATGCAATCACATACGAAACCAATTGACCTCCAGTGATAGCAATAATGTTCAATGTCAACATAAAACCCCTGATTCTGGAAGGTGATATTTCACTCAAAAATAAGGGGACACACTGGGCAGACACTCCAACAGCGACCCCTACCAGCAATCTGCCACAGATCAAGAACGTCAATGTTCTTGCTGTAGCCATTCCAACTGCAGCCAGAATAAAAATTGAACAACAGATCGCGAGAGTAATTCTTCTTCCATACCTATCTGCTAAAGGAAATGCCAACATAGACCCGAAGAATGAACCGACACTTGTACTCGAGGTAATCAACTCCTTTTGAACGTCCGTCAAGACTGCCAAAGATAGATCTTCGGGCTTTAGAGAAAGCAGAACACCTGATATAACGCCTGTATCATAGCCAAATAATAACCCACCAACGGTAGCACCAACGAAGATTAAGGACGTTTTGAACGTTAAAGCATATGGGAGTTGCTCAATATCGTTAGCAGTATTGGATGTTACCTGAGAGATAATGGAATACAGATCAGAATAAACGTCTTCGCTTTCGCCCGTAGACATACCTCTATCAAGTTTTGACTTGCCTGTCGCTTGCCCTTATGCTTTTGTTTTCTGCTGAGAAGAGACACTTTTTAACCATGGACTATAAGTACACGCTCTAGTTGCACATATAAGGTCTTTTATGGTTCAAGAAGTTTCTTTTGTATACAAATATTGTCATGCAAACCATCCAGTTGCTATGGTATCCTACTTTACTAAATTATTGATCGAGCCGATGTTCGGATGTTGCGATAATATTGGTACCAGAAAAAAAAGGAGAGGGCTTTGTAATATTGATGAACAAACTATTTTTGAAGAATAAAGTAGAGTGAGACTCAAGTAGGTATTCAACACCAAAGAGTCAGAGACTAATAAGTGCATATGAGTTTCAAAGGGTTTACCAAGGCTGTTAGTAGGGCTCCTCAGTCCTTCCGTCAAAAGTTCAAGATGGGCGAGCAGACTGAGGATCCTGTTTACGAAGATGCAGAACGTCGTTTTCAAGAATTGGAGCAAGAAACTAAAAAATTAAGTGAGGAATCGAAGAGATACTCAACTGCGGTGAATGGAATGCTGACACATCAAATTGGGTTTGCCAAATCCATGGAGGAAATTTTCAAACCCATCAGTGGTAAAATGAGCGACCCTAATGCCACCATACCGGAGGACAACCCACAGGGTATCGAAGCAAGTGAACAATATAGGGCAATTGTCGCAGAGTTACAGGAAACATTGAAGCCGGACCTGGCCTTGGTGGAAGAAAAAATCGTTACGCCATGCCAGGAATTGTTGAAAATTATTACTTATATTCGTAAAATGGCCACCAAGAGAAATCACAAAAAACTAGATTTAGATAGACATCTAAACACCTATAACAAGCATGAAAAGAAGAAGGAGCCAACTGCCAAGGATGAAGAGAGGTTGTATAAAGCACAGGCTCAAGTGGAAGTGGCTCAACAAGAATATGATTACTATAACGACTTGCTAAAGACTCAATTGCCAATCCTGTTTAGTTTGGAAGCCGAATTTGTGAAACCATTATTCGTCTCATTTTATTTCATGCAATTGAACATTTTTTACACTTTGTATAATAAACTTCAAGACATGAAAATTCCATATTTTGATTTGAACAGTGACATTGTGGAGTCATACATTGCCAAGAAAGGTAATGTGGAAGAGCAAACGGATGCTTTGACCATTACCCATTTTAAACTCGGTTACTCTAAGGCGAAACTGGAGATGACCAGAAGGAAGTACGGCGTAGCGACCGCGGAAGGCTCACCTGTAAGTGGTGCATCAAGCGGGGTTGGGTACGGTGCTGGATACGACGCAGCAACTGCAACTTCTCCAACCTCTACAGGATACGGTTATGGTGCCGCAGCGCCAGGTTACGCGGCTCAACCTGCTACACAGTATGGTGCCGCTGCTGCTGTTGGTACTGTCCCAGGTACTTTCCCACAATATGGTGCTGCACAATCCCCTCCACTCACCGGACTAGGCTTCCAACAATCACCACAGCAGCAGGGCCCACCACCGGCCTACTCCAATCCTCTAGCATCACCTGTTGCTGGCGCCCCAGCCGTGGCCGCAGCAGCAGCTCCCGGTGTTGAAACTGTTACCGCATTATATGACTATCAAGCCCAAGCTGCAGGTGACTTGTCTTTCCCAGCGGGTGCAGTTATAGAAATTGTCCAGCGTACTCCAGACGTGAACGAATGGTGGACAGGAAGATACAATGGCCAGCAAGGTGTGTTTCCCGGGAACTACGTGCAACTCAATAAGAATTAAAAGAGGCCTCTGTATTTCTCTGTATTCGCCACCTTCAGTTGTAAGGATACTATCATTATTCTTTTCTTTTATTGTAATGTTCCTTAATTTAAATACTATATAAGGCAATTTATCCTTCTGCCAACCAAGTGTTGTCTGAGTCTATTTGTTCTGGATATGCGGCGAGCACCTTACCCTACTAACAATGACCCAAAAGGGAAAGAGCGCGTTCTCAAATGGGCTACCGCTTTCCCTATATGGTACAGAGGTTACCACATAGGGAAATCAGCTTTGTTACTCGCCTCGCCTGGTCTTCCCAAAACGTCGTTCCCCAGTCTCCTTTCTCATTTATAAAACACCATCTCTCTCTGGTCGATGACACAGCCCAGTTGGGAAACAGCTGCTGACAAACAGAAAAAAGCAAGACTAGTGGACTGGCGCGGAAGAAACTCACCTACATTGCACAACGTCTTTAAGCAGGGTGTACGCATTCATTACTATTAGTACTAAATTTAGAAGAAATCATCCTTTTTACTCGCGAAACTGTTAAGCTTGATCGGACGATCTCATAAGAGAAAAAACAAACTTTGATAAAGTTTTCATTTAGTTCCATAAGAAAGTAGGCCCGTTACAAGACACTATATTTTTGCTCGTCTCGCTGCTTTTACTCACCAGTGGCTTAAAATTCCACACATTTTTGACCGCTTAAGCTTCGACGTATTACAAAGTTATCAGCGCAGATTTTCTTTAAGAAAGTTATATTCCGGTGTACAAAAGCGGTTCTCATTTCATAGCAGTTTTTTCTTAAAGCAGAGGGGCAGAGAAATTTGCCTTCACAAGTTCGCTTTCGAGCCTTCCATTTTGATTCCTGCTTTGGCGTTATTTTCATCCTCTCAATAGCGCAGACTTAATAAAACACACTAAAACTTTCCCCACCATGCCAAATAGTACTCTGAAGCAAGGTCCCAAGATCGAAAATGTTTCTCCTTCTAAAGGTCACGTCCCAAGTTTTTGGAAACAGTTCATAAACAACCCCAAGAGTATGTCATCCGAAAATATTACAGTCCCTAGGTCACCAAATTCTCTTTCAAGAAATGCTCAACCAACCACTTTAAAGCGGCCTCCATTATCTTCAAGACCATATTCATATAATACCCCAACCAAGGATAGAAAATCATTTTCTAAATCTGCAAAACAGAACAATAACAATAATAACGCCAATTCTGGGACATCGCCTCACGCAGAGTTCAAAAATTACAGAGATATGTTTTTATCTAATAGAAATGGTTTCACAGGTAGGGTTTTTGGTGTTACATTAGCAGAATCGTTAAGCGTTGCCAGTGCAGAGGTCATCGTTCAAAGTGAATTGGTTAGTTTTGGTCGGATACCCATCGTGGTGGCCAAGTGCGGCGCCTACCTAAAAGCAAATGGGTTAGAGACCTCAGGTATATTTCGTATAGCGGGCAATGGTAAAAGAGTAAAAGCTCTTCAATACATATTCTCGTCGCCGCCTGATTATGGTACCAAATTCAACGACTGGGAAACATATACAGTGCACGATGTTGCATCGCTCCTGAGGAGATACCTAAATAATTTGGCCGAACCGTTAATACCCTTATCCCTATATGAACAATTCAGAGACCCGCTACGAGCTAGACCCAGAATCCTAAGACATATGTTGACGCACGAAGTTTCTCATCCGAATGCGAATAAAGCGAATAACATAACAGTAAAATCAAGTAGACAGAATTATAACGATGATGGCGCTAATGATGGTGACATTGAGAAGGAGGATACTAAAGATGATGAAGAAAAAAGACGAAGGAAAATACGTCATAAGAGAAGACTGACTCGTGATATTAGGGCAGCTATTAAGGAATACGAAGAACTCTTTGTTACCTTATCCAATGACACGAAACAGCTAACTATATATCTACTTGATTTACTGAGTCTTTTTGCCAGGCAGTCACAGTTTAACCTAATGTCTGGAAGGAATTTAGCGGCCATCTTCCAACCTTCAATACTATCACATCCTCAACATGATATGGACCCCAGAGAATACGAATTATCCCGACTGGTGGTAGAGTTTCTGATAGAATACTCGTACAAACTATTGCCTCATCTTTTGAAGTTGGCCAAAAAAGAACAACAGAAACGGTTGTCGACCGAAAAGAAGAACAATAATGCAGAGAAACAGAAAATAGATCCTACAGAAATACCAAGGATCACCTCATCGGATTCCCCACCAATAGTTTCTTCCAATAAATATCCATCGACGATTGACAATAGCAACAAACTAGATCGCCCTACGTTATCACCAATATCTACTTCGATACCGGAGAACTCATCAGATCTGCAGGACTCAAAAATGTTGAAACCTCCGAAGCAAAGAAGACCACATTCAAAATCTTTTGGATCTACTCCTGTTCCTCCAGACGTTATTGCTAGTAATAAAAGAAGAACGAATTTATTCCCGTGGTTACATAAACCGGGAATTTTGAGTGACACAGGAGACAATGGCGATTTAACTGCTACTGAAGCTGAAGGTGATGATTATGAAGAAGAAAATGTTGATCCATACGGTCAATCTCCAGCAAGCGTGCACTCAGGTTCCCTGCCCAAACAGCATCACTTGCCAATTCCTCGGATGAACAGATCGTTGAGCGGAAACAGTACCAACTCATCATTTAACACTAGACCAATTTCGATGATCCTAACCAGTGGTAATGATAATTCCGCGGACCATTTAGAATTGCTAAGTAACAGTCATAGCAATAGTGAGCGCAGCCATGCTTTGCCATTAACTGAAGACGATGGCGACGAAAGAAATTCAAGATCACGCAAGAGAGAATCATGGTTTCAAAGGCTAACAAGTCGATCGGGCTCTGCCAACAGAGCCTGATAACACTATTATTTGTTTCTTTTAAATTTCCTCATTTTTTTTTCGTTGTTTCCCTGATAACCTGTCGGCAGTTTCTTTCGCTTTATTTGCCCTCTGTATAATTAGTAAATAAATATCATTCCCTTTCAGGATTTATAGCCATAAAGATGAACATATACAACATAAATCACGAAGAAGAAAATTACGGACAATCATTCTTTAGCGCCAATTAGAGTATTTAAAAAAAAAAGACAAACCAAAAAAATCGAGAGGTTGTTCTAATATGTTATGAATATTGTTATGTTCATATGCCAGAAAAAAAAAATCAGTGTTTACAATTTTTGAATGATGAATTCCTAAGCTATATAACCGGCAGTTTCATCCTGGCAATAACAGAGGTCATCATTGAGCATAAATGACTATCTCTGTAAAATTCTCATCGTAAAATCTGAACCAAGCTTATATATATATATATATATCTATTTGCTCATTAGTCTAGTCCAACAATATCAAAATTAGTTGATTCATTCGCTAACTTTGTCCTTTTATTACTGGACGTCTCAGAAACCTCAGTATCAATCGGCCTTTTCTTTGAGCCATTCATCGGTTCCATATCAATGACGATCTCATTTTCATCATCGTCTAATATCACGATGCCATCCTCCCCATGACTATTCGCGGTTGTAACTGCATCTGTACCTTTTTCACCTCTTTCCTGCTCTTCATTTGTTGATGTACTATTACCAGTCTTCACTAATGGGACTTGAATGTCCGGTAATCTGCACGTATCACAAGGGAGTTCATCATCAACAGAAAGGTATAATTCAATGGATTTGCGAATCATCGTATCACCTTCTTCATCGGAAAACAGTATTATAGAACCATTTCCAAGATTAACTTCCGATAAAGTACGATCGTTCAAATCCTCGAAATCGAAATCAAGTAATAACCTTTGATTAGTTGCGTCTAGTAGCGAGATATCCTGCGGATATGTGTATTTTTCGCGTATTAAACCGACTAGATCAGATAGTTTCATTTTCTTCACGCATTCGCTGGATAACTTAATAACGCCCCTACAAACTTTGGAACAGACTGGACAATTACAATTTGGAGGGGCTAGTTTCGGATTTGATAAATAACGATTTTGGGACAGATTGCTTGCCTTTGCCGTGAAAGCCATATTCAAGTCAGTATACTTAGTGATTGGGGCATATTTCAAAAGATCTAAAACACGCAATGAAATTAATGATGACGCACCGGCAACAATAGCATTTGTTGTTGCAATAGCCGGGATAATGTTACCAGCAATTTGTTTGATGTCAAATACGGACTTCATTGGGATATTAAATATATGTGACCTTATATTCGCAGCCGTTACGACAAATTCCAAAGTGTCAACATCATCTTTATCAAACTCAATATGATTTTGCTCTTTGGCATAGCGATCCATTAATTTTTGTGTAATATTGATGAAATGATTGATTTGCTCCTGTAGTGTTCCAACAGAGTTAGAGCCAAACTTTGTTGTCTTAATAGACCCATTTATCTGAGAATCTGACAATGGTACTGGCTTCGTTCTTGTTTTCCATAAATTCCCAATGGCTAACAATTTATTTATATCTTGAATGAATAATTTATTAAGGATCTCTGGAATACGCGATACATCATTCGAGATGATAATTTTCTGTAGTTCATGCAATTCATTAGTTTCTTGTTTAATGTGCTTAATTTCTTCAGCATCATCTGTGCCCCAATCCTGGTTGTCATCATCTTCATTTACAGAGACCTCTGACGCGAATAGCTGGTTAAATAGAAAGTTTTTCGCCCAAACAATACAGTGAATTGGCTGAGAAGGGGTCGATCTGATAGTACACACGGGGAAAGTCTTCGGTGTTTCCTTCGTTGTGCATTCAAAACACTCAGATTTCCCGGGGATAATCGGTTGCATGTATCCATCAAATCCAGCTGTTCCAGATTCTATTAAGGGCAGTGATAGAAACTGTGATATCTTATTGACATACCGTCTTGCAGCCAAGTTGTCAAGAGCATTGAAAATAATGTCAAATTGCTCAAACCAATGTAACGGGAAGGTAGAAATGTCCATAACATTTCCTTGATAGGGCACTAGTTTGGAATTATTGAAATGCTGGACCGCTTTTACAGCTGTGGTAGATTTTGGTTGTTTAATATCCTTCTGCCTGAAAAGAAATTGCCTATTTAAGTTCGAAAGGTCAATAGTGTCCAAATCGACAATATGAATTTCACCAAATTCCATCAATATTATATCCTTTAACAATTCAGACCCAATCCCCCCAGCACCAACCAGGAGACATTTTGAAGACCGTAATTTTTTGTAGCTGTCTTCACCGATGATTGTTACTAAATTTGTTTCCCTGGCCATTTTATATTTTTGCTTTATGTGCCACCCAGAGGTTGCGTATCTGATGAAATATGCAATTAGTGTATTGCCCATCCAAATATCCTGATTTAACGTAAACATACTTCGCCTTTGAAAAAACTTTAATTTGAAGGAATAAGAAAAAAAATAACAAAAAAATGCGGAAGCCGGGAATCGAACCCGGGCCCCATGCTTGGGAAGCATGAATTCTAACCACTGAACCACTTTCGCTGAGGACGTTCAATATGGGTGGTTGCTAAGATGGTATGAATTCCTGGGACCAAATTCTTTGTTAGCGAGACAGACAATTACTTAAGATTAGTTACTAATTATATTTATGAGAGTGGGTGAATATTAAGATAATCGTTGGTATTTCATTGTTGACAAAGGCTATAATTTTAGGTGTACAGAATATGCAAGAAGTTCTCCTCGAGGATACTGAAATCCGTAAAAGACGTCGATAATTCTACATAATAATATTACAATATCTTCTCCCCTTTTATACGTTGTCGTTCGTTATCTTATTACATTATCAATCCTTGCATTTCAGCTTCCACTAAATTTAATTACTGTATCTCAATCCGTTAATAATTAGAGGTAAAAGGGAAAAGATTAAATGTGGATCTTCTTGTGCTTATATCCGGCTGATAGATCTTTGCTTCAAATTCAGTACTATCTGAATTTCTCGTTTAACATTTCCTTCTGCAATAGTACATTCACACTTAAACGTATACGAGGTGAGCATTATTATACGATGTAAACGTTTAGATGGTTACTATAGCAACTCATTACTATTAATTTTCACTCGTTCCAACACAATCCTATGTCATCTTCTTACACCGTATATGATAATATACCAGTAATATGAATAATAGTCAATAGATAATAGTCGATTCTTATTCCAACAAAAAAACAAGATAACGGCAGGCGAACCTTTTGGAACTTAATTACACGGGGCAAGGTTTAAAATGGCATTTCGAGACACATACTTTTCATCCTAAATATTTACTTAAAAACAAACAGACAAACTAAACACTATTCCTTTAAGACGTTGTTGCCGTCCTTATGATAGATCATTAAATAGCCGGTGAACCCTTCACCATTTGAATCACAATTTCCATTAGAGTCGACCTCACCCTCACCGTATTTGAAAGTCTTGTAATTTCTAAACCCAAAGTATTCATACACAGATCTTGCATGCTCAGCAATAGCTTCAAGGACAATGGCGCAATTTTCTTCGTCAGCCCTCCTCTTGTACTCTTCAAAAATCTTCCTCACAGAACCCCTGATGCCTTTTTCATTTAAGTTCTTACCGATACAGAAAAGATAATAGTAATTGATGCTTTTTGGAATGACTTGCTTTATACGTCTATTTAAATCGTCGATGAAGTCCTTGTTGAACTTAACATCATTACTCCTTGCCTTCGGAACGTGAGGTGGAAGACTCCACACTGCGACAGCGTCAAAATTGTTAACTTCGGAGACCTCACCGTAAGGTGAATCCAGAAAGGGCAATATAATATTGGTGATAATGGTCCCTGTGGGCACCTCCTCAGTTAAAGGAATATTTAAAATCTTTTTTGAGATAAAATGAAATGCTGGCGAGTTCTTAAAGGCAATAGCCAAGGTTTCTGCAGCTCTTCCGCGATCCGTGGTCTTGTTCAGGATACAGACCGCATGGGCCTTACCGTCGTTGTTTTCCAATGGGGTTGGTAATTTGTTCTCCAAGGACATGACGCTTGGCTACATTTCTTGAAAATTTCCTCGAGATAAAGTCTGGGTGACCACTTTTGGCATAACATCAGGTACAATAGCTGTTATATATACGCCGGCGGCATTTCCTTTTTTTCAGTTATCTCAGCCCCTGTGACTCTGATGCCGTTCACAAACGTCTGTTGTGATTTGGAGTTGAATAGCTGGATACTGATAGAAATATCACGATAAGAGAGTTATCTGTATTAGATCCATTGATTTTAATTTGCTGCTCAAGCAACTATAAAAAATCAGCCGTACTTTTCCCGTGGAATTAGCGAACGTTTCTTAGTTTATTTGCGGTATAATCAGAATTTTGAACCTATGTTCGCCTCCTCACTACTTGCATGTTCAATTAAAGTCTCGAAAGCTAGTTTTTAGGCGCCAAAATGGGGATGCGTTGGGCACAATTTATCCCCATTCACCTCCATCGCAAGTAGATCTTGTTCAGAGCTACCCTTTCTTGGATTTTAAGCGCTGCGGACAGAAAAGAAGAAAATCCGAAGCATACAATATCGATCAGCGGAAACAATAAGTAAAAAGTGAGGTTAAGTACACATTGAACCCGGGGAAGAGTGCAAGCTAGGTACCGTGCTAAGGCTCAAGAGACTAGGGTAAAAATGATGGACAAGCATAAGTATCGTGTCGAGATTCAACAGATGATGTTTGTCTCTGGTGAGATTAACGATCCGCCCGTAGAAACCACGTCGCTGATAGAAGACATAGTGAGAGGTCAGGTAATAGAAATTCTTCTGCAGTCAAACAAAACGGCGCATCTCAGGGGAAGTAGAAGCATTCTACCTGAAGACGTCATTTTTTTAATCAGACATGACAAGGCCAAAGTCAACCGTCTGAGAACCTATCTGTCATGGAAGGATTTGCGTAAGAACGCTAAGGACCAAGACGCTAGTGCCGGCGTAGCAGGTGGTACTGGAAATGCTGGAGCAGGTGGTGAAGATGATCTAAAAAAAGCAGGTGGCGGGGAGAAAGACGAAAAAGATGGTGGGAACATGATGAAAGTCAAGAAATCTCAGATTAAGTTGCCATGGGAATTGCAGTTCATGTTTAATGAACATCCCTTGGAGAATAATGACGACAACGATGATATGGATGAGGATGAACGAGAAGCTAATATAGTAACTTTGAAAAGGCTGAAAATGGCTGATGATAGAACTCGAAACATGACTAAGGAAGAATATGTGCATTGGTCCGATTGTCGACAGGCAAGTTTTACATTTAGGAAGAACAAAAGATTCAAGGACTGGTCCGGAATCTCCCAATTGACTGAGGGGAAACCTCATGATGATGTCATTGATATACTGGGGTTTTTAACTTTTGAGATTGTTTGTTCTTTGACAGAAACTGCCCTGAAAATCAAACAAAGAGAACAGGTGTTACAAACTCAAAAGGATAAATCCCAACAATCTAGCCAGGATAACACTAATTTTGAATTCGCATCGTCTACATTGCATAGGAAGAAAAGATTATTCGATGGACCTGAAAATGTTGTAAATCCGCTCAAACCAAGGCATATAGAGGAGGCCTGGAGGGTATTACAGACGATTGATATGAGGCATAGGGCTTTGACCAACTTCAAAGGTGGTAGACTTAGTTCTAAGCCAATTATCATGTAAATTTTTGTATAGTTACATCCTGTGGTGCATGGGTTCTCTTCTGGTATGATAAATGTGAGCCAAATGACTGGAAAAATACATATAAAGATTATGTAGATAGATACGCGTTATAAAGAGGACTATCTGACAGTTGGAATTTTTTTATGGTGAAATTGTAACGGGCAAAGTCAGTGATCAAAATTTGCGTGATGTTGAGACACTATGGGGCGACAAGAAATCTACCCTTAGTATTTAGCATTAACAGGTTTATGTTGAGGCCGTCATCGTTCGCCAGGCCATTTCATTACAGTTCACATCCTCTACAGAGTGGTGAGACTCCCGATAAAAGCAGCACTAATAGGAGTGGAATGCGAGCATCTGAGGACACTGTTTGGAAAAGAAATATAGAACCTCAATGGCAGAACTTGAAAAGGAAATTCAATGATTTGTATTCTAGATTTAACTTCCACCGAGATCAATTATCCTACCAGGTTAATAAAGCAAAAAAATCAATTCAGGAGGCAAATAGGAAGCTATCCGAGCAAGAGAACGAAATTAACGATTCCCGTTTAAACTATAATAAAGATGAATTGACAAGTGCGAAAATCGAAGGATTGCCCTCCGAAAGAGAACAGCATAGAAAGAAATGGTCTAGAAAGTTAGAATTTTATTTTGACTCTTTACAAGAGACGTTATTTACTGCCACACGTGCTCTAAATGATGTGACCGGTTATTCTGGAATTCAAAAACTAAAATCTAGCATCAGTCTGATGGAAAAGAAATTAGAAGCTACAAAGAAAGAGCACAAACTGTACAAGGCTCAGTACGCCAACGCCATTGATGAACGTGCTCAATCTCAAAGAGAAGTTAACGAATTATTGCAAAGGCAAAGCGCGTGGTCTTCGAGCGATTTAGAAAGATTTACCCAACTATACAAAAATGACGCCTTGAATGCTAAGCAAGAGCAAGAATTAAAAAACAAGGTTAAGGAAATTGAAAGCAAAGAAGAACAACTAAACGATGACTTATATAGAGCAATTTTGACCAGATACCATGAGGAACAAATATGGTCAGACAAAATTAGAAGAACATCCACCTGGGGTACATTCATCTTAATGGGTATGAATATATTCCTGTTTGTCGTCTTACAGTTACTTTTGGAACCTTGGAAAAGGAAAAGATTAGTAGGATCGTTTGAAGATAAAGTCAAAAGCGCTCTCAACGAGTATGCTAAGGAGCAGAATATGAAAATGGATAAATTGTTACCTGGAAGATCATCCGAAATAACAGATCAAGGTAATACGGAAAACTCAGTCGTTGAAGAGCCCATGGAACAGAAAAGTGAGAGTAAAATTAATACGATGAAGGCTGACGGGGCTGAAGTTGCAACGGTTGAGACCACCACAACAGGAATAAGATCCTTCAGAGACATTTGGGACCGGATAAAGACACTTTTTATTGCACTAAGAAGCATAAAATTTAGGAAGCTTGACGCTCCCCTGGTCGCTAACACCTTAGAGTTCTATTTATACTCAATTTCCTTAGTGAGTATGACAATCTTGATATCCGGGCTGATATGACATTGATATTGCGCAAGAATATCCTTAAAAAACACATGCATTTTTTTTTTTCATCTTTTATCCTTGTACATAATACAATCATAAATACACGGTAAATAGTAACATCTTGGTCTCATTATCTCAACAGCCTACCCAGCAAGTACTAGCAGATGTAATCTATTATAATCAAATCTTCTGTAATATTCGGCCCTTCGTAGCGCGCGATGTGCTCTTGCCATATTTTTCCTTAAAGTAAGGTGGCAAAATAGTAAATCTGCGGTAATTGGGTATAGCCAATGGATATGTGAAGCAAAAGTACTCAGATTCTCAGTTGTACACCAGGCAATTCTACCTATTCCCTCTTACTTATAAGTCAAACAAGAGGAAATTGAGCAAATTTTAAATATTTATAAAACAAAAAGACCACAACAAGAATGGAGGAACTAGGTATTGTGACACCTGCCGAAAAGGCAGTCGAAGATAAACCAACCGTCAAATCATACGCATCGTTGCTGGCTCAACTCAATGGTACAGCTAATAATAACAGTGCCCTGTTCAATGTGAATTCTGATATATATTTCAAATTGAAGAAACTGGAAAAAGAGTATGAACTGCTGACTTTGCAAGAAGACTATATTAAGGACGAACAACGCCATTTGAAACGTGAACTGAAGAGAGCTCAAGAAGAAGTCAAGAGAATCCAGTCTGTACCATTAGTTATTGGGCAATTCTTAGAACCTATTGATCAAAACACAGGTATTGTTTCTAGCACCACTGGTATGAGTTATGTCGTTAGAATACTATCAACCCTAGACCGTGAACTACTAAAACCATCTATGTCTGTAGCGTTACACCGTCATTCAAATGCTTTAGTTGACATTCTACCACCTGATTCCGACTCTAGTATATCCGTCATGGGTGAAAACGAAAAACCTGACGTCACTTACGCAGATGTTGGTGGGTTAGATATGCAAAAGCAAGAAATCAGAGAAGCCGTGGAGCTCCCATTAGTTCAGGCTGACTTATACGAGCAAATTGGTATTGACCCTCCAAGGGGTGTCCTATTATATGGTCCACCAGGTACCGGTAAGACGATGCTTGTTAAAGCGGTCGCCAATAGTACAAAAGCTGCATTCATCAGAGTCAACGGCTCCGAATTTGTTCACAAATATCTTGGTGAGGGTCCAAGAATGGTTCGTGACGTCTTTAGACTCGCCAGGGAAAATGCCCCATCTATTATATTCATAGATGAGGTAGATTCCATTGCCACAAAGCGTTTCGATGCTCAAACGGGTTCCGATCGTGAAGTACAGCGTATTTTGATTGAGCTGTTGACGCAAATGGATGGGTTTGACCAGTCTACCAACGTTAAAGTTATCATGGCCACAAACAGGGCGGACACATTGGATCCAGCCTTGCTGAGACCGGGTAGATTAGATAGAAAGATTGAGTTTCCCTCACTCCGTGATAGACGTGAACGTCGTTTAATTTTCGGTACCATTGCCAGTAAGATGTCTCTTGCTCCAGAAGCCGACCTAGACTCGCTCATTATTCGTAATGACTCTCTATCAGGTGCTGTTATTGCAGCCATCATGCAGGAAGCTGGTTTAAGGGCAGTGAGGAAAAACAGATACGTCATTTTACAAAGCGATCTGGAAGAAGCTTACGCCACTCAAGTCAAGACAGATAATACCGTCGATAAATTCGACTTCTACAAATGATTACCGTATACGATTAAATGTAGGTCTACATAAACTATTATGTACATTTCTATCTAGACATCATTAAATGAAATAAATACAGACGCCACTCTTTATCACGTTTCTTAAGGTTATTTCGCGCGCGACCGGACGCCGTTAGCCAACTTTTTCACTTTTTTTTTTCCGTAGCATTTTTTCTTCCAGCTGAGATGGTAAGATGAGTATCCATAATTACTTTATTCAATAAATTCTAACTAAAGGATTAAGTACGCAGATTTCTGGTTTATCCCAGCGTAGATTTGCTATTCAAAGTTACTTCATAAACATTCAAAATTGCGCTCGTCAACAACAAAGGAGATAGACTAGAAAAAAAATGGTACAAGAACAGGCAATTTTGAGCTGCATTGAGCAGACTATGGTTGCTGATGCAAAGGTTATCAAAGAGGCAGAGCAGCAATTATTTGAGTTTCAAAAACAAGCAGGCTTTACTTCTTTTTTGCTCAATATAGTGTCTGATGAGAATTTTGCGCTAAATGTTCGTCTTTCTTCTGCTATATATTTGAAGAATAAGATTCACAGATCATGGGATACTAAGAGAGAAGATGGTATAAAAGCCGATGAAAAGCTTTCAATCAAGGAAAGATTAATTGAGACTTTAGTTAAAAACTGTGAAAACAACCATATTAGGCCTATCCTGACTGAAACCATAAATGGGATACTTGTTGGTCAGGAGGATTGGGATTTAGCACCTGTTATCAAGAATCTATTATCGAGCGGTGATGGATCATACGTTTACCCTGGATTATTGCTGTTGTTCCAACTTTGTAAAGCTCACAGATGGGATATGGTTGGATCAAGAGATTATATAGATTCTGTGATTGAGGAACTTTTTCCTATTGTGGAAGGGATAGCTTCTAATATCGGTAGCCAAACAGATTACAGATCCAACGAAATACTGTACCTAATTTTGAAGTCATTCAAATATGCATGTTTGAACAACTTGCCTCAATACTTCAGCCAACCTGAAAGAATTATGTCATGGGTACAATTACATTTGTATTTATGTTCTAAACCATTTCCAGCCGAAGTAATGGAACTGGACCCTGCGGATAGGACCCTAGACAAGAGAGTTAAAGTGAATAAATGGGGGTTCGGTAACTTGAACAGATTCTTGCAAAGGTATAACAAAGTTACAAAGGCTATCACCAAAGAATTTATCGACTATATATTCAATACTATTGTTCCTGTAATTCTTCGAGAATTTTTTAAGGATATTGAAGCTTGGGGTAATAACACATTATGGTTGTCAGATTCTTCATTATATTTCTTAATTTCTTTCCTGGAGAAATGTGTTACAATTGATCAACTT
The DNA here is from genome assembly GCF_002079055.1 of Saccharomyces paradoxus. Classification (NCBI taxonomy): domain Eukaryota; kingdom Fungi; phylum Ascomycota; class Saccharomycetes; order Saccharomycetales; family Saccharomycetaceae; genus Saccharomyces; species Saccharomyces paradoxus. Next base: position 1,211,549 of record NC_047490.1, read on the forward strand.
TATCCCTTGATTGAGCCACATTTACAAATTATTTTTGAAAATGTTATCTTCCCATGTTTGTGTGCTAATGAACAATCCATCGAATTATTAGAAGATGACCAAGAGGAATATACCAGGCGTTATTTCGACATTAATAGAGAAGGCTCTACGCCAGATGCTGCTTCAGCAGATTTCATATTCTTGATTGGGTCCAAACGTCCTGAGAAACTTAACAATATTTTGCCGTTCATTAATGATATTTTTACTAGATTTGATGCCAATTCCAGCGATATAAGCATGGCATTTAAAGAAGAAGGTGCTTTGAGAACCTTGTCCAATTTGTTTTCGTTTATAGATGAACCATCCATTCTGGAGAATATTTTTGGACACTTCATCGTGCCATTGTTATCGCAGGATAAATACATGTTTTTGGTTGCAAGAAGTTTGGAAACAATAGCGCTGTACTCAGAAGAATTCAAAGATATGAACATTTTGTCACAATTATTTGAGTTAACATACACCAACTTCTTAAACAGTAATGTTTTACCGGTGCAAATTGAAGCTGCCGATGCCATCAAGTGTTTGATAGTATCTAATCCTCAAATCCACCCGGCGGTCTCTGCACATGTTCCAGGTATGATGGAAAAGTTATTGAAATTGTCCAAAATCTTTGAAATTGATATCTTATCTGAAGTCATGGAGGCACTAGTGGAGAGATTTTCAGATGAATTATCCCCTTTTGCTAAAGATTTAGCATCGAATCTAGTTGAACAATTTTTGCGTATTGCTCAAGGGTTGGTAGAGAATCCATCGGAAACCTACAGCGCAAGTGACCAAGAGCAGGAAATCCAAGCCAGCGGATTATTACAAACGATGACGACTATGGTCATGTCAATGAATAAGGTTTCATTAATCGAGTCCTTAGCTCCGGTAGTCAAATTTGTTGTACTTCATGCGCAAATCTCATTCATCACTGAAGCTGTCGACTTACTAGATGCCTTAACTATTTCATCACATCTACTTTATAACCAAATTGCACCTCCAATATGGGAATTGTTACATGATATATTGGATTCCTTTCAAACTTATGCCATGGACTATTTTGAAGCTTACAGTATTTTTTTCGAAACCATTGTCATGACTGGCTTCCCACAAGATCAAACTTACGTACAACCTTTGCTGGAAATCCTGTCTGCTAAATTAGAAAGTGAAGTTGACTACGACATCGAGCATGTCATGCAAATTCTAATGTATTTCGCACTTTCTATGAGGGACATTCCATTATTCAGTAAAGCTATCAAAGTATCCGCCAATGATGAGCTGGGATTGGACTCCAAAAGCATTGTTAAACTAGGACTGGCCAACTTATTTGCTAAACCAATCGAAACTTTACAAATCATGGAAACTGAAGGTTTTACTATAAATTTCTTCACCAACTGGTTTAATGAAAAGTTCTACAGTGTATTCACCATCAAATTACAAATTCTGGTCATTTTGACCCTTTTGAAGTTACCTGAAATCCCTAATAGTGTCAGCCCACTATTGAGTAACTTGACTAATAAACTGGTGGAATTGACGTTATCATTGCCTAAGGCAATTAGAAATCGCGATGCTGTCACTGAGGGCAAATCCTTAGAAGGCGACCTGACCCCAGAAGAGGAGGAAGAATACTTTATTGAATGTGATGATGATATGAAGGAGACAGTGTTGGACCAAATTAATGTTTTTCAAGAGGTACATGCCTTTTTCAAGAATTTGCAAAACGAAGATGCCGGTAAGTACGAAAAAATCATAAATTATCTGGATGAATCAAAGAAAGATTCATTGCAGGTAATTTTAGAGTTTGTTTCTCAACACTAAGTAGAAGAGAAACATTGTGCAATGTGATATTTTGAGAGAAGGATATTAGTTTATACTCTAATATACAAATATAAAAAGTTGTTTCTTTTTTGTTTTTTTTTTGTTTTTTTTTTCAGGATTTGCCTTCGTTTTTATTACATACATGCATGCGTTTAACATTTCCCATGTGGTTTATTCTCGTGTATAGCATTATTTTGTTTAAAACTTTCCATTTCAAGAAGAATCCTCCGATTTAACCGGATCCGATACACTATTGTGGTGCAATCTAGACCTTGACTGTCTAAATAACTCCTCTTGTTGTCGTAGCAGTTCTTCTTCCGAGAGACCTGACTTCTTGAACTTAGAATCCCTAGTTTCTTTGACTTTTTGGGAGCCCTTGAAATTCAATAATATCTCCTCTAAAAATGGTATAAACTCGTTATACTCCAACTCTTCTAGTGCTTTGATCACGTGCTCGGGTGCTATGGTTTTCTTAGCCTCGTTGTCCGCCATTTCGGAAGCCATTGAGGACAGAATCATTATGAATTCTATACCGGAGTTGATGATTATTTCTCTTGCGTCCTTGGTGAACATCAAGTCCTGGTCCAGTATTTCAGATATCATCTTTTGCACAGTCGCTAAAGTCATTCAATATTTTCTCCAGGTTAGTACAACCGCACAGTACTTGCGTCAAAGCTTGAGTTATGCAACGACAATATAACTAACATACCCTTGGGAAGCGACACATTATCGGAGTCTCCAGCCATCAATTAATTAATGAGTACAATTGTATCAGTAGGTGTCGTTATGATTTCTTCTTGCCTACCTTATACTGGTAACTCTACACGACAGAAGACGACAAGGCGAGCAGAGGGCGAAAAGCGCGGCCAAAACCGCTTCCATTTATATAGGAGGGAGAGAGCAGCGGGCTGGGCGTTTTAAGGTGGTGAAACTATTAATTGCACATCCTGCATTGCGTCAAAGATAAGAGACTCGGAGCTGGCTAAGCATGTTCGCAGTTTTTGCTGTCGAGTTACGGAATGAATAGGTTGCACTGCATAGTAAAGGCATCTCTTTCCATTAGCTGTGTTGGACTTATTGTACTGTTCCCCTTATTCTTGGTATGTCATTTAACACGGGGATGAGCTTTTTGACAAAAAAATTTTATCCAATTTTTTCATTTCTTTTTCTAATGTCTTTTCGCAGGTGAAGCGATGAGGTGAAAAAATTAATCAGTATTGAATATATGTATGTAAATAAAGATGCAGAAGGTAAATAGTTTATAATTGGCTTAGCAAGAGGGCAGAAGGGACTTTTGCATTATAATTGTTTAGTACCGATGGATTCTCCTGTTCTACAGTCCGCTTACGACCCATCAGGTCAATATTTGTGTTATGTCACTGTAGCTTTAGACAAGCAACGTGTTGGTGTACAGCCCACCCAGAGGGCCACTTCCTCCGGAGTCGATACAGTATGGAATGAGAACTTTCTGTATTTGGAGGACTCAAAATTGCAGGTTACATGCTTAAAATGGGTAACCCTAGCTTCTTCCGATACAGTGACCATTATATTAGGTATGAATAACGGTGAAATCTGGCTATATTCCGTGTTGGCTAACGAAGTCACGTATAAATTCACTACAGGAAATTCTTACGAAATCAAAGACATAGATTTGATTGGTAACCAACTGTGGTGTATCGACTCCAGCGACGCGTTCTATCAATTTGATCTTTTACAATTTAAACTGTTACAACATTTTAAAATAAACAACTGCGTTCAATTGAATAAATTAGCCATTGTTCCCGCGGGAAATTCTGCCACACAACTTTTGGTTGCATCCCATTCCATTTCTTTAATCGATATCGAAGAGAAAAAAGTCGTAATGACATTTCCAGGTCATGTATCTCCAGTGTCGACGTTGCAAATTATAACTAACGATTTTTTCATATCAGGTGCAGACAGTGATAGATTCTTGAACGTATATGATATTCATTCCGGCATGACCAAATGCGTCCTTGTGGCCGAATCAGATATCAAAGAGTTGTCCCATTCAGGTCAAGCTGATTCTATCGCAGTCACTACTGAGGATGGTAGCCTGGAAATTTTTGTTGATCCATTGGTATCGAACTCAACGAAGAAGAGAGGCAACAAGTCAAAAAAATCTAACAAGAAGATTCAAATCGCCAGTAAAGACGGCAGGAAAGTTCCGATTTATAACGCGTTTATTAATAAAGAACTTTTGAACGTATCATGGTTACAAAATGCTACAATGCCTTACTTCAAGAACTTGCAGTGGAGAGAAATTCCCAATGAATACACCGTCGAAATTTCCCTAAATTGGAGTACTAAAAATAAGTCCGCTGATCGTGACTTGCATGGTAAAGATCTGGCTTCAGCCACCAACTACGTCGAAGGTAATGCGAGAGTCACTTCTGGAGATAACTTCAAGCATGTTGATGACGCTATAAAGAGTTGGGAAAGAGAATTGACTTCTTTCGAGCAAGAGCAGGCCAAGTCCCCGCAGGCCAATGAACTACTAACAGAGACTTTCGGCGATAAGCTAGAATCAAGCACCATTGCTAGGCTTAACGGGAAAAAAACTAATTTGAAAGGTTCTAATCTCAAGACTGCCACGACAACAGGTACAGTAACAGTAATTTTGTCGCAAGCATTACAATCAAACGACCATTCACTATTGGAAACAGTGCTCAATAATCGTGACGAGAGAGTCATCAGAGATACTATATTCCGTTTGAAACCAGCGCTGGCTGTCATTCTCTTAGAAAGGTTGGCAGAGAGGATTGCCAGACAAACTCACCGTCAAGGTCCGTTAAACGTATGGGTGAAATGGTGCTTGATCATACACGGTGGCTATTTGGTTTCCATTCCAAATTTGATGTCCACTTTATCGTCGTTGCATTCCACCCTGAAAAGGCGTTCCGATTTATTACCAAGACTACTAGCACTGGATGCCAGGTTAGACTGTACTATCAATAAATTCAAGTCTTTGAATTTAGAAACAGGTGACATGTATTCATCAGAACCAGTTGTCGAAGAAGATGAAGACGACGTCGAATATAATGAAGAGCTCGATGATGCCGGTCTTATAGAGGATGGCGAAGAATCTTATGAAAGTGAAGACGAAGAAGGTGATAGTGACAGCGAAGAGGAAGAGAAGCATGCCTCATCGAAGCAAGATGGCCGCTCAGAAAGGGAGCAGACCAACCATGACGAGGAGGAAGCCGGCTATAGTGATGTTGAGATGGAATAGAGGATATCATGCATAAAAATGCATTCACGCATCAAAATACAAAAATAATCTCTAGGCACATAAATATTTATATAGAGTTCACCACATAATGTAAGAAAAGAAAAAAAGAAAATTATGAGAGTATCCCACGCAAAGAAGATATGTCAAACGAACCCCCACAATCGTCCATCCTTTTGAACTGTATTTGGCATCGTTAACAGCGAGGTCGTCTGGAAAATCAAGCACTCCATTTTTGCGTCACAATCATGGCTTGGATAACGAAGAAACGGCAGTACATATTTCTTCCGAGTCACTTCTTTCTTCACTTCTGAGAAAATTAATTAAAACAGAATTCAATTAATAACATTTCCGTTTGTTTGACTTCTTTCATTTTTCTCTCTATTTTTCGCGTTAACTGTGGAAAGAAAGAAAAAAAAATTTTTCCCCCTCCACTTGTCCCAAATCGGGTAGCGATGAGCTGCAATAGAATTTTGTATTTAAGCGTGTCTGATAAGCTCAATTTCCGTTAGATTTTGTTCCTCCTTCACAAATTGGTTTGCTAAACTTTTTCTTATATTCTTCATCTAGCTGGAGTAACACGATGTAGTCCCTTGCAATCTTTCTTATTTTATATTAGTGTTCGTGTTTATTATAACCATTCCGTTCCCATAATGTCTGCAAATGATAAACAATACATCTCGTACAATAACGTACATCAATTATGTCAAGTATCCGCTGAGAGGATTAAGAATTTCAAGCCGGACTTAATCATTGCCATCGGTGGTGGTGGTTTCATTCCTGCTAGAATCTTACGTACATTTCTAAAGGAACCCGGTGTGCCAACGATTAGAATTTTTGCTATTATTTTGTCCTTGTACGAAGATTTGAACAGTGTAGGCTCAGAGGTTGAAGAAGTTGGTGTTAAAGTTAGCAGAACGCAATGGATTGATTACGAACAATGTAAATTAGATCTAGTTGGCAAGAACGTTCTTATCGTTGACGAAGTCGATGACACCCGTACCACACTTCATTACGCTTTAAGTGAACTGGAGAAGGATGCTGCTGAACAGGCAAAGGCCAAAAATATAGATATTGAAAAATCTCCAGAGATGAAAACGAACTTCGGGATTTTTGTTTTACATGATAAGCAAAAGCCAAAGAAGGCAGACTTACCTGCTGAAATGTTGAATGACAAGAACCGTTATTTTGCAGCCAAGACTGTCCCAGACAAATGGTATGCATATCCATGGGAATCTACTGATATTGTTTTCCATACTAGAATGGCAATCGAACAAGGCAATGACATTTTCATTCCTGAACAAGAACACAAGCAATGATAAGCATATCCTTCAGTAATTTCAAACATACAACAGAACATGTACAATAGACAATCCGTATAACTGTGACCATATGTATACGTATAACTAATTATTATCTTAAAGTTTATTCCCATAGCCTCAGCAGTAACCTCTCGGGCGCGACTATGTTTTCCTCTGTTCGGCACCACGTAACGGGATATTTGACACATACGTGACATCCCATTTTGATGCAACCTGCAGGTTTTCTACTTCTCGAAACTTATTAAATCGGCTGATTTCTTTCATCTTCAAAGGCTAGGAAAGGGTTTGGGAGCAAATAATCAACAGCTGTTAAAAATAGAGGATGACTATTAGTAAAATACCCATATGGCTAGATTGTGATCCTGGTCATGATGATGCCATAGCCATTTTATTAGGCTGTTTTCATCCAGCTTTCAATCTTCTAGGAATCAGCACGTGTTTTGGTAACGCACCACCCGAAAATACTGATTATAACGCCCGATCTCTTTTGACTGCAATGGGCAAAGCACAGGCGATTCCGGTTTATAAAGGTGCACAGAAGCCTTGGAAAAGAGAGCCTCATTATGCACCTGATATTCATGGTATATCAGGGTTAGACGGCACTTCATTACTACCTAAACCGACGTTTGAAGCAAGAACTGATAAAACCTATATTGAGGCCATTGAAGAAGCAATACTAGCTAATGATGGTGAGATATCCTTTGTGTCCACTGGTGCACTCACTACATTAGCTACAGTTTTTAGGTGTAAGCCATATCTAAAGAAATCTATCAAATATATTAGCATTATGGGGGGTGGCCTACATGGTCTAGGAAACTGTAATCCAAACCTTTCCGCAGAATTCAACATTTGGATTGATCCTGACGCAGCGAATGCCATATTCCGTGATCCTGATGTGAAGGATAAATGTATAGTAGTGCCTTTAAATTTAACTCACAAGGCCATAGCCACCTATAAAGTTAACGAAACGATATACAACGAAAAGAATAACTCCAAGTTACGAGAATTGTTTTTCGAACTTTTTCAATTTTTTGCTCATACTTACAAGGATATGCAAGGTTTTGAATCAGGCCCACCTATACATGATCCGGTGGCTTTGATGCCACTTTTAGAATTTTATGGATGGGATCCATTGTCTGCAGTCGGATTTCATTACAAGAGAATGAACATATCTTGCATTGATGATGTTTTTAATGAAAACTCAGGGAAAATTATCATTGAGGAGGAATATCCAAGCGACGGCGATGTTGGTACAATAGTTGGTCTAGATTTGAATATCCAGTACTTTTGGAATCAGATTTTTGCAGCGTTAAATAGAGCAGACAAAATGTCAACGATTGGATAAGAACAGTATTATCCAAGTTTTCTCTCACTTGCCTTTGACCAAGTTATATTCCTTCCGCTTTTACTGGATGCAAAAAAAAATTTCCTAAAAGTTGTGGCAATTGTGTACATATATATATGTATATATACAAGTCTACATATTATATATTTATTCCGTTATATTTTCGGTGAATTTTAACTTCAAATTTAAAGGACAAAGAGGCCCTGCAGGAGTTAGTTTTTCTTCCCATTCAGGGTCAAGGCTCCATCGAAACTGTTTCAACATTTCAGCTAATGTAATCCTCATTTCTGTTAAAGCCAATTTTTCTCCCAAGCATGCTCTTCGGCCTCCATGAAACCCGGTCACAGAACATCTGTTCTTGGCCATTCTCCAGTTTTTCCTTATAGTTTCAATATCTGAACCCCACCTTTCTGGTTTAAAATCATCTGCAGTTGCGCCCCAAGTTCTAGGATCATGTGATGTTCCAAAATTGTTGTATCCTACATATACACCCTTGGGTATAACAATTTCTGGCCCCAGTTTGCATGTTCTAGTAGTGCACCTATTGATAATGGTGCTCAAAGGAGGATACAATCTTACTGCTTCCAAAAGAAACGCGTTTAATAGGGGTAAATCGGCTAAGATTTTTGGATCTGTGACGCCATTTACTTCCTGTCTGAGCCTCTCCTGCCACACATTTGAATATTTAGCCAGAAGGTATAATGAAGTACTAAACAGCAACTGCGGGTTTTCGTGGCCAGCAACAAGGATGATGACGATGTTGTCGGTCAACTGTCTGTAGTCGATTATTTCGTTATTATGAGCTCGAATGAGATCACTAGCGGCAAAAGTCGTTTGTTCAAATTTATAAGTATTAACCAATTCATCTTGGACTCTTTTGACGAGAAGCTCTCTAAAACTAGCAACATCCTTGAAAGCCTTTTTTCTTGAAGGAATTGGAAGTAAATCAAGGAATGGAAAAGTTAAAAAGAATGGATGAAATATTTGCTTCTTGATACGAATTAAATGCTCATGAAAAGCATTTTTTTCATGTTTTAAAGTACCAAAATCGAATCCAAGGGCGACCTGAGAAATGTTATCCAATGCCAATCTCTGAGATAAAGGCCCCATCTGGATTGAAAGCTGTCCTTCTTGAAGTCTTCTTTTAATCAAAGTGCATAAAAGCTTCGCATTTTTGAATATAGGTGTATCGTCAAAATGCTGCAGCCCATTTGTCACAGCATTTCTGTAGTCCCTCCAAACTGCACCATGCGCGCTAATGACGTTATCCCCTGTATAAGCGGCGAGAGCACTGTATGGAATTTTCTTCTGATTGCCGCTCTTCGCAAAAGTATCCTCATCTTTGAATATTTGTGCTAGATACTCAGAACGAGAAACGAGAATGTTCCAGCGTGAACCAAAGAAAAATTTCACAGCGCCGTATTTTTCCATTGATTCTCTAATATATAGATCATATAGTTCCGTCTGATCAATGGGAAATACCACCGGTAAGAATACCACGTAAAATGGGATGGTGGGTATATTTTTGGGAAAATTCAGAGGAGGGACAATAATCGCAAAGGCGATATAGGAAATGGTAAGAAATAAAATTAACCCCAGAAGCTTAAATAACTCCATTTTTAATTCGTTTTTCAATTTTGTTCCTTAGTCTTAACCATCTATCTCGCAAAGACGCTGAAAGTAGTCGAAAAACCAAAAAACATTCCAAATAAAAATAAAGTAAATTTTTGTGCTACCTAATATACTTTTCAGAACCAGATGGCCCGCTATTCCCCTATGTTTCGTAGCTCGTAATTTTCAGGGAAAAATAGAAATTGTTGCATTCATCGAAAGAAATGCAAAGTAAGTTGTATCGGGGAAATAATGAGGGGCGAAACACGTAATTGTTTCTCAATTTGATAATGCATGTTAGTGTCTTTTTATTGAGAGTCCCTGGAGGGAAAATATTAATGTTTACCTTTTTTTTTGCGATGCGCGTCTGGCCATAAATAAAAGGGTTCTCTTGCCAAGAAAAAATAAAAAAAAAGCGCCTTACGGGACCCTCGTCTATGACAAAATACGGTACAATATGCAACATCGATGAAGAATAATGAGAGGATTTAAGGGGCAAGTAAGCATCGGAGTTTGTTGTTCTCTGATAATGTGATCAAATTTGTACAACAATCTCAAGAGAATTGATCGAAGAAAGGGAATCAGGAACCCCTTACAAATAAGGGAACGTAAAAAAAACTGCTCGTATTTACATGCATGCATGGCACACAATCCCTGACATCGCGTGCTGAAAATTCTTATTTCATTTTATATCACTGAGCCCCTCACGAGTTTGGTTGCAATTTGACTACATTGCTTGTAATGGGTAGTATATCGTAAATTTGCAAAAGGGTATAGTCCCCCATGATGTTGAAAAAAATTTTCTGAAATTAGGTTCTGCAGCAAAAATAATGTATAAATATTGGCATTAATTTTTACATAAATGGTGTTCTTTTGCGAAGTTTGTCGTAAAATAAACAGTCTGTTAATATTTTTACTCGGGAAAACTTTGAAATATTAGCAAAAATGACATTCACTAGCAATTTGCCCTTAAGCTCTGAGCAATCAACATCACCACCTGCTTCTTCGTTTTCTTCATCGACTGACACGTTGAAAGATATTGACATTCCTCATAATGGGGCCGATTTGTCCACATATAGTAAATTTCTGGCCCTGTATTGCAGAAGCGACAAAAATGATGATTTTTACTCTTTAGAGGAAAAACAGAATTGCAAATTTGGAGACCAATGGCCCGCTTTCATTAACACTATTGCTAGTTTGGATTGTTCAGGATCCGAAATAAGTGAAAGGGTTTCTCAAAAAATTTTGCCAGCTCCACTAGCAAACAAATTTACCAATAATTTAGGAGTGGCAATAAAGATTTCTGAATATACACGTGATGACGAACACCAAATTCGTGGTTGTGTTACAACGGTTGAAAATGAAAATTCTTTCAACAACTGGTTCGTATATCACATTTTAGATCAATCTCGGTTATCTTTAAGTGAACAGCCAATTGTAGCCAAAGAAGTTAAATATCACGAATTATTTGCTGATTTTTTTGAGAAAAATCTGAAAAACACAATTGTCAATGATCAATGGAATTTTGGTGGCCGTGATTACTTCATGGAACGTTCAAGATATTTTACCGATCGATATCTGAGAATTGAGTGTATCTTGCCAGCTTTTCCATGCAAGTCATCTAATGAGCAAAAAGTGTATGGTTCTGTTCCTGATAAAGGCGAAGAACTCGCTTTGAAAAGATTGATAAAAGCCACACAAGATCTTGTTGAAGTATATCCACCGGGTATGAAGATTTGGATAGTTAGCGATGGTCACGTTTTTTCCGATTGTATTGGGGTCGATGATGACGTCGTCAGTACTTACACGACAAAACTACACGAACTTTACGAAAGAGTTGCTATACCTGGTGTTGATGCTATTGGGTTTTGCGGCTTGAACGATTTGTTCTTTAGCGGAGCAGCTAGTGAAGTTTTTGATTCAAAGTGGGTTAGTGATATTGAAGTTGAACACTACACGGGAACTCAAATCTGTCCCAAGTCTGACTTATCGAGACAAATTTTGATGAAAGGCTGTGATACTGACGCTGGTCGTTTGAGAAAGCAGATTGCTATAGAAGGCCATCCAAGGTTGCATCTGTATAGGGGGTTTTCACGTTTTATGATGGAAGATTTATCTCTATTGGATCATTTCCAAAGTTATTCCAGAAAAAAATTCAAGAAAATAATTTCAACGATTGCGTTTAACATGATTAAGAGAAATGACGCCTATTCGAACCTAGTGGAATTGATATTCCCTCATCATTTGAGAATTTCCATTCATGCGCACACTAACAGCGGGCCCAAATTTGGTATAAAAGTAATCTCTAACGAACAGTGTTCCATTGTCAGTTCGTTAGAAGACCTTGATGAACCCAAATTCGAAGATTTCTTACATATTCCCACACCTTGGCATAACTGTGTCGTAAAAGTGGAAGATGAAGAGGAAAAATATTTTCTGACAAAATCAAAAGTAATCAAGGATGCTCTTGAAAAGGGTATGTATGACGGTGTATGGAAAGATACTCGTTTCGATATTGGAGAAGGGGGACATTTCGTTATCAAGAAAATCTCTTAAGGATAAAGCAGAAGCGCTAGACCGGCTTACTTTTTGTCCTTTACTTAAATATTAGTTAGTTCGTTTTCTTTTTCTCATTTTTTTATGTTTGTCTCCCATTGTTCTAATTTTCAAAAATCTATGATTTCACACATGCTTTTTGATTAAACAATATAGGAAAAAAATACTGCACAAAACAGTATTAATTACATTTCCATTAACACAGGGGTTAGATTCTTTATCTTAGAAAATTAGTAATCAATATATATTTGTCTTTCTTTTCTTTTCTTTTATTGTCTCCAGTGACACACATGATTCCGAGACGCTGCAATCGCCCTAAGTAATCCAAGAGAATGAACGTTGCTGTCAAAGGTAATATTTTGAATTTCAATTGACGTAATTAATGATACTATTAATAATACAGAGCGTATATGAAGTATTGCAAATAACATGCACAGTTCTTTTGGAATGAGAATGATAATGATGGGTGAAGACGGGCTTTTAGGAAAGCGTTGCGAGATGACAACTGATTAAATAGCACCCAAATAATCTTCTTTGATACTACCGATTGCGTGGATGGAACTCACTTGACTAATACAACCTTCAATTTTAACTCTAATTCTACTTTTTATTGTAATGACATCTTCTGAACTTTGGTATGATGGAGGATTTGAACCTGCATTAAAGGTCAAATCTTGAGGCATCAGATGCTTTGTCACAAATACTTTCATTGGGCCTACTTGCACTTCGAACCCGTGCTGAGAACATGAAACGACTGTACCGTCCACTACTTCCCCTTTGAATGGTTTGAAAACTACTGCTCTATATTTCACGTTAAATTCAGCCGACCCATCGGTGGGTAATATTCTTCCACGTTGAATATCTATATTATCGTAGTCTAGCACACAAAGGATATATCCGAATTTACCCGTACACGAACCTTCAACCTCTTCCAATAGTTTTGTCTTCAGATATTGCTTCATTCGGGGGCCAAAAAAGGACGGATGAAGGGTAATATTAAGCGAAAGGTCTTTAATAAAAAACATTCTGAGGAATTGAGTTATTTTACAGTCTTTAGAAATGTATTTCTATTCTTGGGCTTTCCCAATGTCTAATTGCAACGGAGAAGGATGTGGTGGGAGGAACGAAAAAAGAAAGTATATGATATTCTAGGAGAAGGGGTAGGTGGACAAACCTGTTCGACCTAATATTGGAGGATAAATCGACGAAGTAAGCTAGCCTATGTTATTGGCTTTTTCACTGAAAAATAGGAAAACTACATTCATTTTCCTTGTATTTTTCAAAATAGCCATGGGAACCAACGCAAAATCACATAACACGTAATCGTGTTATACGAATTTTCTCAATGAAGAAGGGAAAACGGTGGTATGGTACTTGAAATGTATATTTCTAATAGAGAACCTAATGCTAATAACAAGCAATGCGTTTTAACTAGCAAGGTCCAAAAGGGAAAAAAAAAAAGAAATAAAAAGTACGCTACATCAACAGTAACCATGCCACGATTGACGGTTGGAACAAAAAATATGCTGTATCCATTAAAAAAAACACTTGCAGTGGGCAGTTGCAAGCCGGAGCAGGTTTCAATAAGATCATTGGCTTCAATGGTGGAGAGTTCGGCCAAAAAACCTAGCACAAGCGGCGATGTTCGCGGAGTAGACATAAACGTAAGCGAGAGGATCTATAAGTGGACAAAGGCAGGTGTAGAGCAGGGAAAGGAGCATTTCAAAGTTGGAGGTAACAGGGTTTACTTCCCTAAGGCCAGAATCATCCTATTGAGGCCTAACGCGAAGCACACGCCGTATCAAGCAAAATTCATCGTCCCAAAATCATTCAATAAATTAGATCTCAGAGACTATCTTTATCATATCTACGGGTTAAGGGCAATGAACATCACGACGCAACTACTGCATGGAAAGTTCAACCGCATGAACCTACAAACAACACGGTTTAGAGAACCACAAATCAAGAAAATGACCATCGAGATGGAAGAACCCTTCATCTGGCCTGACGAACCCCGCCCGGACGAAAACAACTTCTGGGACAGCACTACGCCTGATAACATGGAAAAATACCGTGAAGAAAGACTTAACTGCTTGGGCTCAGACGCCAACAAGCCTGGCACAGCATTCGAGGGAGTTGTGGGGCCTTACGAGAGAGTGGCCCAGCCTTTTGTACCTCGCTTCTTGAAACGAGAGATAGACAATAAGCGAGAGCGTTACGCCGCTGAACTGCAGCGAGCAGATAAGCTAATCGCCCTGAACAGGTACGTGGAAGATCTACATTAGAACATTCCCCTCCCACCTTCAACCCACACGCAAATACACATCACGTACCCCTCGCCCCTGTATATACGCAGCAAACTAAATAACTTCTTTAAGCAAAAAAAGAAAAAAAAAAAGAATATCACTTTTTTCCAATAGACGCAAAATACATGACGTGGCTGTGGAACAGGTACCGCACCGCACACAATAAAAAATAACAGCAGGATAGGTTTTATGCAAGAAAAAAAAAAACGGTTATGGCATCTATTTCCCTTGCCCTGGAATGTGACTTGTGTTCTTGTTCGTCTTTGTTTCCGTTCGCTGCAAAGAGCGAGAACATTGGTTGTTCCACTTATTATTATTATTTTCAGGGTCGCTTCCGTGGAATGCAATGCACGGATCTGGGGGAGACACCTGCGGAGACGGGAGCGCGGGGCCGTCCCGCATGCTCGTTCCGCGGAGGGTCTCGAGCGGGCCTGCGAGGGGCCGATCTGCGACGCACGGTGCCGGGGATAAGGCGTGGCACGAAGGTCGAACGATGAGGGAGAATAGTACTGCTACTGCTGCCCGAGGCTTAAGTAGTAGGGATCGAAAAGGGAGCATATACATCTAAGAAAATATATAAGAAGCAGCTCTCTGCCGGGACCAAATTGCCTTCTTGTGCTGCTGTAAAGAGACTTGCTCGTCTTTCTATAGATATGTCATACACAGTTCAAGTATACTACTATTATTAACATCCTATTACCACCACTACTATCATACAATAGTTGCTATACGAATATATAAAACACACACATATAACAAACAAAACCCTATGTCGTCAGATATCAGAGACGTAGAGGAACGAAATTCGCAGAGTTCGAGTTCGAGCTCGAGCTCGAGCTCGAACTCTAACTCTGCTGCCCAATCCATTGGACAACATCCATATCGCGGTTTCGATAGCGAAGCTGCGGAAAGGGTGCACGAGTTGGCTAGAACGCTCACATCGCAGAGCTTACTGTATACTGCTAACTCAAACAATACCGACCATAATAGTATCTCCAGCAACCATAATACGCACAATGCGGACTCGAGATCCGTCTTTTCCACGGACATGGAGGGGGTAAACCCGGTGTTCACCAACCCGGACACCCCGGGATACAATCCCAAATTGGACCCTAACAGTGATCAATTTTCCAGTACAGCGTGGGTACAGAACATGGCAAACATTTGTACTTCGGACCCAGACTTCTACAAGCCGTACTCGCTCGGCTGTGTATGGAAAAATCTAAGCGCCTCCGGAGACTCTGCCGATGTGTCATACCAGTCCACTTTCGCTAACATCGTACCAAAGCTGCTTACGAAAGGGCTTAGATTACTGAAGCCTAGTAAAGGGGAAGACACTTTCCAGATCTTGAAGCCCATGGATGGCTGTCTTAACCCTGGTGAATTGTTGGTCGTTCTTGGTAGACCAGGGTCAGGTTGTACCACGCTGCTAAAATCCATATCTTCTAACTCGCACGGGTTCAAAATCGCAAAAGACTCTGTAGTCTCTTACAACGGTTTGTCTAGCTCGGATATTAGAAAGCATTACCGTGGGGAAGTCGTTTACAATGCCGAATCAGACATTCATTTACCGCATCTTACCGTGTACCAAACGCTTTTCACCGTCGCAAGAATGAAAACGCCGCAAAATCGTATCAAGGGGGTGGATAGAGAAGCATATGCCAATCACGTGACAGAAGTTGCCATGGCCACTTATGGTCTTTCACATACCAGAGACACTAAGGTCGGGGATGATCTGGTCAGAGGTGTTTCTGGTGGTGAAAGAAAGCGTGTATCCATTGCGGAAGTCGCAATCTGTGGGGCCAAGTTTCAATGTTGGGATAATGCCACCAGAGGTTTGGACTCTGCTACTGCCTTAGAATTCATTCGTGCTTTGAAAACTCAAGCTGATATCGGGAAGACTGCTGCTACTGTGGCCATCTATCAATGTTCTCAGGATGCTTATAATCTTTTTGATAAGGTCTGTGTCCTGGATGATGGTTACCAACTTTATTTTGGGCCCGCTAAGGATGCCAAGAAATATTTCCAAGACATGGGGTACTATTGCCCCCCCAGACAAACTACTGCTGATTTCTTGACTTCAATTACAAGTCCTACTGAAAGAATTATCAGCAAAGAATTTATCGAAAAGGGTACCAAAGTGCCTCAAACGCCGAAGGATATGGCCGAATATTGGCTACAGTCAGAAAACTACAAAAGTTTAATTAAGGACGTGGACTCTACTTTAAAGACAAATACAGACGAAGCACGCGATATCATCAAAGATGCTCACCACGCTAAGCAGGCAAAAAGGGCACCACCTTCCTCTCCATATGTTGTCAACTATGGCATGCAAGTCAAATATTTGTTGATTAGAAATTTCTGGAGAATGAAGCAAAGTGCCAGTGTCACTCTGTGGCAAGTCATCGGTAATTCTGTCATGGCTTTCATCTTAGGTTCTATGTTTTACAAAGTGATGAAGAAAAACGATACTTCTACTTTCTACTTTCGCGGTGCTGCAATGTTTTTCGCCATTTTGTTTAATGCATTTTCGTGTCTTTTGGAAATCTTCAGTTTGTATGAAACAAGGCCTATAACCGAAAAGCACAGAACTTATTCTTTGTATCATCCAAGTGCGGACGCATTTGCGTCTGTCTTGTCGGAAATGCCCCCAAAATTGATTACTGCTGTTTGCTTCAATATCATCTTTTATTTCTTAGTTGATTTCAGGAGAAACGGCGGTGTCTTTTTCTTTTATTTTTTAATTAATGTCATCGCCACTTTCACCTTATCCCATCTGTTTAGATGTGTTGGTTCCTTGACCAAGACTTTACAGGAGGCCATGGTCCCCGCTTCGATGCTATTATTAGCAATTTCTATGTATACAGGGTTTGCCATCCCAAAAACCAAAATTCTAGGTTGGTCTATTTGGATTTGGTATATCAATCCGTTAGCCTACCTATTTGAATCCTTAATGGTTAATGAGTTTCATGATCGAAGATTCCCCTGTGCACAGTACATCCCTGCCGGCCCTGCTTATCAGAACATTGCAGGTACCCAACGTGTTTGTTCCGCTGTTGGTGCTTATCCTGGTAACGACTATGTGTTAGGTGATGATTTCTTGAAGGAAAGTTACGATTATGAGCATAAACACAAGTGGCGTGGGTTTGGTATTGGTATGGCTTACGTTGTTTTCTTTTTCTTTGTTTATCTTATCCTTTGTGAGTATAATGAAGGTGCTAAACAAAAGGGAGAAATGGTCGTCTTCCTAAGATCTAAGATCAAGCAATTAAGAAAGGAAGGTAAGTTAGAAGAAAAGCACAGACCTAAAGACGTTGAAAATAATGCAGGCAGCTCTCCAGATTCCGCCACTACAGAGAAAAAATTACTGGATGATAGTTCCGAGGGATCGGATAGCTCTTCAGATAATGGCGGATTGGGACTATCCAAATCCGAGGCAATTTTCCACTGGCGTGACTTATGCTATGACGTTCCAATAAAAGGTGGTCAAAGACGTATCTTAAATAACGTAGATGGTTGGGTAAAACCAGGTACTTTGACTGCTTTAATGGGCGCTTCGGGTGCAGGTAAAACAACCTTATTAGATTGTTTGGCTGAAAGAGTCACTATGGGTGTCATTACCGGTAATATTTTTGTCGATGGTCGTCTCCGTGATGAATCATTCCCTAGATCTATTGGTTATTGTCAACAACAAGATTTACATTTGAAAACAGCTACAGTAAGGGAATCTTTGAGATTTTCAGCTTATTTGCGTCAGCCTTCGTCGGTTTCCATTGAGGAGAAGAATAATTACGTGGAAGAAGTTATCAAAATTTTGGAAATGCAAAAATATTCAGATGCTGTTGTTGGTGTTGCAGGTGAAGGTTTAAATGTTGAACAGAGGAAAAGACTTACTATAGGTGTCGAACTAGCGGCCCGGCCCAAACTTTTGGTCTTTTTGGATGAACCAACATCAGGTCTGGATTCTCAAACTGCTTGGGACACTTGTCAACTTATGAGAAAGCTAGCTACCCACGGCCAAGCAATTTTATGCACTATCCATCAACCTTCTGCTATCTTGATGCAACAATTTGATAGATTATTATTTCTACAGAAGGGAGGTCAAACTGTTTATTTTGGCGATTTGGGTGAAGGTTGTAAAACTATGATTGATTATTTTGAAGGCAAAGGAGCTCACAAATGTCCACCTGATGCCAACCCTGCTGAATGGATGTTGGAGGTTGTGGGTGCTGCTCCTGGTACTCATGCCAGTCAAGATTATAATGAAGCTTGGAGGAGTTCAGACGAATACAAGGCTATCCAGGAGGAACTGGATTGGATGGAAAAGAATTTGCCAAGCAGGTCAAAAGAGCCAACTGCAGAAGAACATAAACCGTTTGCTGCATCTTTATACTACCAATTCAAAATGGTTACCATTCGTTTGTTTCAACAATACTGGAGATCCCCTGATTATTTATGGTCGAAATTTATTTTGACTATTTTCAATCAAGTTTTTATTGGTTTTACATTTTTCAAGGCTGATAGAAGTTTGCAAGGGCTACAAAATCAAATGTTATCAATATTCATGTACACAGTTATTTTCAATCCTATCCTACAACAGTACCTACCATCTTTCGTGCAGCAAAGGGATTTGTACGAAGCAAGAGAACGGCCTTCAAGAACATTTTCGTGGGCTGCGTTTTTCTTTTCTCAAATCGTTGTTGAAATCCCATGGAATATTTTGGCGGGTACGATTGCTTATTGTATTTACTATTACGCAGTTGGGTTTTATGCGAATGCCTCAGCTGCTGGCCAACTTCATGAGAGAGGTGCTCTATTTTGGTTATTTTCTATTGCCTTCTATGTCTACATTGGTTCTATGGGTTTGTTGATGATTTCTTTCAATGAAGTTGCTGAAACAGCAGCACATATGGGAACGCTATTATTCACAATGGCATTATCTTTCTGTGGTGTTATGGCTACCCCTAGTGCCATGCCAAGATTTTGGATCTTTATGTATAGAGTATCACCCCTAACCTATATGATCGATGCATTATTAGCTGTTGGTGTGGCTAATGTGGATGTCAAATGTTCGGATTATGAAATGGTAAAATTTACTCCGCCATCCGGTACCACCTGCGGAGAATACATGGCATCATATATCAAATTGGCCGGAACAGGTTACTTAGGTGACCCATCTGCAACAGATATATGTAGTTTCTGTGCGGTATCTACCACAAATGCCTTCTTGGCCACCTTCAGTTCTCATTATTACAGGAGATGGAGAAATTACGGTATTTTTATCTGCTATATTGCCTTTGATTATATCGCTGCAACATTCTTATATTGGTTATCCAGAGTCCCTAAGAATAGCGGTAAGATTTCCGAGAAGCCCAAGAAGTAATGAAATTATTTCCTTTTTTAGTTATATTATCTTTCTTTTTTTATTATATTTCATTTTTTTTTTCCACTTAGGAAAATTACCTAATTTTCATAAATATTAAAATAATACCTATTGCTTAATGTTTTCACTCTACCTGACATTTCTTCAAGCTAAAGCTTAGAAGTACTCGACGTATTATTTGTTCACTTTTCGACGAATCATCAAGTAGAAAGCCTGGCTCTATTTGTTTTATTTTCTCTATATTCTATATTATAGCTTATAGAAATGCATTTGATACTAAATAACAGACAAATTAACGCTTTCGGAATCGAATTGGATAATTCCATCTTGGTTATTTGATTTGGAAATGCAAACGCTAAATTCGTACCGGCCTCTTTCAATTGGAATAATTTCCAAGTTAATTTCTGAAGTCTTGGCTGTACTAATTGGTTTAGTTAATGAACCATTATACAAAATTCGTCTGTTCGATCTTGGTAACAGTTTTGATGTCTTGCTATCGAGGATCACAATATCTAAGAAGTTTATAGTTGAATTTTGTTTTCTTCTACATGAGCTGGTTGGCTCCGCCAATATTTTCAAGTTCGTTCTTTCTCCTACTTTGACTTTTGGTTCATCAAGCAATAGCTGCACTCCATAAAATAATCTCCCAGGGTATATCGTGTAGACCATCTTGTGATCAAACTTCTCTATGAACTTATTGAAATCTACCGAACCTGTCACAGATTGGTCTGTGGTTAATTTCCAATTACATTTAAGCCTTGAAATAATATGTTCGCGACACCAAAATTTTTGTCTCATTTCTATGGTCTGTTCCTCGTTCAAACCACTTTGAATAAATTGCCGGCCGGGATAAATTCTTGGTATAGGCGTATTCTCAAAATTGTATCTTTTGTAATCGATTTTTCTAATAGGAACAATAATTCTCGAGGTATGGCTTGCTTCTACATGATACTCATTACTGTTGAAATCTTCAAATTGAACATTTAACTTTATTCCATCAATCCAAGAATTCCTAAAGTCCAATAATAACAGTATAAAATCGCTAGGGTGAAGGTTAGTGTCCGCACGTATTTTGTCCATTACGTACTCAATCCAATCAACATTTTCAACTTGTGAGCTGAAGAGTTCATTTAGCGGAATGATGTCCATACTTGGTACCTCAATAGTTCTTCTTAATGTCACTTCATAGGGTATTGATAACTTTTTCAAATAAATGCAGGATTCCTCAGCAGCGCTCATACCATATTCAATCAATAAATCAAATCCGGTAAAGTTAAATGGAACAGCAGTGTTATCTAATTCCAAGTCAAACGTGATGGTTTCATTCGGTTTGATTACCGTTGGCACTTTAACAATACGTACGCAAGACTTAGAAAGCCAATCTAGTTGTTTTTCCATGATGTACAAATCATCTGGCGGCATTTTTTTCCAATAGTCAGGTTTTAACATTTGCTCAATATTGTTCATTGATATGATCTTCACATGATCTATTGTACAACTCAGCGATTTATTTCTCACCGTTATATGAAAATCTGTTTTGGTACCATCTAACATCATCCATGAGTTTCTTGTCATCTTGGAAGTACTCAATAACTCTAATTGTGGTTGTTCAGGCAAAATTTTAATTCTTAATTTTCCGTATATGCATTTGTTGTATTCAGCCTCTTTTTCAACAAGATTCGACTTTCTAGAATCTTTTATAATATCAAATTTCTGAGGCGGTAGTTTTAAGACGGAGATTTTTAGGGACGAAATTTGGTAGGTTTTTTTGTATGTTGGTCTTTTAATAATTAAAGGCAGCGTAATAGATCTTATAGACTCAGCCTTAACATTATATGGTCCTGAATATCTTACAGCCTTTCTGTCGATCTCACAAAATTCGGATATTTCCTCATCTAATTGGATGTCATTGATTGTAAAGTCAAATTTGAAAGGATTCTGTACTCTGCAAGTGAATTCCGCCCTATCACCAACTAAAAACACTAAAGTAGGAAGCTTGGTATTGTTGTTTGAAATAAATGAAGTTGGTTGAACTCGTTTGAAAGGATTAAAAACTTCCTGCGGATTAATATCCTGTGACTTTTGCTTACTTTTTGGAGTTTCAAGGCTGCTTATATCCGATTCTAATGGGATTTCATTTGAGGTAGGGTCACCATCCAATATTCTATTTATAACAATTTCCCGCAGAAGGAAAGGATCCCAATAACGTGTGATAGACTCGTTGGTGATTGAGGGCTGAATATATTCTCTGAGTAAGGTATCTTGTTCTGGTTGATTTAACAGGTGCGTATATTTCGTAATTAATATGGAGCTGAACTTAGCGACGTATTCGAAGTCATTGATTTTTCTTGAGACTTTAATGCAGAGTTGTAGAATCTTTTTCTGTAGAATAGACCAACTAGATTGAGATGGGTCATCTACGTTAATTTTAGCCCCTCTTTCGTTGATATCAAGCAGTTCCATGATGGTATTAATTATAGTTCTGTAGTCAGGATGCCATGCTATCTTATTTGGAGTTGCCAAAAGGGCCACCATCAATAACCTCAACACAAATAATTGCTTTCTTTTGTATCCCAAAAGGCTATAAACCTCTGCCATTGTAGAGTAGATTTTTACTTGCGCCTCAACTTGCATTTCCTTCAATTGTAACTCAAATAATTTATTGCTGTAGAAGTAAATTTCAAATCTTGGAAATATGGGACTACTAGGAATAGCTGATAAGGGCCTATGTTGGTTTTTCACAATAGTGTCTAAAACATCCTTTGAAAACTCTGAACTTTTATAGCACGAGGTCATAAAAGTTAAAGTCTTCAGTAAAGATTCACAATAAACTACTTGCGGAGCATATTCACTATTGTGCATTAAACTCAAATCGTAGTAGTACAAGACTTTGTCAGATATGCATTTAATCAATAACGGGAGATTGATATTCTCAACATCGATATTTAATGCCGGAGCAGACAAAGACATAATGGAATTTCTAGGAGACTGCATAGCGGCTATAGATATGCTGTTCCTAGGCGTACTTGATGTTGTCGTACTCGCTGTGGCTTTATTATTGGAATCTACGGGTGAAAGGCCGGTTGAACTAGCTTCAATATTGAGTTTTTCCACAGGGCAAATGAGACTCACGATTTGTGGAATCTGGTATGACAAACCGAGGTAAGATAGAAGTAAAAAGCAGATGGAAATACCGTCAAGAGCAGAACCCAACCACAAGTAGTCACGCACCTTGTATAAAATTGTAATGGCATCAACAAAACTGTTCAGCGCATCAACGTACCTTCCTGCCAGCAATTGGAAATTCCCCAAAATTTTTAATTGTCTGCCCAGTGACTTTTGTTGAGCCCTATTCTCAGATGTGGAAAGCGTGGTAGCTAGCTTTAAAGAAGCAGATCTTTTTAAACTATTGGTGGTCATCTCAAAAGAAGATAATCTCTTGGAAGTAGTGGTAACTGAGCCTGCCTTCGATAAACTTGAGACAGAGGATTGTACTACTGACATGGATGCGGTGGATGATGAAGGTGTGTAGTTGTTTTGTCTTATTAGAGTTGTTTTCAGTACCGAGTTCCCACCGATCGCACCCGGTGACCTCAAAGTAACATGCTTATACGAAGAGTAATAGTTGTTCAATGCGGTTAGAAAGTTTCTTGCTATGTCACACATAATCGTCTCTATGTTTTTCTGCATATCTGGTGAAGACACGAATACATTTTCCATAGTATCTATGACTTGCTCAAGCTCTTTAGTGGGTGGAGATGAAGCATACACCAAATTTGGTGAAATTAAAGTTGGGTACTTCTCCTTCATGAAATTCAAATTTGCCAAGGGGTCACTGCCATCATTCACCAGCCCAATAATGACAAATGTTTTCCGAAACGGCTCAAAATCATAAAGAAACAATTCCAATGCATCATCATGATCTATGGTTAAGAATTCGAAAAATAACTTCCCATGAGGGAAGCCTTGCGGTGTGAAGATAGGACTGTCGATGGGCGTTACATCGGATAAATAAATCTCGTTGAACTCAGAAAGTTTCTGTACTGCATCATTAAACTCTTTTCGCGTCCAATGGCCAATTGGTATTACCAAAGTCCTAATCTTAGACGGGCCAACATAGCTTGGGAAATGCTTAAGAATGTTCATGGTTTTTTTCTCCCCTGTAACAGGTTGTAAGCCGCACCTTAACCAGTTGTATGCAAAACCGTTTGAATTATAAGCTGGTCTGCTTTTATTTCTGCAACAGCACCCTTGAGCGTTTACACATGCACATTCATATATAATTACACATATTTACATACATTTTATTCGAAACCTTAGGATCTTTTTGTCACAAATCAGGTATCATGATTTACGACGCGAGAAGTTTCGCGCCTCACTTGAAGAGAATGCCAACATAAAGTACGAACCACGAAACTATTCTTATTTTTGAAGCTGCTGCAAAACCTTATAGGTGGCGTCTACGATTGCGACGTGCTCAGCATCATGCACTCTTTGCTCGTACTGCTCTAGTGTTTCTTCGCCGGGTATGATTTCTAGCTTTTTCACCACCAATGGCTCGCCTTTGTCGACCTCTTCGATGACATAGTGCACCATGCATCCCGCTGTCAAAGGCTTGTTCTCGTCCTGGCACTTGCGCCATGCCATCTCAATTGCATGTGTGGTACCATCGAAGCAACCTGGTAGCGCTGGATGTAGATTTAGTATTGGCACAGACTGCAGTTGGCTTAAGAATGTAGATCCAAGGATCAACAACCAGCCCGCACAGATGATAACGTCTGGCTTTTCCTCGAGCACCAACTTTGCAAGGTCGTTCTCAAACTGGATTCTCGCTTTGGCCCTTGCGACCTTGTCCTCCTTCGCAATACCTTTCGTATATGGATATAGCGAACAGACCTTTGTGGGAATATTGTTGTCAGCTGCCCTAGTCAACCCGTATGCCTTCTTGCTGGAAGATATAACAGAAGTAATATGAGCATCATCGCCTAATTGGCCCTGCTTTTGGGCATCGATCAAGGCCTGCAAGTTGGAACCGGAGCCCGATATTAATACGACAATTCTGGCCATAGCTTCCGGAGAGATTAATGATCTATCTTGGTTCTCACCTGCCCTCTTTTGCAAGTTGAAACATCAAACTTTGAGGCTAGAAGCTCTACGCAACTTAGAAGTGTCTTCTCTTCACAATCCACTCTATATAACTTCCTCTTGCTGCAATAAAAAACGAGTCAGAGTCACTAGCCACGAGTCACTCATTCGAATCCTCACAGACGCATTTTTTTTTCTGGCGAATCTATCTTCGATGTTGGAATAAAGTGTACTTTAAACTACCATCAGAAGTGGCACTATAGGGCCAGCAGAATGACTTCTCCTGTTTTAAAGGAATACTTTTTTTTTCTGAATAGGACGGTCATTCTTGCACCAAACGGCCCCTATGCGTCACCTGAGCTATAGCATATCGATACACCCATTCACCACACCGATGGGAAGTTCAAAAGTGTATCATCTTCAATATGAATAGGAAAGATTGAGTGAAATCCATTCATATTTACATAAGCAAAGAAGAATCCAAATCAAACAGTTGAGTGCCTTATATACTCCCTCAGAAAAGCATTCACTCTGTTTTAATGATAAATCTAGAGGACTATTGGGATGATGATACGCCTGGGCCTGATAGGGAACCGACTAATGAACTGAGAAACGAGGTGGAAGAAACCATCACGCTGATGGAACTACTGAAAGTATCCGAATTGAAGGACATTTGCAGGTCTGTATCATTCCCAGTTTCGGGTCGGAAGGCTGTTTTACAGGACCTTATCAGGAATTTTTTGCAGAACGCCATAGTAGTAGGCAAGTCTGATCCCTATAGAGTCCAAGCCGTTAAATTTTTGATAGAAAGGATTAGAAAGAATGAACCTTTGCCTGTTTACAAAGATCTTTGGAACGCTCTAAGGAAAGGTACCCCACTGAGTGCTATCACAGTACGTTCTATGGTAGGGCCTTCCACGGCGCAACCGCAATCACCCTCCGTTATTAGGCAGTCACCCACGCAACGGCGGAAAACGTCTAGCACATCTGCCACATCTCGGGTACCACCAGCAAATCCTGAAGCCTCTTCTTCATCTCTTGCTGTACCGACAATCCATTTCAAAGAATCGCCATTTTACAAAATACAAAGACTAATTCCCGAATTAGTGCTGAATGTGGAAGTCACAGGTGGTAGAGGTATGTGTTCTGCGAAATTTAAATTGTCCAAAGCGGATCATAATCTGTTGACTAGCCCGAATAGCAAACACAGGCTATACTTATTTTCTGGGATGGTTAATCCATTGGGATCTCGAGGTAATGAACCCATCCAGTTTCCCTTCCCAAACGAATTAAGATTCAATAACGTTCAGATCAAAGATAACATAAGAGGTTTCAAAAGTAAGCCAGGAACAGCTAAGCCAGCGGATTTAACGCCTCATATCAAGCCTTATACCCAACAAAACAATGTTGAGCTGATATATGCCTTCACCACTAAAGAATACAAGTTGTTTGGGTACATTGTGGAAATGATCACCCCGGAGCAACTCCTGAATAAAGTTTTACAGCATCCAAAAATTATTAAACAAGCCACGTTACTTTACTTGAAAAAAACATTCAGAGAAGATGAAGAAATGGGGTTGACAACAACCTCTACCATCATGAGTCTTCAATGTCCAATTTCGTACACAAGAATGAAATATCCTTCAAAATCAATAAATTGTAAGCACTTACAATGTTTTGATGCATTATGGTTCCTACACTCCCAACTACAAATTCCTACGTGGCAGTGTCCAGTATGTCAAATTGACATAGCTTTGGAAAATTTAGCAATTTCTGAATTCGTTGATGACATCCTACAAAACTGTCAAGAAAACGTTGAACAAGTAGAATTGACATCTGATGGTAAATGGACAGCCATCTTCGAAGATGAGGATGACAGCGATAGTGACAGTAATGATGGCGCTAGAAGCCCGGAGAAAAGTACTTCAGTATCCGACCATCCTTGTGTTTCTTCACGTCCTAGTGAGCCAATTATCATAAATTTGGACAGTGATGATGACGAACCAAATGGAAGTAACCCTCATATTACTGATAACCATGATGATAGCAACGGTTTTAGTGATAATAATAATAATAATCAAAATAATAATAATAGTATCAAAAATAATGATAGTCGTAATAATAAAAATAATAATAGTAATAATCATAATCATAACAATTACAGTAATAATGTCAATAATCATTATAATAAAAACAACAAGAAGGATAATTACGCCAATGATGATGATGATGATGATGATGATGATGATGATGATCGGCTTATGGCGGACATAGCTAGCAACCACCTTGGAAATACTAATACAGATCCCCTTACTCAAAAAAGTGCAAGTGTACCGTCAAAAACTCTGGATCCGAAAAGTTATAACATCACTGCTTCAGAAACTACAACTCCGATAACGAATAGGGTTATTTCTGAGCATCTTGGGAACAGTTCCAGCTACATTGGGAGACAATTGCCGAACATACTAGGAAAGACGCCTTTAAACGTTTCTGGTGTTGCTAATTCCTCTCACTTAATTTCTCCCGACGTTAGCTTATCATCCCCTACGCCAAGAAACACCGCTTCAAACGCAAGCTCGAGCGCTCTAAGTACACCTCCCGTAATAAGAATGAGTTCTTTAGATCCCGGGGGATCTATCGTTGCCAATAAAACGATCATAAGGCCTCTCATAAATACCAACAATCATCCTACATCGACAACAGATCCATTTGTCCAGCATCAAGAATCTTCAGTTTTCCCACCACGTGAACAGTATAGAGATATTTCGTTTCCTTCCGCCGTGAATGCGACATTCGATGATTCACGTTTAAATGCTACAAAATTTTCTGCCTCAAAATTGCGTGGGGCAACTATTTTGTCGAATAATGGCCTAAATCAAAGAAACAACTCTTTACCAACAACAGATCCAACCGCGAGAAATGAAACTGGGCGACAAGTTTCGATGCCTGTACTTCCAACGTTGCCTCCCAACGTCCCAATTCAAGTCTGTTCCAATAAGTC
Organism: Saccharomyces paradoxus; assembly: GCF_002079055.1. NCBI lineage: Eukaryota > Fungi > Ascomycota > Saccharomycetes > Saccharomycetales > Saccharomycetaceae > Saccharomyces > Saccharomyces paradoxus. The sequence goes on from NC_047490.1 coordinate 1,239,244, forward strand.
TGTACTTCCTCGGATAAACAACGAAACCACTGTTACGGGTACCAACCCTCCCAGCGGCGCAACCATACCATTGCAGAAGTCCAGGCTCATTGTGAATCCATTCATTCCAAGAAGACCTTATTCTAATGTCCTGCCTCAAAAAAGACAGCTTTCTAATGCTTCTACAACACCAAGTGGACCCATAATGGGAGCATGGAAAACGCAGGGTTATGGAAAGAAATCCAACGATGATTAAAAACGACGTCAAAAAAGAGCAGTTTAATCTGTTTCTTTTATGAGATTTTTCTTTTTAACTTCATTTTCTATGGTTTTTGTTCAAAAGAAGAATGTCTCCTTCTTCTCAAGACTCGGAAGGCAATATCACTGTCTGTATCCTCTTAGCATTCACTATTACATATAGATTCAACAAAATTAGACAAATTCTTACATAACACGGAAATCCGATCATAATTAAGACCGCTGTTACTAATACACCAACGGTATTCCAACACCAACTTTACTCTTGTAGTCTATGTATTCTGTACCAAAGAACTCTATTAAGTATTTTTCTTCCACACGAATCCTGTCATTGAAAAATTTCCAAAGCACAGAAATGAAAATAACCAATGATATGGGATTCAGAAGAAGCAGCTGAGTGCCAATGGCCCACCAAAAGAACCCAAGATAACTCGGATGCCTTGACCATGAATAAATTCCGGTTTTCACTAAAACATGGTCGGACTCCTTCTTGGTCTTCACAATGTGTGAAAAAGAATGCCCCGCAGTATGCATGGCAATAGTTCTAGTATATTGTCCCAGAATAACCAGAAGACATCCAAGTATGGTACAGAGCTTGGTAGCTCGAGAATAGCTGAAAGTTTTCAGGTTAGGAAAGAGAAGACTCTCTATAAGACACTCCAGAATGGCAAAGGAATGCGCTGCCATGTAACTTTTCCCATTGTTTAAAAGAAATGACTCTGAATGTACCTTGAGAGGGTTATACTTAGCTGTAATATAATACTCCAGAAAATGGAATAAGGAGAGGGCAATAATGAAAAGATTAAAATTTTTGAATCTGATTTGTGGGAAAAGGCCTACAAATATACCCAGAAGAATCCCTAGTATGTATGAAGTCATGGTCACCTCGTGCAGCGGATTGCGTCTGATATCTGGATACTCATGCTCGTCATCTGTGAGGTCTTGGTGCATTGTGCTCAGAACTAGAGGCCACAATAAAAGAAGAGGATAAATAAAAGAGTTGCTACTTTGGAATCGAGCATGACCTTCCTTATATAATATAGCAATCCGAAAATTTTTCAATGCACTAGTATCATGTAAAGAATTGTTTTACCACAACGGCTTATTGGTATATTCGTCTTGAGTGATGTTTCAGTATCAGATTGTTGCCATGCCAACCAAAATACGATGTCAAACTCTCTTAATGTATATAATGAATGGCAAAGTATATAGAAATAAGGAAAGTATTATTGTGAGTCGGATGCACTGTTTGTTTGTCCCACTCGTTGACCACGGCCTTGAAATTGGTTCAAATTGGATGAACCACTTCTTAATTGACTTCCAGATGTCCTGCCTGAATCTGCGCCGCTGGTTCGAGACAGTGTTGCGGGGGCCGTACCCAATCTTTGGCCTCTTCCACTAAAAGTTCTTGTTTCACTTTGCGCTGGTGGTACATTGACAAAATTGTTGCTTGGCGTTGTCGGTCCACTACGGGCACCCATTATGCGAGCATACAGACTGGTGAACCACCATGGAGTTGGGAATTTCCCATTGGGCAAGATTCCGTAGTTTGTATCAGCCTTTCTAGATATCATCCCCCATATTGGACCCAGAGTACGGGTATCTAAACATGCGTAAAGGTATCCTGTGGTAAAACCGATTAATGAGATTACGAAATCACCCTCATTAAAAACGAAAGAGATGAACAATTGAATCAAGGGGAAATACTTCCCCCAAACGGGGATTAAACCATAAAACATGATCTGTACGTTGGCGTTGTCTATCGACCAAGTGTATGTAATGCACGATATGAGCCCAGACGTGAGTACAACAGGGTAGTCGGATCCATAGAGGATTGTAGCTGCCGTAATAATAGTTAGTATACAAAAGCATAGGTAGTAGGCATAGTCTACTGTAACCATTGGTCCCCGTCTATTAGACAAACCAGGGCCAAAATGCCCTCTTTCCAACTGTGAGGACCTGTCATAAATACTATAGAGTTCCATAAGCGCGGGCATGGCACGAGAGGAAAGAATGAGACAAGAAGTGAGAAGTCTCCATACCTGAGCCTTCTTGAATGTCCAATTCCAGACATAAATGAAATTCCACGGACTCACTAGATTTAATCGGCCGACGATTGTCATTACGATCGCTAGAGTAAACAACGTTCTTGTTATTGGGGGGATGCTTAACCAGAATTCTTTTGGGCCCATCACATCATTATTACGGTCTCCGTTTCCATGTAGTGTACGCACATTTCTTGGACCTGCCATTTTTACCTCGAGATAAGCTTTCGGTTTGATCTGGAAACACGGACTTCGCTGATAATCTCTCACGCTTTCTCTTATATTCTTTGGTTGACACTCTCGTCTTCTATTGAAGAGGACACGATTTCATGAGCGCGTACGGGTAAGCGAGGACTCATCATATTTGAAAAATTTCAAATGTGATGAGGATCGATCCTGCAAAGCAGTAGAGAATAGTAGAAAAAAAAAAGAGTTGTAAAGTTCAAGCTGCTCGGTGGTTGCTCGAGATCAAGAGAGGTGAATAAAAGTTCTTCGATTTTTGCTATGGCCGTTCACACCAATAGACAGATACTTACAAGAGGTAAAAACTATGCTACAAAGCAATCGAAGAAATTCGGTACCGATGAGGTAACGTTTGACAAGGATTCCCGTTTGGATTATTTGACTGGATTTCATAAGAGAAAGCTTCAAAGACAAAAGAAGGCTCAAGAGTTTATTAAGGAGCAGGAAAGGCTTAGGAGAATTGAAGAAAGACAGAAGGTTCGCCAGGAACGGAAAGAGGTGATGGAAGAACAGTTAAAGACGTTTAAAGAGAGTTTGAACTTGGAAGCTGAGATAGAGGATGCGAAAAATGATAAGACAGACGGCTTCCAGGTAGAATCTGATGAATCCTGGCACGGGTTTGATTCCGATAAGGAGAACGGTGATAACAACAGTAATGAGCGTAGCGTGAAGCCTATTTTGAAGAAAGGAGCCATCACAGAAATATATGACGACTCAACTACTGTTGAATTGGAAACATTGGAGCCCAATGATAATTTCGAATATTTAGCCCATCTGAATAATGTCAAATTAGAAAAGGCAGAAAAAGTACTTAACCAAAGCATAAATAGAGCCACCAAATACGCTAAGTTTTTGGGCGTGGATGAGAAGCAAAAAAAGAAGCAAAAGGTAAAGAAGTTTAGATATTTGACCAAAAATGAGCGAAGAATAAACCAAAGGAAGGCAAACGATAATAAGCGTAGGAGATGATGCAGTCATATCACCATAGGGTACAATCTGTGGTTTCTTGATGCTCGGACAGTGTTTGATTTTTGAAAAGTATGTAATGTACATATGTACTTTTGTTTACTATATGTAATATATCGCATAGACCATTCCACGGAGCAAATGGAATGAATACTACACAGCTTGTATAATTTCTATAATAATTCTCCAACACATCATTTGCTTGTGAACTTGACGTAATACTCTGCGTCCAATTTGAAAATGACCCATATGCCTCTTCTAATTACTTCGAAATACTGTATTTCGCCTTGGAAAAAAATGTAGTCGCTATCAGCGGCTGCTAACTTCAAATTTTGGAATATATATACCCATAGCCACCAAAATCTCAGTAAGAAGTCAATAACAATTGCGGAATGGTACATTTTTTTCTTTAATGTGACTGCGCTTTTGGATCTCGATCTTAAAGAAGTTAACGAGTCCAATGACCAGTCCATTCTTATATCCCAAAACAAGGTATAGGAAGAATTGAATAGCATGAACCATCTTTGAATATGATATAGCCTTTCTTTATTGATGGATCCCTCATACACTCTTGATTTCCAGGTGCAAAAAAGGATAGGAAGGTTACAGCTGTATTTCAATGCATTGCATAGTAAAGTTGTATCGTGCAGTAAACGGTATTCTCTCAGACACTGTAGTAGTCTTACTAGCACAGGAAACAGTGCTACAAATAAGTCAAAATGTGTGAAGGGCTCCCTAAAAATCAGTGAGCTAAACAATGTAAAGTCTATTAGAGGTTTCGCAAATGATGTCAACGTGTCAGAGATTAGAATGTAGGTATTCCTTAGGGTACGAGGTGAAGGTTCTATAAACAGACATCTCCTGGCGCAATACTTTATCATATGGCATTCTTTCAACAGGAACCAGAATATGATGACACATTGAATAAATGGTAGAAAATAAACGATGAAAACTATATTTTTGAGTGGACCTTCTGTTACATTCTTGAACTCAAAAAGAAACACTGTAACAAAGTGGAACGGCATAATGATCCTTGTTATTTTTAAAGCAAAATTTCTAGCTGTTCTATGTAATTGCTGTAGAGTATAGCCTGGACGTATATCGTGCGGTACCCTGGTGAGTATGACTTGGGATATGTCCAAATTATTATGCAAGAAAAATCTTAATATCCATGTCCAGATCCAAATTGCAAGTATTATGAGTACGATAAATCGCTGGGGAGCGGGAACATTTAGTATGGTTGAAAGATAAGGTCCTTCAGGATTAACTTCGCTGTTCTCCATATTTTGCGACCCAACTTATTGCAGAATTGACAATTCTTTATAATAATAATAATATATGATAATTCTATAACGATTTATATGGTAACCAGCTCACGTTAATTTTTTGCCATTAATAGTGCGAATAAACCAGAAGCGGTTAGCGCTGGCTTGTATTTTGCTGCTAATTCTATTCCTTTCAATGATTATGTTATTTTCAGATGACGAACTACGCCAAAAAAAAATCGGAAAATGGATATTAACGCGATATCCGTTCATGTATATTATGGAATGACACCAATAGACTAAGGGTATGATCGGTTATATGTTAAAACTACATTTATATTGCTGAATTTTACCAAGCAGACCATGAACCGAGCTCAACGATTACCCCCAATACAATTTTTGTATGCTCCGCCATATGAACAAGACTTAACCTATCCAAAGTATCCATGGTGCTGTGAATATATTTGTTCGTCTTCTTGAACTCGCTTTCAATTACAAACGACCCTGGAAATCCGTTTCTGGTAGCACTTCCATGATCACTACAGGCATACCCACATTTTGTATCCCTGTAAGGAATGGATAGATACGAGTCAACAATTAGTTTTATAAAATCAGTTAATGCGGGAGTCGTGTAGTCGGTCACAATACCCACATGTTCATCTTCCGGTTCAGGTACATATCCTGTCATGTCTTGCTGGAGCATCGCTCTGACTTGTTTTTCCTGTTTGGCATACTCTGTAAAAACATCAAGAGAACCCAACAACCCCCCCTCTTCGGCGGAATAGAAGTGAAATTCTACTGTATTATTAGGTCTGAATTCTCTTTTCAAAAAATATTCAGTGTATAATCTTAGAGCCTCTATATTAGTCACCGTGCCCGATCCATTGTCGTCTGCACCTGGAGCTGCCATGATAGATGGTAGCAACAAATTGATGGAATCTTGATGAGAACCAATTACTATAATATCCTCTGGTGTAGTAGATCCCGCGATCCGGACTATAATGGAATATTGTTTCCATTCTTTATGATCAAAATGTTCAATAGTCAAGGTATCCTGCGGAATATCTTTCGTAATGTTGGCGATAGTTGCAGCTAACCACTCAGCAGACTCAAATCCATGGTCGGACTTGTAGTAGCGAGTATAAAAACTTGTAAACTTTGCCAGGTTCTTGTGCATAGACTCCTCGTCTATGTTCTCAATCAAACCATCCACGATTTCTTTGTTGGATATCTCAGCCGGATAATTATACACTGGCACTACTGGCTCTTCCTCTTTGTTAAAAAAAGGTAAGGAAGAAGTGTGTCTGGTCACATCAAAGAATTTGACACCTCTTCTTAGCAGGTTCAGCTTTTCTGATTCGGGAACTTTAATTACTTCATTCTCTCCTACTTGTAAAACCCTTAAAGGTTCATATGGATATGACCAAGCGATGGTTGCTGCATTAAGCCAAACTAAAAGCGATTGTAGCCTCATTTTGTGCTAATCCACGATTTACTGTTCTCACTCAATTTCCTGGATGATGGTTTAGAATCACTTTTTCTTCGAACTTGTTAATTATTGAATATTAAGTCTCAGTTTACTATAGCGGTCCGAAAATATGAAATAATTTAGCAAAGGCGCTGACAAGCTTTTCAGTTGAGATGATAGGGAAGGAAACAGATAAAAAAAGTCAGTATAGGCCTCCACATTGAACCCAAGCTTATACCTCAGCACATAAAAGGTACTGTACCCATATGTCCCATATTGATATACGTGCAATGAAGGGAGTAATGACAAACGTCGATGAGATTATAAGGAATGATGAAGATGTGGCTTTTGAGTACGAAATACAAAAGACACCGCAGAATATCCTAACATGGAAAAGATATCTCGAATATTGGAAAGAGGAGGGAAGGACTGACCAACAGATTAGGTGGTTGTATGAAAGATTTTGTTCGCAATTTGTAACAGATACAAGTATATGGGAAGATTACATACAGTGGGAATCAACAAGGGAAGTAGTCGAAACTTCACGTATTTTCTGGCTTTTTCAAAGGTGCCTCAAGAGCTGTGTAGAAGATTGTGATAGGATATGTTCGTCCTATTTAGAATTGGCCATTGAACAACATGACTTGTCGATGATAAGGCATGCTTTAGATTTATCTTTGACAAGAGTAGAGAGAGAAATGCATCCGAAAATTTGGGATCCTGTCTTAAAATTTATGGAAAAGAAAGTTTTACCTTTAACGCAATTGGATTCAACTCAAGAAGATGAAGAAGAAAGTACTGATGAAGCTGAATTGATAAATATACTTTTAGTAAAGGGCCTCGCGAAGATAGGCCTCATTAACGAGGAACTCAGTAGAAGCGAAAGCAGAGGTGACATTTGGTCGTCACAGCTTTTAGAAAGATACCTAAAAGTGGCCCCTCAGCAAAAACAAAATGAACTGCTCGCAACTCTTGCGAAAACTAGAGACAATGTTACCATCATGTCAGTCTACCAAAGATATATGTCACAAGACGGAAGCAGTGAAAGGTATCTGCCTAGTTCAAAACTAACATTTGAATTAAATCTCAATTATTTGATTAGCCTGGACAAACTAGGTCTAGACGATCAATATGAGGAATTCATGAGTCAAATGAATGGCATATATGCCGATAACTGGGTCTACTTAACCCTATCACTTGCCAAATATTATATCTCTCGCGGAAGGCTCGATAGTTGCGGTGATTTGCTGAAGAAAAGCTTGCAGCAAACACTTAGTTACAGTGATTTTGATCGTATTTATAATTTCTATTTGCTCTTTGAGCAACAGTGCTCTCAGTTTATTCTAGAAGAACTAAAAGAAAATAACAGCAAATCCTTTAAGCAAGAACATTGGGCTGAAAAACTACAAGGCCATATGGCGACATTTGAATCCTTAATTAACTTACATGATATCTATTTGAATGATGTCTCACTAAGGCAAGACCCCAACTTGGTGGAAACGTGGATGAAGAGGGTGTCTCTACAGAAAACATCTGCGGAAAAGTGTAACATATATTCAGAAGCTATACTGAAAATTGATCCCCGAAAAGTTAGTACGCCTGGCTCTTTCGGTAAACTCTGGTGTGCATATGGAGATGTGTATTGGAGAGCAAATGCAACTAGCACAGCGAGGGAGTTATGGACACAGTCTTTGAAGGTACCGTATCCTTATATAGAAGATTTGGAAGAGATTTACCTAAACTGGGCCGACAGAGAATTAGATGAAGAAGGGATCGAAAGAGCAGTTTCCGTCCTTGAAGATGCATTACATATACCGAAAAATACAGGTATTTTGCTTGAGAAATACAATAACGGGCATAGGAAAGTGCCTGCTCAAACCATCCTATTTAACTCACTACGTATTTGGTCCAAATACATTGATTTTCTGGAGGCCTACTGCCCAAATGATGCAAACTCCTCTAATAGAATATTCAATAAAACGAAAATGGCATACAATAGTGTTATTGATTTGAAGTTGATTACTCCAGCGATGGCAGAAAATTTTGCGTTGCTCTTACAGAATCATCACGAAGTCGTAGAAAGTTTCCAGGTGTATGAGAAAACGATCCCTCTGTTCCCCCCAGAAATTCAATACGAATTATGGATTGAGTATTTAGAAGTAGCGACATCGCACCGGTTGTCATCATTGAGTCCCGAACACATTAGATTCTTGTTTGAGAAAGCCCTTGGGAACCTATGTTCAAATGGCATAGACTGTAAGACGATTTTTATTGCTTATAGCGTATTTGAGCAAAGGATAAGTGGTCTGGTTAGGAGGTGCATTGAGATCTTACATAAAGGTGCTATACAAGATGCTGTTAGTGTGAGCACGCACCTCGAAAGCAGATTGCAACTGTGGAGAATGTGTATTTCCAAGGCCGAATCCACTCTGGGTCCATCAGTAGCCAGGGAACTATACCAAGAGTGTATCCAAATGTTGCCAAATCCTAAAGCTGTTGAGTTTGTGATTAAATTTTCAAATTTCGAAAGCTCTATAGGAGAAACTATTCGAGCACGTGAAATCCTTGCCTATGGTGCGAAGCTTCTTCCTCCATCCAGAAATGCTGAATTATGGGATAGCTTTGAAAATTTCGAGTTAAAACACGGCGATAAGGAAACCTACAAAGACATGTTAAAGATGAAGAAGCTATTGGATTCCGACATGGTAATTGATTCCGAGGGCGTTAGCCAGGAGGAAGGAAACATTAACTTCGTGGCAGCAGCAGCCTCGCATGCTCCCCACTCGCACGCTGTTATCCAACCAACCTCTTCGCGTTCAATCAATCCAGATGAAATAGAACTAGATATATGATATAAACTATGTAAAATCATACATCATCTTTGGAAAAATAGAGCCCTTTCCTACTACAACCATCCACGATTACTGATCAGCCAACAATTTTTCCTTTTTCCATCCGTACATACTCGGTGTTTGGGTTGTGAAACTTTGCTCCAATAATGTACCTGCTTTGAGGTTTAAGTATGCAAAATATATATATATATGTATATATATCATGTAATAGGGCTTCACAGACTATGAAGCATGATCCAATAATCCTATTGGAGAGCGACGCTAATGTAAACAAGGATACGTTTAGGTGTCTTTGTACCAATACGATATTATTACTTCGCTTTGCCTGTGAGTAGCCCGCACTTCCTTCTGCTCGCTCTTTTCCTCTCCGAAGGTTTCCGCCTAAACCGCCTGGCTCTAGGCGGAGGAGATGGTAATGCTTCCCCCACAAGGAAATGCTTGCCGCCGCACCAGGGCAGGTGCCGAACCACGCTTCTGCTAATCTTCCTCAATGTCGTATTTTTTTGGCGGTACACTACTAGTGAATGAAAATGGAACAAAAGACACTATCAAGAACTTACTTACTTCTCGTTAAAGCAACCCCAAGTGCCCAATAGAAGGATAAATCAATAGTCAATATGCCTCCAAAGTTTGATCCAAATGAAGTTAAGTACTTGTACTTGAGAGCTGTCGGTGGTGAAGTCGGTGCTTCCGCTGCCTTGGCTCCAAAGATCGGTCCATTGGGTTTGTCCCCAAAGAAGGTTGGTGAAGATATCGCTAAGGCGACCAAGGAATTCAAAGGTATCAAAGTTACCGTCCAATTAAAAATTCAAAACAGACAAGCTGCTGCTTCTGTTGTTCCATCTGCTTCCTCTTTGGTCATTACTGCCTTGAAGGAACCACCAAGAGACAGAAAGAAGGATAAGAATGTCAAGCATAGTGGTAACATCCAATTGGATGAAATCATTGAAATTGCTAGACAAATGAGAGACAAATCCTTCGGTAGAACTTTGGCTTCCGTCACTAAGGAAATTTTGGGTACTGCTCAATCCGTAGGTTGTCGTGTTGATTTCAAGAACCCTCATGACATCATTGAAGGTATTAACGCTGGTGAAATTGAAATTCCAGAAAACTAAGGTTGTTTATAACATCAAAAATCCATTCCATATATTATTCTGTACTTTTAATTTAAAAGGCTTTAATCTAACATATAAACCAACATATTTTACTTTACGTTTTATTTTTTTTTCCCATCATTGTTACACCAAATCGTAGTCTGTCTGTGTTCGATCAACTCTGTACGTGTTGGGATAGACATTTTTATCTACGAGAAGTCCAAAATAATTTTTCAACGTAGATAGTAGGTTTCTATTGTACCGGCTAAGAGTGGGTAATTACTCTTCAAGATGAACCTTTCCTATGTAAAATTTGTGTTGATATTTTACATATTCTTGAAACCTCCCTTCTGCTTGCTTGTCTCCTCATAGGGTCATTTCAATGGTACAATCACTCATATTAAAGGGCTTTTTGCACGTGGTTATTGCATTGAGGTACTGTTATCTTCTCCGGTTTAGACCCCATTTCTGATAAAGTATTTTCTTGTGCAAACGGTTCAATACTTATTCACTTTACAAATCCATGTACAAATACAAAGAAGACTTTTAAAGTTTTATTCGCTCTTACTTACTACAGTAGAACGCATCACAAAAGGATAAATTAATAAAGTACCCATGAGTTTCTCTGTTATCTATGTCTTACGTTCGAATTTTTTTATTACTTTCCTAAATGCCGTTTTCATTACCTAAATATATACTCCCTTAAAAAACACGATGCATATGACCATTACTTTTAATTGAAAAGTTTGGGTACATCATTTACATAATAGGATGTTGCAATTTTCAACCTAGATACAGTTGCCATATAAAATAGTACATAAAATGTGGTGAGGATAGAATTATACGTTACTTAATTCTGCTAATTATAGGTCACTTATTGTACCTTTAAAAAGACAGAAAGAAGTTCAAATTAGTACAGCTCGGTTCCGGTCAATTCAGTTCAAATTCAAGTTCAAGTTCAGGTTCCTTTTCCGATACCTCCTTTATTTCCTTAGGCGATCGGTATGATTTCGGATTAACTAAAAGTACTTATTATATGTTATCGCGGCGAAAAAGTATATACAATATATTGTACTCGTGAAATGCAGGGCTACACATATTTGAACGGCCTTGATAAAACAAGACAGTATGTCCAATTTCACCTGGAAGGACTTGATTCAACTTGGTTCTCCCAGTAAGGCATACGAGTCCCCTTTATCATGTATCGCCCATATAGACATGAATGCATTTTTTGCACAGGTTGAACAAATGCGATGTGGCTTAAGCAAAGAGGATCCGGTAGTTTGTGTTCAATGGAATTCCATCATTGCTGTTTCTTATGCAGCAAGAAAATATGGTATATCAAGAATGGATACGATACAAGAAGCATTAAAAAAATGTGATAACCTCATACCGATCCATACAGCCGTTTTCAAAAAGGGTGAAGATTTTTGGCAATATCATGACGGATGGGGATCTTGGGTGCAAGATCCTGCAAAGCAAATAAATGTGGAGAACCATAAAGTATCACTGGAACCTTACAGGAGAGAAAGTCGCAAGGCATTGAAAATTTTCAAAAGCGCATGCGATTTGGTTGAAAGGGCAAGTATCGATGAAGTATTTCTTGATTTGGGACGTATATGTTTCAATATGCTGATGTTCGATGACGAGTACGAACTTACAGGCAACTTAAAACTGAAAGATGCATTAAGTACCATCCGTGAGGTTTTTATAGGAGGCAATTATGATATAAATTCTCATTTACCTCCTATACCTGAAAAGATAAAGTCATTGAAGTTCGAAGGCGATGTTTTCAATCCAGAAGGCAGAAACCTGATTACAGATTGGGATGATGTGATACTTGCACTAGGATCTCAGGCATCCAAAAGTGTCAGGGATACCATAAAAGATATTCTCGGTTATACCACTTCATGCGGTTTGTCTAGCACTAAAAATGTTTGTAAATTGGCTTCTAATTACAAGAAACCTGATGCCCAAACAGTTGTTAAGAACAACTGTCTATTAGATTTTCTAGATTGTGGAAAGTTCGAAATTACATCTTTTTGGACCTTAGGAGGCGTTCTTGGTAAAGAGCTAATTGACATATTGAATCTTCCAGACAAAAACAGCATTAAACACATCAGAGAGACCTGGCCTGACAATGCTGGCCAGCTCAAGAAATTTTTAGATGCTAGAGTTAATGAATCTGATTACGACCGTTCAACAAGCAATATCGATCCTCTGAAAACTGCAGAATTAGCAGAAAAGTTGTTTAAATTAAGTAGAGGCCAGTACAGTTTGCCTTTAAGTTCTCGTCCTGTTGTTAAAAGTATGATGTCAAACAAAAATCTGAGAGGCAAATCGTGCAACTCGATCTTGGACTGTATCTCTTGGCTTGAGGTCTTTTGCGCTGAACTTGCTTCTAGGATTCAGGATCTGGAACAGGAGTATAACAAGATTGTAATACCAAGAACAGTGTCCATATCTTTAAAAACAAAATCCTATGAAGTATATCGAAAATCAGGTCCAATTACATACAAGGGCATTAACTTCCAAAGTCACGAGCTTCTAAAAGTAGGCGTAAAATTTGTCACGGAGCTTGACGCTAAAGGCAAAAACAAAAGTTATTACCCTTTAACGAAGCTGAGTATGACGATCACTAATTTTGACATATTGGATTTACAAAAAACTGTTGTGGATATGTTTGGCAATCAGGTCCATACATTCAAAAGCTCCGCGGATAAGGAAGATGAGAGGAAAACCACCAGCTCAAGAGATGACGAGGAAATTCCGAAGTTAGAATGTTCTAAATGCCAGGTAACTTTTACGGACCAAAAGGCTTTTCAAGAGCACGGGGACTATCATCTAGCATTAAAACTGTCCGAAGGTTTGAATGGTGTTGAAGAAACATCCAAAAACCTATCTTTCGGGGAAAAGAGACTGTTGTTTTCACAAAAAAGATCAAGCTCACAACATTCTACCGCGCCTCGGAAGAAACAAGCTACATCTTCCAAAAACATCTTATCATTTTTTACAAGAGAAAAATAACCAATATCAGATAGAAAGTTTTATGGCTTCGGCAACTCAGACGTCCGGCTGATATTGCTTCCCAAAATTTTCCAAATGTTTCATGTACACAAAATTGTGTTGAAATTAGGGTTGAAAAATGATAATAAGAAGGGAATACATTTAATATCTTATGATTAGAAAATATTCCTGACAGCTATTGAGATTCCGTTTTTGATTAAGGTGATAACACTATGTACATTGTTTATACTAGAAGTTCTTACAAAGGATATGAAAATCCATAGAAGGAAGCAACTGTTAGAAGTTATTTATCAACTTGGCTCACAGAATACTTATCTTTTACTATATGACATATGAATCATGAGGAATGGTGGAAGGGCGGAATCTCAGACCCAATCAAATCGTTCAGGAAGTTTATACATTTAGATAGTTCTAAAACAGGAATTGGCTTGATATGCACAATGCATGTTACATAGTGAGGCTGTTTCAAACGTATTCAAGAATATACTTATACTGGATTACCCTCTCCTGAGTTAAGGAATTACATGTTGTATTACGTGCCCGAGTAATACCAGGGTATCTTGTCAATCCTGATACAGGGTCTTCGGGAAGTAACTTGCTGTCAAGACTTAGTATCAACTTGATTCACAGAATGTTACTTGTCTCATATAGTCTATATAAGATTTGAATCTAACTAAAGGGTTGAAATGCAGGATCCCGGGTCTAAACTAATTGTTCATGAGAATTGGGTGAATAATTAGATAATTGTTGGGATTCCATTGTTACTAAAGGCTATATATAATATTAGGTATACAGAATATACTAGAAGTTCTCCTCGAGGATATAGGAATCCACAAAAGGGAATCGATAGTTCTACATAGTGTTAGTACCTTATCTTCTTTCTTTTTATATGTTGTCATTCATTATCCTATTACATTATCAATCCTTGCATATCAGCTTCCATTAGATTGGATGACTGTTTCTCAATCTTTATGCCATCCTCTTGCACCGCATGTTATAATATAATACTAAATAGATGATATTAGAATTTCATTCAAACAGTTCAAGTATTTACACATTTCAGGTGATTCATTTAAGTACTGTCCACGCTCTGGAATGGAATTGCTAATGTGATACTATTCTCTGTATTAATCATTGATTTATTAAAAACACGTTTTGTTTGTAACTCAGCTACGGATGACATATCCTAGATTATGATTCAACACCTCAATATAAATTGAGGCAACTTGGCCGAGTGGTTAAGGCGAAAGATTAGAAATCTTTTGGGCTTTGCCCGCGCAGGTTCGAGTCCTGCAGTTGTCGTTAATTTTTAACATTTTTTTCTTTATGCAATTGATACCGGTAAAATCGTCAATTAACTTCACTTGTTTTCTCTTCTCTAGCAATTACTCTACTGCTATCATTTTATAACTTGTTTCTTATTATTAAAGGCCGTAGCTTTTCTATTAATAGTAGTTTGTCCTTTCCCACAACGCGGTAAAGGTATTTCGCTTGCTGACCCGTTTGGTTGTAGAAAATTTTTCTAACTAATTCAGTAACACATAGATTAGTTCATTGGCAGGGATAGTTATAAGGACAATAGTTATAGCGGTTCAAAGGCAGTGTCCCATCGCAGGCACTTATAATTCATTTCATTCGTTAGGATAATTTGCCGTACTGCTTCCTGCATCGTCAGCAAAAGAAAAACTACAAATTCAGAGTATTGTTACCGTTAGTAAACATTTTCTGTTTATAAACAATCGCCATATCATCGATTTTATTATCATTCGCTCTTAACTGATAATTAACTGAACTTTCATATCCCAGCGACTGAAACTTTCACAAGTATCCTTTTCCCCAACTGACGTAGTCAACAAGCAGAAAACAGAGAATGTATAAAGATGGTCTCATTGAAAATAAATAAAATTTTGCTCCTGGTATCATTGTTAAATGCAATTGAGGCTTATAGCAACAATACAATATATTCAAGTTTACACAATAGTGGAACAGAGAGCACCCCCCCACATTCAACAGACTCGATATCCAATACCGGATTTAGCAGCGAAGAAAATGCAGTCACATCAAGCCCTGAGACAACCACATTGGCTGGCCAATATAGTGGAAGTGGAAGGGCAGTAGCAAATGAAAAACAGCACACTAATACGTTCAACGAGTATGTTGGTACGTCGACGACAACACAAAATTCTAATGCGGTGTTATCAGGGGAACAGTATACGGAAGTTGCGACGCCTAGTAGTAGCACTGTAGCTACGCCTGCGCAATCCTATACTGACGCATCACAAATTTCACAAACACTTAGTCGAAATTCGGAGTCTGTCCCAAAGTCAAATGACGATACAACCTTCTCGGAATCCATAGATAGCATAATAATATCCACATCAGATGGTACAGCAGTACCGAGAGAGATAGATCCAATAACAACCACAGCTTCTTCGTTTTCCAAAGGCGAAAGCACATTACCTCAAAGTTCCGGTATTAGTGGCATGGCAAGGACTACACAAGCGGTATCTGGAGTTTCACAACTTTCCAGCATAACAACGGCTGCAACAACGGACAGTATTAAAAGTGAATTAATGCAAACTGCACTTTCCAGCACAATATTATCTGAAAGACCAACTGAAGAAGAATATGCCATGAGCAAATCGGAGCTCTCTGAAAACCGCGGCTCAAGTTTAACCGTCTACCCTGAAGGGAAATCTAGCTCTCTCATTGCTAGTCTTTTATCCTCTTATAGCCAAACAAAGTCCACTCAAACTTTCGACAGCAGTCAAGCGGCTGTTGGGGTATCCCGGCCTTCTAGCATAACACGAACTACATCGATCGATAGTTTTAGTAGTGAATCAATGCACACACAACTTGACAACACAATATCATCTGAAATATCAACGGGCAAACATAGTACAAATGAATTCGAGCTTTCGGCACATTATGGCTGGGGTGATAGCAACTATCCTGAACAAGAGCTGATTGTCGATCGTCCATTCACTTCTTCCACCACGAAAGCGTCCTCGGTGATAAGTCAAAATACAGGCCTTGTGTCTAATTCAATCACGATATCACCGATATCCACAACAAACTTTATGGTCAGCATTACATCGAATACTGCTATTGTAACTTCAACTGCGAATACAGTGCCGTTCACCTCTGTTCATTCAACCTCTCCGTCCACTTATGTGTCCCCTATTCTTAACTCTTCTCCCTTCTCGTCTGCATCTCTTTCCTCTCAGTTTGGCATTGCTCCTTTTCCATCTGCTTACCTTTCTTTCTCATCAGATTTTGTTTCCACCTCTTCTCAAACATCCTCTCCAGCAGCTTCTGCTGCTGTGTCCTCTGTCTACACGTCTTCACCAGCAGCTTCTGTCGCACCTTCATCTACGTCCACAATATCACCTACTTCCACGTCCTCCCCACATGGGATTGCTTCCTCTCCAGCAGCTTCTGCTCCTGTGTCCTCTGTCTACACGTCTTCACCAGCAGCTTCTGTCGCACCTTCATCTACGTCCACAATATCACCTACTTCCACGTCCTCCCCACATGGGATTGCTTCCTCTCCAGCAGCTTCTGCTGCTGTGTCCTCTGTCTACACGTCTTCACCAGCAGCTTCTGTCGCACCTTCATCTACGTCCACAATATCACCTACTTCCACGTCCTCCCCACATGGGATTGCTTCCTCTCCAGCAGCTTCTGCTGCTGTGTCCTCTGTCTACACGTCTTCACCAGCAGCTTCTGTCGCACCTTCATCTACGTCCACAATATCACCTACTTCCACGTCCTCCCCACATGGGATTGCTTCCTCTCCAGCAGCTTCTGCTGCCATGCCCTCAGTCTACACGTCTTCGCCACTAACTCATGTTGCTGTATCCTCAGTCTACACGTCTTCACCAGCAGCTTCTGTAGTACTTTCATCTACGTCTACCATATCACCTACTTCCACGTCCTCCTCACATATGATTGCTTCCTCCCCAGCAGCTTCTACTGCCGTGTCCTCCGTCTACACGTCTACGCCACTAACCTATGTCGCCATATCATCCATTTCTACATCCTCTCTATACGAATATGCGCCTTCACCATCTACTTCTTCCTCCACCTCTTCTACTTACGCATACTTTTCATCCGCTTACGCCCTTGAATTTTCTTCTGAAGAGCATTCAACAACATCCGCGATACCAGTAATTCAAGTACAGAGTGCATCTTCCGGTTTTACGGATTCGCTACAGCAGACTTCCATTGCAATTCAAAGTTTAGCGTCTCAGGTCATTTCTAAAAGCTCAACTTCAAATGATGAAACATATTCAAGTGCGTTTTCTGTTTTTAGCCCCTCAGCTTCGAATTTGGTTGAAACTTCTCTGATAATTTTATCAACTCCAATAAGCCCAACGAACGCGGGCAACTCGCCTGAAAGTAGTTCACTTCAGAAGCAGCTTCCTAGTAGTACAAAAACTTCTTACGATATGGTCAGCCAGAATACTGAGACCAGTGGCAGATCCGCAGCAGTATCAAATTTTCTATACATATCCTCTACAGTGAAATCAGACAATGAAAGGTTTTCGGCCATTCCTAAAAAGACTACTACAATTCCAAGTAGCGTAAAGGTATCCTCTTTATCTGCCTCAAGTTCTCGTCATTCCGCGACTGGAATACCATTGAATGTTATTGACTCGTCAAAAAGCACAGGGTCATATACACCTTCATTTTACTACTCATCCTCTTCAATATCTTCAGTAAAACATTCAAAAGAAACTATACCTGCCAGTAAGTCTGTTTCAAACACACAAGAAAGAATCACAAGTTTTACGCTAACATCACGATTAAATAGTCAGGCTCAAAAATCCGAAGTGAGAAGTGCTGTGAGTGCTCAACAAGATTCCCATTTTTCATCTAGCTCATCGCTTTCCGCAAATACGAAGGTTAGTTCGAAAACTTCATCCAATAGGGTATCGAAAACCATAACCGAAAATGGGGAGAAAACCAGCTTAACTACAAGAAAGACGCAATATAAAAGTTTGTCTGGAAGTAGTGGGTCATATTCTCGGTCATTTACGAAGATCTCAACTGGACTACTTACGACTGTAGTACAAACTCAGGCAAGTACTAATCCAGAACTTACAGCCCCCGCCTCATCTGCATATCCTACGGCTTCATACCCCCCTCCAAATAGTTACGCGTGGTTACCTACTGCTATTATAGTGGAATCATCCGAAACGGGGACAACTACAGCATCATTTAACCCATCAATCACTGGATCGCTTCCCAACGCAATCGAGCCGGCTGTTACTGTATCGGAACCTACTAACCACACTTTAATCACGATCGGATTCACGGCTGCTTTGAATTATGTATTTTTGGTTCAAAATCCATTATCTTCGGCTCAAATTTTCAACTTTTTACCTCTCGTTTTGAAGTATCCCTTTTTAAACACCTCATCAGAACTGGAGAGTAGCACTGATGGGTTATCCAGTTTTGTTCTTTCATACCAGTCTGGAAGTAGTACAACAACCCTTTCCCCAGAACCTATGTCATCATTATCAGTTGTGAAGAAAAAAAAGCAGAGAAAAAATGCCACTAAGTCGACTGAGGACTCATATCTTCCACAAATTGACACCTCCTCAATAGCGGTGAAAAAGATTGTTCCCATGGTGGACTCTTCAAAAGCATATATTATATCAGTTGCGGAGGTATATTTTCCAACAGAAGCCGTAGCATATCTTCAGAAGTTGATAGTTGACGCAAATTCGACTCTTTATAATAACCCTCAAACCCCGCTGCGAAGTTTAGCTGGCCTAATAGATAGCAGGATCCCATTAGGGGGTTTGACGTTGTATGGCCCTGGGGATGGAGGTTATGTCCCTAGTTCAACCTCATCGAGTGTCTCAGATTCTTTGAAAGGAAATTCGCAAGACAAAGTTGGAACTTACAAGTACGGAGCTTTGGACGATTTTATTAATTCGTTCACAGACTCTGCGTCTGCAGGAAGTTACGCTGTAAAAATCATCATCTTTTTGATCATATTAACGAGTGGTGTACTCTTGTGGTTATTACTTGCATTTTTTGCTTTCCGTCATAGAAATATATTATTGAAAAGACGTCCAAGGGACTGCATCGAGAAAAGCCTCGGTAGTGAAAGGAATCTTGAAAGTACTGAACTTTCCCGCTCATCTTCTGGCAACCAAATTTATAATGAAAAACCTCCAGAATCTGAAGGTGAAAGCGTCCACTCAGCGGTAGATGATCAGTACATTATGACTGGCGAAAATACAGTCTACAACATCATTCACGGATTACATTATACCATTAATGATGACGGTGACTTTTTGTACAGAGATGCAGTGCCTATTGATTTTGATCAAACAAATGAGAACGAAGGTTCCGGAATAGATAGTATCGTAAGAGAATGCGTGTATGACAAAAATCAAGATGCCACGGAAGCCTACTTGAATGACGAAGAGTCCATATCGGGCATTCTAGATGTCGATGACAACGGTGATATTCGATTATACGACAATTATTCCGACGATGAAGAACCAAACAGTTTCCTCTTGCCAGACGAAGTCATTGAAGAATATAACAAGAACCACTTATGCAAAATCAAACTTGATGGGCTAGGCACTGGGTCATGTACTACGGATGATCCCGACACCGGAAATCTGGTTACGAATGAGTTCTCTTCAGGCAGTCAGACATGTTTGCCAAGTACTACCTATACTACACCGCTTCATACCAATTCGATTAAACTTCACACATTACGCTACGCAGAATCTCCACTACCAAAACCAAATCAGGCTCTTTTCTCTAACCTTGAAGATTTAGAAATAGAGGACATTGACGACAATGGTAGTGTCTCCGACCTACAAATCGAAGAGCTGGATGCTTTAGATGAGGAGCTTTACAAGAGAATGTCCAAAGTCATAAAACAACAGAACCATTAAACGACAAAAACATAGCCAAAAATAGCCATTAACTGTGCATAATCCCTGTTAGAAGCAGCGCTTGTAACAAAATATGATCATAGAAATTGATACCCATTAATACATACAGGCGTACGCCGACTTATCCTTTTATTATCAACACCGTTATTGTTGTTCTATATACCATTAAGTATTGCATTTGTAATTGTATGAGCCCTTCTATTTATACATGAAGGTTTTTATTTTAATATTTTCCGGAAATATCAATACTCCATTAATTCTACCCGATGATAACCGAGATGAATGGAAATAGTAACTAACCGATGGAAAAAAGAGCGAGAATAAACCACGTCAGTAATAGAAAGTTAGTCTCTGAAATATCTGCCCTACGAGTAATACGATTACATTAATCACTCTTTTCTCGTTAATGTCTCTTAAGAGAAGATCCTCGGAAAAAACAGCACCTGCACTTCCTAAACGGAGAAGAACCTACCAAGCTTGCATCAGCTGCAGATCAAGGAAGGTGAAATGTGATCTGGGTCCAGTTGATAACCCCCACGACCCACCGTGTGCACGTTGCAAAAGGGAGCTAAAAAAATGTATTTTTAGTTCTAATAAAGGTGCTACGAATGGCCCATCCCCTAACATGATTGATACAATATGCCAGACATCTTTAGGTGAGAGTAAGCAAGAGATACGGAATGGCTCAACGAGCCCGATTCCATCAGATATTCCTTTGTCAAGAAAAGGGACCAATAATGAAACATCTTTCAAATCAGAAGGGGTGAAGTGGAAGCTTGAACTTTCCTCCATGCAGAACGCTTTAGAGTTTTTAGCCCAAGCTGCTGGTACTGTAGCAAAAGAAGGAGCAAAGGAAATCATAAAGGACAAGTCTGCAACACCGAAACCGCTCGAAAGCTCTTTACATCCACCAAGTAAATCTGCCACGGACGAAGGGTTGAAACGACTTTCAAAAAGTGAGAGTGCTGCTTCTGCTACTAACACACCTTACGAAAATACGACAGCTATGCTTACTTTCACGCTGAATGCGAATAGGAAAACGTCGCAATTAGTAGAAGAAATTAGTAGAGTCAGACCCATACCCACCCGGAAAATAGATGACTTCGAATACATCGGTCCAGATAGCTTGCTCACAAAAGAGGAGGCGATTGAACTCATAGAGGCATTTTTTCTCACGATGCATCCGTTTTTCCCCAATATCCCACTACAATTGCATACTCCTGAAGAATTGGCAGAATATCCAATTTTATTTTGTGCAATTTTGACTGTTTCTGCTCGCTATCATCCATTCAATACTTTAGGATTGGATAATGGGGAAGATGGGATGAGGCACATTGAAGTTCACGATAAATTATGGGTATATTGCCAGAAACTTATATCTCAAACAATTTGGGCAGAAGCTAGTACTAGGTCAATTGGTACCGTGCTTGCTTTCATAATTTTCACCGAATGGAACCCAAGAAGTATCCATTATAAGTGGTCAGACTATGCAAATGATCCAGAGTTAAACAATGTTAATGCTAGAGGAAGTAAGAATATTAACACGAGAAAGGACGAAGAAGGATTGACTGGTGTCGGCGCCATCCGTAGAAGCGACCGGATGTCATGGATGCTGACTGGGTCTGCAGTAAGACTGGCGCAAGATATGGGGTTCATTGAAAATAGCTCAAAAATATTCATTGTTACTCATATATCTGAGACTACAAGTGCCATGAATATGAACCAAAGGTCTTTATTGGCGGAATCATTCAGCGTTTTAAACTTAAATTTAGGGAAGTTTGAAAACGATGGAAATGAAAACAATGAGGATTATCTTGGGAACGAAAAATTTTATCTGGATGAGATTTTGCCTGATAATGAAAGCAGAGAAAGGTGGAGAAGAATTTTCGAAAGCTCAGAAAATGATAATGACAACGAGAAATATTTGTTAACAGATTGGGAAAGGGAGTTTTTGAACGATGAATACGTTTTATATTACTCTAATAAAAAGGACGATACTAACTTGGCACAAAACCATACGCCACCATTTCCGTTAAGATTCTCGTTCGCCCAAAGAGCAAAAATAGAGATAATTCGAATCCTATCCATAGCATATGAGACAATTTACTGCGAGAAGAATAAGAGAAAATTGGCAACAACTGACCAGAGACACAACCTGTCCGTTCTAAGTGTTTTTTCTCCCTTGATAGAGGGCTGGCTTAGCAACTACAGAGAAGTTCTTGTACCTCTTTCTGATGTTCCTTTCTCACTAGCAGATAGGAAAAATAAAAAACAAATGCTTGATAACATCGATAGAATAAATGGTGAAAGTATTATCACAGATTTCAATTATTGTCAGCTTTACATCTTTTCCCTTGCGCTACAAGTAGATGGGAAAACAAGCAGATTGAATATGAATGAAATTGTGACAAGCGCGAGGTATGTAGAATTAGCTTACAGATCTGCAAAAGAAATATTGGGTTCTGCCAAGCGAGTTTCACGACAAGGAATGCTAAAGTACATGCCCGTAAGATGGGTAATACGGATAATTAGATCCATCGCGTTCATAGTGAAATGCTACCTAACACTTACTGGCAGTGAACTTGCAACAAATCCAGATGCCAGAAACATCTTAAAGTTGAGTGCGATATCGGTTGATGAAACGTTCGATATCATTCGCGACACTGCAGTTACCTTGAAAGAAGCCACGCCAGATGAGTTACATCTTTGTCAAAGGTATGCAGCCATATTAATGTACTTATGCACAGAAATGAAACTTCGAAAAAAATCCTACTTAGATCGACCACCCTTATTAAGAAGTGGCACGACTTCCCTAGAAGGCAATTGTGAATCATCACTGGAGGGAGTGGAGTTCGCTAAGAAGCCCACATTTTCTAAACGTATGGGATGCAATAAAACTGAGAGTAATTTTGAACCCTCAGAAAGGCCTGTCACAGAGGAAATTGATAGCAATTTTAATAATCCAAATAATATATCTTCTAAAGCTATTGTTTATCCCTACGTTGAACAAAATAATGATATAACAGCAGCGTTACTAAACAATGAGCTTTTCCAAGGCCCATCACTATCTGAAGAAGTCACAGATTGGTTCGGTGCTAGTGAAGATATCGGGCTGGAATTTGTAGAGCCATGGACAGAACTTATTGAACAACGGTACATGCAATGCGGAGATGGCGATAACAATAACTTTGAGAATTTATACAATTTATTTGTGAATAGTTATGACATCGATAATGATACTGATAACTCAAGGCCGATAACACGTAAATAAACAGATGTCAAAAAATTATATCATCAACTAAAACAATCACTCTGGTCTCGGAAAACACACGTACATATAAAGGCGTGAATAACTGGGAAGAATGGGGGGATTATATATTACAATGCTTCATAATATCAAGACCGATTTTCAATTGTGCACATGCGTTGATTGTTCCACTTAATCGACCACTTATTTATCGACTTCTATGGCAATGCAGGCTAGTGCACTTTAGGAACGGCTATTTAATATATAGGAATATGCAGCAAAATTGGTTGGATACGTTAAAAGTATGTTAAACATTCTACACATGCTGGAAGGTGAGAATGAGAAATATGGCGTGGAAATGCCTACTAGAACACGAAAAAAAAAAATGCTAACATTCTAGGAGCGATAAAAATCAAAAAGAGAAAACAGAGTTCATAAGGTTCACTGTGAATTAAAGTTATGGTTGTTGCCCTGGGACTTTTGTGTTTTGTAATAACAAGGTGCATAAATTACCTGGGTGATAAATTTCCCCTCATATCTTGTGGTGCAAGCTACACTGATTATTTCATCTCTAATACTGCTTGTTAATAAATGGTTCAAGTTCACGTGAGGTATGATATGGTTTATCGCACCTTCATCCCTATCATGCGATTCCGAATTCTGATTGCTTTGATTTAGTATTCGGTTCAAATAGGATGAATTTAGGTATATTGGCAAGTCAGGAACTGGGTATCTACTCAAAAACACCGCCTCTGCTGTCTCCGCATCAATATTACCACCTTGCTGTAAAGTAGAAAATAAATCATCTTGGTTACAGTCAACCACTTTATGCGTAAAGCTGGGACGATCTTGAGGAGGTAAATCATCGAAATCTCCCTTTGCAGAAGCCGTAGGGCCGTCGCCTATATTAAATAAATTTGGTATTTCATTCGAATACTCCAACTTTTCAGGCTTGACTTCAGCCATTAAATCCAAACTACTTGCTTTCAGGCGTACAAATGAGCCGCGCATATTTATTGAATTTGACCTACTTAAGCCTCTATAATCCGAGAACGGTGTACTTGGTCTCTCAACACCCTTAGCAGAATAGTACGAAGATTTTCGAGAGGAGGAAGACAATCTTTTAAGTTCAGGCCTTTTGGGCGATTCTTCATCTGATGTCAGCTTTATTTGTGATTCCATATCTGCTTCATTTCTAAATGGCTCGATCGTATGGTAACCGGGCAATACTTCAAACCAGTTGACAAAATTGCCTTCTGAATCTGTAGCCGTAGGAAGAAAGTTTGAGTGGGTCAATAAACCATTGATGGAGAATTGTAGTCTATAAATTCCTGCAGGCAAGAAAAGATCCGGAACAAACCATTCCTTATGCACATCATCATAAACCATGCGGATCTTAGGATTTAATTGTTTTTCTGAGTCTAAACTTGCATTCTCATCCAAGCTAAGCTCTCTTTGTTCTTTGAGAGCAGAAGCAATATCATTACTTACTATAGAGACTTCCGTGGTTGCAGCCACGTTACCATCGTCCTTCCATTTTAAAACAACTAGAGTATTTTCGGTAGAGTTTGTTGATGATATTGAAGACATACTTGACATGGAATTAAAGTGATGAGATATTTCCCTATGCTGCGGTGCAGAATATTGGCTTTCATTGTCGTTAATAATTGGATGTAGTGGATGCAAAGGTTGTAAATTTAAAGCGTTTGGTAAGACACTCTTTCTTGATTGTAAAGAATGCAAAGAAGCAAATGAGGATCTTCTTGAATTTGAGGCCGACCTTAATTTTTTATTCTGTGCTTTCTTTGTCTTATTCTCGTGCTTATTCAAATCTCTTTCCATTAAGGTCTTATCACCATACAATTTCATCATCATTTTTGCGGTAGCAGATATAGGTGCGGTAAAATCGTCGTTAGAACCTCCCGAGTTCCCCTTGTTACGAATGTTATTTTCACTATCGCCATTGTTATTACTGTGGCTTAACCTTTCTGTAGCATACATTGAATTGGAGGAATTTACTCTTGAAAGACGTTGCATATCCTTTTTTAAAGCATTTTGTAAAAGCGATTGGTTCAAAACCATATCTTCACTTTGAAGTACCCCTGCTTCTGCATCTACACTATCGCTGTTTTTCTCTTTATCTATCTGTAAGCTCTCAGAAAATTTTGAGTCAGTATTTAGATATTGATATTGGTATGCATGGACAGATGGTTTCTTTGCATAGGGCTGTCTTACAGGAATATCAATGGAATCCGTCTTGATTAAGGGAGGCAGTGATGCAGAGTGCACCGATGAAGACCTTGTCGGAGAAGGGGAGGCAGTAGCTGAATTTTCTAAAAGATTTTTCTTCAATGCAATGATACTCGAGCGATGCCTTTCATGGTGTGAATTGTTGTTTCGTTCATCTTCTGTTGTTTCATCAACCATGGTGTAATTCAAAGTAGATAGATCGTCCAGATCGCTCTTAGTTTGTTTAACAGTGGCCATTGATGGACCGGGACTCAAGAGCGACGGAGATTTCACCTGCTCTTCGGGTGCACCCTCATCATGATCATCATTTAAAGATAAACTAGCCAACGTAGTGTCATTCGCATCCGCAACAGCGGACAAAGAATAATCCTTTTTAAATAAGGGAGAGGGTACGCTATCGATAGTATTATCATTGTTGATGCTTCCATCACCATTTGATGATGAATCGTGGGACGCAAGTAATTGCATTCTAGGGGGAATGGCACCATTATGGTCACTGGCATGACTGGCGTGTCTTTTATGGGTACTCTTTCTGCTGTTAAACAATTGAGAAGTTATGCTTCCCTGACGATCTTTATTAAATGCTTCATGAAGATGATATCCATGTTCCTTTTTGTTGGAATGCGATGGATCCTGAGTAGAAGGACTGTTCCCCATGATGACTGCAACAACTTATTTGATCAGACAGTTCAATTTTCCAAGATGTCAGTCCACACGCAAAAAAAGGATAGAGGGGACAGGAAATACTGGGTAAGATACCTTGTTTTACCTAGATATTCACCTGTATCCGATATACCTACCATTGTTAATTGCCAGTATTATTTCACTGAGACAATGGTAAAAAGACAAAGTAAAAGCATCTATTCAACGTAAAAAGTGATAAATATACAGTTCCGTCACGCATCACTAAGTATATTGAGAATATACGTAGTGTATGCTACAAGAGTTGTCTAGCAAGAGCACTTTGTAAGTCACGAGCCCGCACTGCGATTTTGCAGTCATCTGTACATTTTGCCTTGATCATTAATTCGTTGCATAAATTATCAATGTCCAAAGAAGAATACTTTGGTAGGGAAGAGATCTCTTCGAGAATGCGACAGCAAGACGCTTTTTCATTCGATAAGGCGCTGGTAATGTGTTCGATTGCTTCAGATTGAGTTCCAAATATTCTCGCACGAGGAGAAGGCATTGGAAGTACCGAAACTAGAGATTCCTGATTCAACAGATACCTTGTTATCAGTTCACATTTGATCTCCTTATTTAACGATGATTTGATCCCCGTACACTTGCCCCTGCATATATTATCGCACTTGCTCTCTATAGCAAGGGGGAGCACGCTAGAAAGTAAGATATCATCTTCAATCTCGTGAGAAAAATACTTTTGGTCAATTTCATTAAGACATGGTAGTGAGTCTATTTTTTCAGCGGTCAAACCCTCAGAATGCCCAGAGAGGTGGTTATGAATCTCGTAGTCTAAGCCTTCTGTACCGGTCTGTCCGCCACTGAATACAAGATCGAGACTACAGTCTCGATTTTCACTATTATTAGCACTTTTGTCGCCGATAATAATGGCGCCTGTTCGATTATGAGGGGGAGAATCCCACATATTGGTTAGCTTAGGAGTGTTGCATAAGCCCATGGTCCAGATATATTTCCCGCTTTCTTGTGTGTGCGGGTGTACTTCCGTATCTGTGTTGACAATCATGTTTCCACTTAAACTGGGAGATGGCAGTCCCTCTGTACTTTTACTAATCACTGTAATTGTTTCTTTTTCTTCATATTTCCTTTTCTGTTGTTCCTCATCCCTTTGTTCTTTTTGCAGGTTATCGAGAAATGCCAGTATTCTTTCGTCATCTGAATTCTTAGCTCTATATCTTGAAATTTCAGACAATAAACTCCTTAAAGAGCCCTGCAGAAAATCCGTGGTGATCTTGTTTTGCGCATCTCTCTGCTCAAGTAACTCTGTCCTCTCCTGCAAACTTTTCAATTTGGCTTCCTTCCTATCTCGGAACGCTCGTTGAGCTGCCCTGTTCTGGGCAGTCCTCCTACTCTTAGCCTCTGTGTCGATCCTTTTTCTTGGTCTGCCCACCTTCCTCTTAGGTGTTCCACCTTTGTTTACCGAAACCTTCCCCTTCATTCCACTTGTTAAATATACTGATTCGCCTTGGGAGGAATATAACCCATTTATCCTAACTGGATGTCCCATTGCTTATATGTCGTCCTTAAAAGTAAACACCCCATTCGTATAAAAGTATAGTAGTAATACGTTATTAATTAACTATGGAAGAAACACTATTTATGCTGTTTTGAAAACTAAAAACGCCAGTGGACCGATATAGAAGTAAACAAAATGGCCCTTTTCGTGCGTCACATAGCTCCCGAAGTTCTTTCCGACAATAACATGCCAGGTGTTGCCGTATTTGACATCCAATTGCTTCTTCACCGTCCCAGCAATGTCTCTTTCCAACTGGTACTTGTCCAGGGCATCTTTACTGATGTTTAAAATATCCTCTTTTAGTTCGTCAGTCTAAATATCCTCTTTGTTAGTAAATGTATATTCAAACACACACACACACACACACACACACACACACACACACACACACACACACATATGTATCTGGTGGTACACTTACATACTATGTCAGACGCCTTAACGATAGCTGCGATTCATGGAAGGAAATATCTCCTTCTTCCTCGAGTTAGTAAAGAAAAATTATATAAAAAGCCACAAACATAACCGAGATATTACTGACATACGCGTAGCCTTATTTTCATCATTCATTTTGGCCTATATTTATTCTTTCTTTATATCGTTTCTAGTGTCTCTTTTTACCCTGGCAGTAGTTTTGGAGGTTTTCCTTTTCTGCAGTTCCGCTAGTTTGTAAACTCCATTTAAAGGGAAAAGAGAACCAGGCTATAAGATAACGAGGCAAGGGATAGACACATAAGCACACACCTATACACGTATCGAATAATA
Organism: Saccharomyces paradoxus; assembly: GCF_002079055.1. Taxonomy (NCBI): domain Eukaryota; kingdom Fungi; phylum Ascomycota; class Saccharomycetes; order Saccharomycetales; family Saccharomycetaceae; genus Saccharomyces; species Saccharomyces paradoxus. The sequence continues at coordinate 1,267,844 of NC_047490.1, forward strand.
ACAAAGACTACTACGCATCCAGAAAAATGGACTACAACGTATTTGAGGCGATACACGAGCAACAAAGCAACACATCTGACATGGATCTCTCCGAAGAAGATAACAACCCATTCGTCGGAACTCATCACCTATATGCTTCTGGCATTGGGACTACTATCGGCGAAGCTCATCCGGCGAACGTGAATTCTCCACCTTCTTCGTCGTCTTTGCCATCTAGCCCAGCACATTCCTCTTCTTCTGGCTCTTCTAGAGCATCCACGTCATCTTCAACCTCCTCCCATGCCGTTGTGGAAGCTGATGCGGAGACTGAGCCATTTGTTTCCTTGTCGATGTCTACTACTGCGACCATCAGCAAAGTTGCTCCCCATGATGCGAATGGGACCGAACAGATCCAAATCATTGATGCTGGTGATTTTAAAGATCCCTGGGGAAAACACGCTATCGGCTATGTAATCGTGTATGAAAATAACAAGATTATCAGGAGGTACTCAGAATTTCATTCTTTAAGGCAATCTTTGACTAGACTCCTCCCCACTATAATTATTCCACCCATTCCATCCAAACATTCTCTCCTCAAATACATATGGAGCCCCATAAACGCCACAAATGATTCCAAAATCATCTCTACTAGAAAGAAAATGCTCAATTCATTCTTGTGCAACTGTTTAGACATCCAAGAAATAAACAATGATATTGTTTTCCGAAAATTTTTAAACCCTGAATTTAACTGGAAAGATGTTTTAAGCTCTTCGCCGATAATCATACTCCCCTTGAACAACCTTTTAGCTCCACCTTTAAATCCAACAAAGCCAAGCCCCTTTCATTCTATTTTACCAATTCCATCCAACTCATCTCTGAAAAACTATAATTCGATTTGGCAACAACACATCACAATAAAAAGTCACAATGAAGTTTCTAACCTGCCAACAGAAATTTTACAAAACGAACCTCAATTTACACATATTGAGAATTTATTTCAAAATTATAAACGAATAATCACGCACCTATTAAAAAACATAAGATCAAACAAATCTCATTTCCACTCTTTATCCACATATTTTGCTGAATTGGGCGCATATTATAACGCCTTTAGTTTGGAAAACGACATAACCATGCCTAACAGCCACCGTGAACCTAAAAGCATCTCAAAAAACCCAATGATGGAAATTATCAGTCATATCGAAAAGACAGGCCACTCATTCGATATTATATACATATCTTCCGAGATCTTAATTGAGAAATACAACTCTATTCTCGAGGACCCTATTAACGAATTATTGCAATTCCTAAATGAGTCATTCAGGGTTCTAAATTTCAAGAAATTGAAGTTTCTGCAATTTAAAATCTTAGAGAGGCTAATTATCGAAAAAGAGACCAAACTTTCGAGTCTTACTGAGATCGAAAACCAACTACAAAAGATCAACGAGAGCCTAATGCAGTCCACTGCATTGACAGATGACAATTACAAAGATACAAAGGCTGTTGACCTAACATTTGCTAAAAAGGACATAAGATCGCTATCAAAGTCAAGTTCAAATTCAAGCTCAAGTGGACATCAAAACGAAATTCATATAGGCACAAGTAAACTAAACTATAAAACGTCTACACCAACAATGAATCTCAATAAATTAGAAATCAAACAATTAACAGAACAAGAAAGATCTAAACAGATAAAACAGTTAAACCAAGATTTATCCAAACTGAAAGATTGTTTATCAATTTCTATATCAGACATGCTACAAATTAACAGTTCGTCATACAATAGCTTAATGCATACATACAATCATATTCATTTGTCCATTGGCAAAATCTTGAAGCTTTTCACAACTAGCTTCAAAGCATGGATCAAAGAGTGTCTGAAGAACTGGAAACTGGCGAAGTTACAAATCGATCAGGCCCTATAACAAGCATAACTGTCACACATCATGTTGCAAATAGCATATACCTATATATGTATATACAATGTGTATGTTTAAAAAATATCGAATACGCATTCATCCTATTATATTCATTTCATTCTTACCCGCTTCCCACTTTCATCCGGTGGCAAAAATAAGAACAAATAAAACTTAGACTTGGATTAGAGAAAGAATCAAATACTATAGGAGCAAAACAACTGGCACACGCAAGCGAAACCGTATTATTGTCAGTAAGATGGTTAACAATCATGAAATTGACACCATATTAAGCACTCTCCGCATGGAGGCAGATCCCTCTTTGCACCCCTTATTCGAAGAGTTTGAGAAATTTTATGAGGAAAGATTATGGTTCCAATTGTCCGAATCCCTGACTAAATTCTTTGATGATGCTAAATCTACACCATTGAGACTCAGATTGTATGATAACTTTGTTTCCAAATTCTATGATAAAATCAATCAATTGTCTGTAGTAAAGTTTCTGCTTGCCTCTTTGAAGGATTCTAAAGACTTCGATGAGTCTTTAAAATATTTGGATGATTTGAAGGCTCAATTTCAAGAACTGGACGCTAAAAAGCAGAGAAATGATGGATCAAAAGATCATAATGACGGTATTTTGTTGATAGATAGCGAAATTGCCAGAACATACCTGTTAAAGAACGATCTAGTCAAAGCAAGAGATTTGCTAGATGATTTGGAAAAGACATTGGATAAAAAGGATTCTATACCATTAAGAATAACAAACAGCTTCTATTCTACGAATTCCCAGTATTTTAAATTCAAAAATGATTTCAATTCTTTCTATTACACAAGTCTATTATATCTTTCCACATTAGAACTATCCACAAGCATTACTTTAGCCGAACGTCAACAATTAGCCTATGATTTGAGCATTTCTGCATTATTAGGCGACAAAATCTATAACTTTGGCGAACTATTACATCATCCAATAATGGACACTATAGTCAATGATTCCAATTACGATTGGCTTTTCCAATTATTAAATGCCCTAACCATTGGTGATTTTGATAAATTTGATTCATTGATAAAAGTTCAAATATCCAAGATCCCTATATTGGCACAACACGAATCATTTTTACGACAAAAAATTTGCTTAATGACATTAATTGAAACAGTTTTTGTCAAAAATATTAGGATGCTTTCATTTGAAGATATCTCAAAGGCAACGCACCTACCAAAGGATAACGTCGAACACTTAGTTATGAGAGCGATAAGTTTGGGTCTATTAAAGGGCTCTATTGACCAAGTAAATGAGCTGGTTACTATCTCCTGGGTCCAACCAAGAATCATAAGCGGTGACCAAATCACAAAGATGAAAGATAGGCTGGTTGAATGGAATGATCAAGTAGAAAAACTTGGTAAGAAAATGGAAGCTCGCGGCCAATCCATATGGGTTTGAGCCACTGGCAAATTATATATGAAAACACACAGATATATATATATATATATACGCATGTATATGCTGAAATAATATCAAATATCAACGAATATTGTCAAAGATATATTTCGCAACATTACCATTTTTATAAACATCATTATGCAGACCTAAATCGTCCAAATACAACTTAAAATTTAACTGATAATCCTGAAGACAAGCAATAAAAAAGTTAGTTTGCTTTAACGTTAATAATTCATCGCGGTAAGAATGAACAACGTGCATATCAATATGGAAGCGAGAAAGTGCTTTCTTCACATACGGCATTACTATCGGGGGCTCTTCCTCATACGTTTGAATGCCGTCAGGAAAGGCAAGTCTTGTAAAACAATCATACTCTGGGTACTCTTCCAATAGCTCCTTTAATGAGTATATGCCATCCAATAAAAATATTCTCTTAACGGTCTGCAAAAGTTTCAACATTTGCAATTGCGCTTCATTCATTCTTTCTTGAGGATCCTTGAGTGCACATAATATCTGCCAAATAAAGGTAGCTCCAACGGAATGTCCCACCATATTAATGTTTGTCAATCCCTTTTCTCTGACAAGCCTTGTTATATTTGACACAGCGTCATATAAGTTTCTTGGATTTTTAATCTCCGGCGATAACCTATATTCTATGGAGTATTGACAAACCGTTGACTCAATATCCATTGACTTGATGATACTGGCTAATTGATGGAAATCATTGGGCGTATTCTCCGGATCGTTCCATGCACCTCCATGAATGTATATGACGGCCTCTCTAGTATTTTGTGAGATTTCTTGAAATGTCAATGTCTTGTTGAATAGTGTTATATCTTGTGAGATTGTCCTTATAGTACTTGACATACCCACAACTGCCTATGAGCTTTTGCTTGCTTTGATTTCCCCAAATTGTAATAAAGTACAACCTGTTGCAACCTTACAATTGTTAAAAATTTACGATGCCGTGCGTGCTATATAGAATATTGAACAACATTCTTTAAGGTATAGATTGATTAGTTTACATACTTTCTTTCTTAATATCTACAATTTTTATATGAGAAGAGTAACATTAGAAAATAAGCGCAGAGCATCTTCTGTACATCTATTCCTTAACCTTAGGTTTGGACCATTCAACACGTAAAATTAAATTCATGTAACCTCTACCATCCAAGAAACGTAAAGCTTGTTCGGCAACTTCTTCACTCGAAAAGGTAACAAAGGCAAGACCTCTCGATTTACCTGTTTCCTTGTTTCTAACAACAGAAACTCTTGGAATAGGAGCGAATGGAAACAATAACTCTTCTCTCAAACTATTCTCATCGGCATTTTCATTAACTTGCATAATCTTCAAAGTACACATATCATCACGTTCCCTAGAATCTCTGTAAGCATCGGATGAAGGATCTCTTGCACCGGCACGACGAGAAGGTGGAACATACTGCCCTGGGATGGCACCAGCTCCGCCTGCCTGGCCGCCCTTCTCTTCACTAATAGCCTCGGCTCCGCCTTCACTTGTGGCTGGGTCTTCTAATGCTGAAAGTTCACTTAAAATTGTTTTGAATGGACAGTTCATAGTCATATGGTCATTACCACATAATCTACATTGTAGACCGGTCTTTGTGAGACTTGCCTTTTCTTTTTGTATTCTCTCTTCTTCAGCTTGTTTCCAGTTCCTACTCAATCTTAATTCTACTTCTTCACCCAATCTTGCAGTAACAGCACTTGGACCTGCTGGCGACCCTTTTTCAGAGCCATATTTATGCCAGTTTTTTCTTTCTGCAACAGATTTATGAACTTTTTCCAATACTTTGACTTCTTTTACTTTCTGAGTGATCTTATATTTGATACCGTCTTCAATCTTATATGAAATGATAGATCTAGATCCATCTGGATTCTCTATGATCTCCTCTGGTGCAACTTCGCTCATTATTCCTGGTAGTCTCTGTTCTTTTGTACTTCTAATATAACAAATAACTAGGGCTTCTCTTCCCTCTCTTTTGCCATCGTGATAATTTTTCACTTTTCGCACTCAAGTGAAAGAAAAAAATTTTAACTTCGTTGTAAGCGATGAGTATAGATCAGTAAGAAACTTTGAAAGTAATTTATTTACAGGATCATACTATATATCTACAGTTCCTTGACCTCCCAATTTGGTGAGACAGTCTTACCGTCAATTCCAGGTCCAATCACTGTACTCACCCCTTCTTTGTTTAATAGATACTTTTCGGCGACTCTATGAACGTCCAAAAGGGATACGTCTAAAAGTTGCTCCCTTCTTACTTGCTTCATATCGTCTGTAACATCGGACATAAAGTACGTCACACCCTCTCCTTTAGGACTTGTAGGTGCATCTACTTGCTGAAATATTGTCAGTTTAGCTTCATCAAGGTCAGTGACACCCCACTTGGCATCGTTCAGTACATACTGTCCGCTATTCTTGAAAGTTTCTAAGCTGTTCAATGGCTGAGGATCTCTGTAGGAATAAAAACTAAAGACACCCGCTAAGGCGCTATAGGAAGCACCGCCACCATAAGCACCACCCTTTTCTCTGACTTCTCTGTGTAAGTGTTTGAAAGTCAGAAGGTTTGACATAACTTGCAATGCAGCGCCATCTTTATGTGTGTACGGCACACCCAATAAAGCTTGGGATGTGTAATGAACCTGAAAAGGGAATTTGATCAAAGTAGGTTTATGTTTGGATTCAATAAGAGGATAATCAGACGTCTTTGGTCCATTAAGCGAGCTGCTCCCATGAGGTAGTCTTTCCATGAATTTTGAAATCTGACTTTCTACTGTTTTCGCTTGAACATCAGAGTCGGAAGTTATAAAAAACTTCATGTTATTGGCATCAACAATGTACTTTTGCAATTCAGTCAGCTTGTCAACAACTTCTCTTTGGAAAGTTTCTTCATTATCTAGTAAGTTGTGCAATTTATTTATAAAGTTTAGTTGTTCAATACCATTCAGAGTTTCATTTATAGCTCTACTTGATCTATAATGAGCGGCAGAATAACCTCTTGCAAATGCATGACCGGAATCTGCCACAGAAGATGTGTTAGAAGATGCTAACAGGCGAATGAGAACTTTTAATTTATCACTGTTTTTATGGAAATCAGTTTCTAGCAAGATTTTAGACCAGAACTCAAAAATGTGATTGCTCTTCGAATTTAAAGACCACCCGTCAAACGCAAAAATCAGATGAGGTTCAGTGGTGTTAGGATCGGATGTAACCTCCACATGTGTCGATATGCCGCCCGTATATAGTTTTATCTGATTCTCTATTTCACTGAAAGGTTCTGTTGTCGTCCCTAGGTTAGTTAACGATTCAGCAAACAGAGGTAAGTACGGGAAGAGCTCATACGGAATTATGTCATTTAGTAGACGTTTACCTCTGATATATGTGATACCATTGGTGTCAGTAATCCTGGACATTGTAATATTCTTCTTTTCAATTGAATATCTATCGCCGGCCCTTGGGATATCTTTTATTTGTAAGGTGGGCAGACACGATAGATCTTCTTTTTCGTTTTGTTTCTCTTGTAATAGTATACCACGTTTAAAGATGTTTTTCTTATCTTGTTCATCTAGGGAAGTAATTTTTTTCCTCAATCTCACTTGTTCTTCATCTTCCAAAGACTTAGAAAAATCTTCAGATCCTTGAACGGAAAATGTGAAGCACGGCTTATCAATAATATATTTGCGGATTAAATCTTGAAATAAAGTATCGCCTTTCGTTTCTAAGTCATCTCTGAATCTTTGCAAAACCTCCTCAAACAGTAAGCTCTCAAAGGGATCGATTTTGTTTGTCCAACCAGGTAGTATGGAATAGAGTAATTGAAGTCCAAAATCTGCCTTTTGATCTTTCTTGGATAATTCCAATTGTTCAATTATGGCATCGATACGTTTACGGTCAAACGGATGTTTTGTTTTTAACAACTCTTCGAAAATATTGTTTACAGTGTCTTTAAATATTTGAATATCATTCACTCCCTGGGTACCCACGGTTAGCAAATTTACTGCTGTAGTTGGTTCAACGCCTGAATTTACGGAGAATTCCAAACCAATTCCTGATTCTATTATTTTTTGGTACATTACAGAAGAATGGCCATCCATTAATAAATTCCCCAGCACTTTTAGCAAGAAAGTATTATATGCGTCCTGTGGTACTCCACATATCCACGTCATCGAGGCTTTTGTCTGCTTTTCTGGTGGAAGCATTGTATCTATTTGACCCGGTAACTTGACATCTATGTCTTTGTTTAAATCAATAGGCAGTAATAACTTATCCTTACGTGCTCTCTTTCCGTAACCAGCGAACTGCTCATTTAAGTATTTCAGGGTATCTACCAATGGTAAATTACCATATGTGAAAGTTTTTGCGTTAGAGGGATGATAATTTCTGTGGTGAAAATCCAAGAGATCGCTGTATTTCAGGTCTGTAATTTTCATAGGATCTCCGCCAGAGTTATTCAGGGAAGGATAAATGGACTGTTGAAATTTGCTCCAGAAATAATAATTGGCATTAGATATTTGTCCTTTCATTTCATTATAAACCACACCTTTGAAAACAATGTTGCTTTCTGGGTCTGTAATGTTTTTATGCTCCAATCTCCAACCCTCTTGATCAAAATCTTCTTGTTTGAGTAACGGATTCAAAGTGGAATCTAGATAAACACCTCTTAAATTAGCGAAATCTTGAGGGTTGGTAGTAGAAAAGGGAAAAAATGTATAATCAGGACCTGTCATAGCGTTCATGAAATTAGCTAAAGATTTATTCAGCATTTTAAAAAAAGGATCCCTAACTGGATATTTAACAGACCCACACAACGTCGTATGCTCTAGGATATGAGGAACACCAGTAGCATCGGGAGGGTTGGTTTTAAACGCGATGCTGAATACATTATTCTTATCATCTCTATCAATATGCAAATGTTCAGCCCCTGTTTGGGAGTGTACTAGATCTACCGCGGTGAGTCTCAGCTCCGGAACCGGTAGTATTCTTCTTACTTCATAACCATGGAATACACCACCAACTGGATATTTTCTAACTGCCTGTACTTGTGCATACGAAGATGCAAATCGCTGGAAACGCAACATATATGACGCGTTATACTTATCAATAACCTTCTTCTTTCAAAAAGTTTCTAAGTGGCGACCTACAGATTACAATTGCTCGTTGTTATATCTATCAATGCTTGTTCAACACTTCAATGATTGCTACATTACTTTTATTATAGGACTCCTCTACATATTTGTCACTGTAGACGAGCGCAAAATTTTTACATTCTCTTTTTCGCCACCCAAAGGGGTTTAAAAAGGACATGGGAAAAATAATTTCCTTTCTTCTGAATATACATTTCCTAAACAATATGAGTTAAACAATAACCCAAGAAACCATAAGGATAATGTCTGACCCTCAAGAAACTCACGTAGAGCAACTACCAGAATCTGTTGTTGACGCACCAGTCGAAGAACAACACCAAGAACCACAGGCTCCACAGGCTCCAGAGGCTCCACAAGTTCCCCAGGAATCCGCTCCACAGGAATCTCTTCCACAGGAATCCGCTCCACAAGAACCACTAGCTCCACAAGAACAACATGACGTTCCTCCACCATCCAATGCTCCGGTTTACGAAGGCGAAGAATCTCATAGTGTCCAAGACTACCAACAGGCCCACCAACACCACCAACCACCCGAACCCCAACCATATTATCCTCCTCCTCCTCCTGGTGAACACATGCACGGTCGCCCACCAATGCACCACCGTCAAGAAGGTGAACTTTCGAATACTAGGTTGTTTGTTAGACCTTTCCCATTAGATGTTCAAGAATCTGAGTTGAATGAAATCTTTGGTCCATTTGGACCAATGAAGGAAGTCAAGATCTTGAACGGTTTTGCGTTTGTTGAATTTGAAGAAGCAGATTCTGCTGCCAAAGCTATTGAAGAAGTTAACGGTAAAAGTTTTGCCAATCAACCTTTGGAAGTTGTTTACTCGAAATTGCCTGCCAAGAGATACCGTATCACCATGAAAAACTTACCAGAAGGTTGTTCATGGCAAGATCTTAAAGATTTGGCCAGAGAGAATAGTCTAGAAACTACTTTTTCTAGCGTCAACACCAGAGATTTTGACGGTACTGGTGCTTTAGAATTCCCTAGTGAAGAGATCTTGGTCGAAGCCTTGGAGAGATTAAACAACATCGAATTCAGAGGCTCTGTCATTACTGTTGAAAGAGATGACAATCCTCCACCAATCAGAAGATCAAATAGAGGTGGCTTTAGAGGCCGTGGTGGCTTTAGAGGCGGCTTCAGAGGCGGCTTCAGGGGTGGCTTTTCTAGGGGCGGCTTTGGTGGCCCCAGAGGTGGATTTGGTGGTCCAAGAGGCGGCTACGGTGGCTATTCCAGAGGCGGCTACGGTGGCTACTCCAGGGGCGGATACGGTGGCTCCAGAGGTGGTTACGATAGCCCTAGAGGCGGTTACGATAGTCCAAGAGGCGGTTACTCCAGAGGCGGCTATGGCGGGCCAAGAAATGATTACGGTCCTCCAAGAGGTAGCTACGGTGGTTCAAGAGGTGGTTATGATGGTCCAAGAGGCGATTATGGTCCTCCAAGAGATGCATACAGAACCAGAGATGCTCCACGTGAAAGATCTCCAACCAGGTAAGCCATTTATATATAGTTGAAAAAAGAAAAAAAAAAGGAGAAATTAACAAGAGATATGAGTTGTTTTAAAATTCAAATATAAGATTGAGAACAAATGAACAAGAAAAAACATCGTATTAAATGTTGAAAAAGTTTTTTTGAAGAACTTACTCCCCATTCCCTCCCCCTCCCTTTTATTAAGTATAGTTTTTGTTTATTAATAAGTTTAGTGTTTAGAAGATCCCAAAGTATATGATTGAAAACAGAATCGTTTATTGTGAGCCCCACTTCACTCCAGTAGATATAATTATCCCATGATAACATTTAACATCCTTTTTTACAACGGAATTTCGTTTCCAAATTGATCAGTCGTTAAAACTTCTATATTGGATTTTAATTAGACCTTTCTTTCGTGTAATACTACTACTACTACCTTTAGATTCTTATGTGTCTTTCATTTTTTTTACTTCATTGCACCCAGCTATCTTTTATCGAATGGAATGTGCTTCAAAATTAAGAAGAATAAGTTTTACTTAAAGTCCCTAACGAGAATCTCTTCTTCAATATGTGGGCAAAATAATATAATTGACTATCCTAATAAAGAACCGTCTTTGTTATCTTGTGAGATAACTCTGAGTGGAACCTTAATCTAGCAGTAAACCAGTTTTCCCCAATCAGTACTAGAAATTGAGAAACTACAGCCATCTTGTAATCTAACCATATTTTTTGTGCCATGCCGGTCCATTTTACGTGTCTTACTGTCATTTTCAAGCGAAAGAAGTCTCCCTTTCTATACGAGAGTTCTCATATGGAATGAGAGAATAAGCGGTAAGATATCAAAAGTTCGCAAAAACAGAATACCAGTAAGGGAAGCACCCGAAAGTATAAATAGCTTCATCATCTTAGTCGTTTGGGTATTAAAAAGTTACGGATATAGTTGTTCTAATTGGGTCAGGCTAATCCCAGAAATTAAATTTGAACCCGGTAAAGTTAAATTTTGGACACTAGTAAACAACTATGTGGGTTGTTAAATATGTGTTACGTATTAAATGATGTGTAATCCAGAAGTTATAAATAATGGAAGATGTCCCTACGTGTAGCTTTATAGCTGAGATACAGTGTTTGAAATTGAAGTCGTGTACCAATTGAAGTGTGTGCGTGTGTGTTTATATCAACAAGGGATAGATAACGATAAAAGAGCCGCTCTTCGATAAGGATTACACGCCAGAATAATGTCCAATGCAAATCTAAGAAAATGGGTTGGTTTTTGCTTTGTTGCCATTTATCTCTTCGTAGGTGTTCCACTGTGGTACAAGCTAACCACAGTATATAGGGCATCATTACCAATAAATTACATTGAGTCACTTCAAAATAACAAATTCCAAGATATCCATCTCGTTATACCGGTGTATGTCAAGTCGGATACTTACAGGTTTCCTGACGTTCATGACGCTATCCAAGTTCAGGTTAATCATTTATTAAATACGCAAGAGCAGCAGGTCCCATGGTCTCTACAAGTTCTTCCATATAACGAAACTATTGAGCAGATGGAAGGTGAAGGCAACCAGTTCCATGTCGTTACTTTGAAGTTAGATGAATTCATCGGTTACTCATCTGCTTATGATACCAAAGAAACATTAGTATATTATGACGACGCAGCCGTTTTAAGTAATGATCTGCCATTTTTCATTGCACAAACTTTGGTAGAACACACTTTCCAATTGGAATGGACGCACTTGAATAAAACGTATGAAGGCGTTTCTACAAACAATGTTGCCATATCTTATGATCCAAACATTCATTTAAGTATAACTTTATTGTCGGGAGACGGGAATCCTGTCGCATGGGAAATCGAGCGTACATTGACTGATTACTTTTCACCCTTTAGGAAGTTCTTATCACCACTGGTAAATTTTACGGTAGATTCATCAATTGTTTACCACAATGATTTGAATTTACATTCGTTAAATGGATCATGTGCAAGTGTTACGTGGTTTGACCTCTCTCATACTATTGATCTTTCTGAACTTTCTTCGATGACTTATTACCCAGAGGATTCTGCCCTGAATTTAGCCATAGTTTTTCCTAGTGCTTCGTCGAGTCCTGATGGACTGGCATTCATTAATGGCACTCGAATTTCTGACGACTTAACGACGTTAGATTGGAATAGTTATCTGGTTCCGCAATGGGGGGTTATAATAATAAATAAAATGCCATTGAAACCAAACTCTGTCATCAGCGAAGATTATTTAGAACCTATGATGTACCGTTTTGCGACAGATATTTTCCAACTATTGGGATTGGCAGAGGGCTCGCAAGATTTATTATCTCCTTACATCACTATAGATTCATTCAAAAGGTTGACAATTTTACAGAATCTAGATAAAGCTATTGAAACGTTGTGGTCGTTAGTGAAACTTACCCAGCAATTTCAGGGTATGTCTATCCCACGTGAAGTATCCGATAATGTTGTCGAAGCTTTAGACCTAAGGCTGCAAATTATTGATTTATTAAATGATCCTGGAAAGGGCGGAGATATCGTCTGGAACAATGCTTTACATTTAAGTAATGAATTGGTTAAATTATGCGAAAAGGCTTTTTTTAATGGAGAAATGGTTCAACAAAATTTCTTCCCACAAGAGCATATGATTGCTGTGTATTTGCCGTTATTAGGCCCAATATCAGCGGTTATGTTTTTTGGCTTCTATAACGTGATGAAAGAAAAAGTTTTAAAAACTGAAAAGAATGGAACCGAGAGAGAAGTTGCTAAGGAAAAATTGGAGCTGAAAGAGACTCAAAAATTACATGCTATTGATGGTGAAGATGAACTATGAATTGATGACTGAACTGCGATTAATAATATTTTGAATGCATGTAGTGTAAGTACAGGTATATCGATATATTATGTATGTATAAGGTACCATATAAACGGTAGGCATATTAAGATCACATTAGGTGAGGTTGTAAAAATATCACCATTGAGCCTTCATAAGGATGTAATGAGTTTGCATGACTTTTAATTCCTCTAATTCATCCAAGAACTGTAACGATCTGAGTCTTTTTCTTTCAGATTCGGGAATTTGTGAATTGAAAATATCCCACATGTCATTGACGGTAACGTTAGGTGCCGCAGACCACCTCAAAGCGTATTTTTCTTTAGAATTATACGTCATCAACGTAGGCATTTCCAAATTTCTTGATTCCTTTAAGTTAGACTGCATAATGCTGCCGAACCGGTCATTCGGTTGAGAACCACCAATAGGATCGTACGATATCCATAGTCCATGTGCAAACTTCGCCAAGATTGTATTTATAAGTAATTGAGACTCATTTTGATGTATGTAGCACAAAAGACATTCAGATATTACGACAGTAGGTATGTCACGCTTGGTGCATGTTTCTAGCAAACGAGTGGTTTCAGTGATATCGTTCAAATCACATGCAACAAGTTTATACCTCTTTTGATCTATTAAAAAGGGTGATGTTGTCGCATCCTCCACCGGTAAATCAAGGGAGGTACGCAAAATCTCGCTCTCACGCAAAATATTATTTTTCAATTCCACTGAGTCGTTGTAGTCAATGTCCACATACGTCAAATGAGGGAACATTTGTAACAGGGGTAGCATTCGTAAATCCGAACCGCAACCCAAATTCACTACCTGAACTTTTTCATTCGCATCCAGAAAGTCTAGTATGGCTGCGTCTATTCCCACAGTACGCAAAAATGTTCCATAGTTCATCACCGGGAAGGAAGATCGCATTGCCTTGTCTACTTTCCCGAAAGCTCGTCTACTGAATTTCTTGAGGGTAAGTAAGTAGCTGCGATGCCATTGTGTATACTTTCTGGCCAGATCTACCGATAATCTCTGCAGGACGCTTGAGGGAAGGTATCCAACTGATATAGCTGCTAATTTGCACGACAACGCATCGTAGTCAGTCTGCTGTATAACTCTCTCCATGGCGACTTGTCTGCACCTTTCGTCATCTAGTTTCTGTGGAACCACAAGGACCCTGACACATCTTCTTTTTTCCCCTATCTTTCCAACTCTAGATTTTTCAGCCTTTGAACCCAGGCGCAAGGCGCAATTACCCAGGACTCAGTCCCCTTGCTTGACCATCTGATGAACAGATAGATACGTCTTATCAGCGGATATACAGTTCAGCAGTCTCGATGTGATTGCCATCGATTGATAACACTGGCTGCCGCTGACAGAATTGTCCGCATGTATATACCAAGTAAAAATATCGCTGCGGCCGCCCTAAACCTTGTAGGGATCGTTCTTACTTTCTTGCATTTCCCACGATTCAAAACTTCGCAGTCCTCGTTACGATGGCGTCTTGCAACTTCTTCCCCATACCAATGTATGTCTTGTCTTTGGAGCTCACTGCTTCTTATGGCATCTCATATTGGTCCCCACACGCCGCCGCGACATGCTTTGGACGCCAGCCGTTGCGTTACACTAGGCAAAGTAACTCAATTGTCAGGGCCTCAGCAATGCACAGAAGAAAGTGGCCCTACCTTGAAAGAGAAGGATTGTCTACACTACTGTATAGCGTTTACAGATACAAGCATAGGAAAGCTATAAGTATTTATCAAACTGCACCCTTTTGCATAACTAATACAAATACAGAGCAGGTTTTGTCGTCTCTTCTTCCCCCTTTGCCTCAGCATAGTATTAATATTGGTGATTCACAGAGTGACAGGAAGAAAAAAAAGTAACCAAAATAGCGTGCAAATCAAGACGAAGATATACGATTGTATTTTACTGGCTTCCTATTACTGCAGGATCGCATATTTGATTAGCAAGTGCTATGGGTAATTCCGGTTCGAAACAACATACTAAGCGCAGTAGCAAGAAGGATGACCACGACGGTGATAGAAAGAAAACACTAGATCTTCCACCACTGACAAAGTCGGATACCACACATTCGCTGAAATCGTCCAGGTCACTTAGGTCGCTGCGGTCGAAACGCTCAGAGTCGTCATTGGCATCCAATGTTCAGGCTCAAACCCAACCCCTCTCCCGCAGATCTTCCACTCTTGGAAACGGTAATCGCAACCGTAGGCGATCAAACAATGCTCCAATCACTCCTCCCAATAATTATCACCTAAGTTCACTGCCCAGCTCGTCAAGAAGGCTCTCTTCCTCTTCGAGAAGGTCGAGTATGGGGAATAATAACAATTCAGAGTTGCCCCCGTCAATGATTCAAATGGAGCCTAAATCGCCCATCTTGAAGAACAGCACAAGCATGCATTCCACTAGCTCTTTTAACTCTTACGAAAATGCGTTAACTGATGATGACGACGATAAGGAGGATGACGGCGGCGAGAGCCCCTCAATGGCCAAAGCTACTCGCATCAACACTAGCTCCTCTGCAGATAGAAGCTACAAACGTACTCCTTTAAGACGTCACAACTCATTACAACCGGAAAAAGGTATAACAGGGTTTTCCTCGACCTCATCCAAATTGCGCAGAAGATCAGACAATACGTTACCATCAAGTTATCCTTCAAACGCGGAATCAAGTGGGAATGGCAGCGATTATTTCTCAAACAGATCAAACTCGCATGTATCATCCAGGAAATCATCATTCGGCTCCACCGGGAACACAGCTTATAGCACACCACTGCATTCACCTGCGTTGGAAAAAATGAGCTCTAGGGACGACGATAACGGAAACAATGTAAATGACAGACGATCCTCACCTATCCCCAATCTGAACATAGACAAACCTTCGTCCTCGTCGTCATCAGCGTCAAAAAGGGAATATTTAAGTGCTTATCCGACGCTTGTTCACAGAGACTCATCGTCTTCACTTAGTCCGCGGGGCAAAGGACAACGGTCATCATCGTCTTCCAGTTGCAGTCAAAGAATATATGTGTCGCCACCATCTCCCACAGACGATTTCGTACATGGGAGTTGTGCAGACGGTGACGATGGATCCAGAACTAATACCTTGGTGGAAATGAAAAGGAAAAAACCAATCCGTCCAATTGACATAGATGAAATTATCCAGAAATTATTAGATGCCGGTTATGCTGCAAAGAGGACCAAGAATGTTTGCTTGAAAAATTCTGAGATTATTCAAATTTGCCATAAGGCCCGTGAATTATTCCTTGCCCAACCCGCTCTCTTAGAATTGTCTCCCTCGGTAAAAATAGTAGGTGACGTTCATGGCCAATATGCAGATCTTTTGAGACTCTTTACCAAATGCGGCTTTCCTCCCATGGCAAATTACTTGTTTTTAGGCGATTATGTGGACCGCGGTAAGCAGTCCCTGGAGACTATTTTACTATTATTATGCTATAAGATCAAATATCCTGAAAATTTTTTCCTTTTAAGAGGCAATCATGAGTGTGCCAATGTAACAAGAGTCTACGGGTTTTATGATGAATGTAAACGACGCTGTAATATCAAGATTTGGAAAACCTTCATCGATACTTTCAACACGCTACCATTAGCAGCCATCGTCACAGGGAAAATCTTTTGTGTTCACGGTGGACTATCACCTGTTCTAAATTCTATGGATGAAATTAGGCACGTTAGTAGACCTACCGATGTGCCGGACTTCGGGTTGATTAATGATCTCCTGTGGTCGGATCCTACAGATTCATCGAATGAATGGGAGGATAATGAGCGTGGTGTTAGCTTTTGTTATAATAAAGTGGCTATTAATAAATTTTTAAACAAATTCGGGTTCGATTTAGTGTGCAGAGCCCATATGGTGGTAGAGGATGGTTATGAATTTTTTAATGACAGGAGCTTAGTTACAGTGTTTTCTGCTCCGAACTATTGTGGTGAATTCGATAACTGGGGTGCCGTTATGACGGTTAGTGAAGGCCTACTATGTTCTTTTGAATTACTAGATCCACTAGATAGTGCCGCTTTGAAACAAGTGATGAAGAAGGGTAGGCAAGAACGTAAATTAGCCAATCGTTGAAAGAGTCAAAATCAATGTTACAGTTAATAAGGTCATTGAAAACTTTCTTCGGTTGTTTTTCCTTTTTTTTTTTCTCCCATAATGTTGTCGTTATTTTTTCACCTATATCTTACGATAACCTAAATAAGTAAATATTAATATTATTCAATTTCACTCTACTTTTCTGTCGAGTTTTAGAAAGTATAAATTTTATTGCTCGCTTTTCGTGTTTTCACTTTGCCGGCTTTTTCACTATTCGCTATTGTCTTAATAACGTTCCTACTTGGGCCAGTAAACTTCTGAAATTTATGTGCTGAAGGAAAGTTGCAACAATCACAAGAAGAGAAGCGACCCACCAGAAAGGAGTCTAGTCGGTTTGTGCCTGTACTTACAGCAAAAGATATAAATAGCAATATGTATACAAAAGAGTACTACTGGTTTTCACAATATATGATAATAACAAGCACTTTGGTGCTCACCATAATATGGTCAATCTTACCATCGTCGCTGGGTGAGGCTGCACCAAAGCAGTTTATTGACACGATATTAGATATTTTCCCACAGAGAAGATGGATTGTAACCTTGGAGAGCATTATGTTAATGGGTATGCTGTGTACATACACTGGCCTTTTGATGTACAATGAAGACACCTTAACGCCACCGCTAGATTCTCTATCCACAGTAACGGATGCCGGTGGTCAACTTGTAATAGAGGACGACCCCGACGTGTTCCTCAAGAAATGGGCATTTAAGGAAACTAGCGGTATTTATGATCTTCCCCTGATGGATGCCTGCCAACTTCTTTACCTATACGATAACGAAGATACCAACACATAGCGTTTCTCAGCACCTGTCCAGATAGATAATATCACAATCCCAAAGTCCCAGTAAATGCATGTGCAAGATGACATGCAAACTCATTGCGGAAACAGCACCCCGGAGCGATTGGCATTTGTGCTCTAATAGTTGCTCTACCATTGTTGTTCATTGACTTTTCCGGTCACGTGTGACTCAATTCAAGTCACGTGGAAATGGCCTTCACATTGGTAATTCATCTTGTACATCTTCACCAAGCCTGCATAAAGGCATAATAGGCTACTGCAATGTATGCACTTAGTAGTATTGTTATATGCTGGGGCTATATTGCTTCATCGTTTTGTGGCTATTCTCGTATTGAGTAGGCCACCCCCATACACATTTTCCGGTGACTGCGGGAGATAAGTGAAAGACGAAATGAATATTCAAAAGATATATATAATAATGCAGGAGGCCAAGGAACAACTAGAGATGTACGAGGGTCATGATAGAGGCAAAACAACGCTTAAGTAGGACGATGAATCGCGTTGGTATAGACGTAGACCACATGGTAGGGATACTGCTATTAGCTGTAGTGGTGGTGTTTTGGGTTGGCGCTTCGTGTTTAACCAATGAATTGTTCGAGACAAATGCGTACAATAAACCTTTCTTCCTTACTTACCTAAATATATCGTTGTTTGCTCTTTATTTGGCGCCAGATTTATGGAGGATAATCCAGTTGAGAAGGAAGTCCTTGCACGAACGGACAGATCGTACATTACCTATTCAGACGCAAGAATCTTTTTCAGAGCTCTTACCTTTGATAAATTCCGGTTCTTCTAATTCTTCTAATTCTTCTTCGTTAGTGGACATGAGAGTGAAAGATACAATGAGATTGAGCGTACTATTTTGTGTCTTGTGGTTCGTGGCAAATTTGGCGGCTAACTCTGCTTTGTCGTATACCACAGTAGCTTCATCAACAATTCTTTCTTCGACGTCTTCATTTTTTACTTTATTTCTTGCTACTAGTCTGGGAATAGAAACTTTTTCGATGAAAAAATTGCTGGGGTTATTTGTGTCTTTGTTTGGGATTATCTTGATTGTGATGCAATCCTCGAAGCAACAGGATTCTGTGAGTGCTTCTTCCTTTTTGGTAGGTAACACTTTAGCACTGTTAGGGTCATTCGGTTACAGTGTTTATACCACTCTTTTGAAATATGAAATATCATCTAAAGGCCTCCAGCTAGACATTCAGATGTTCCTAGGTTATGTTGGTATCTTCACGTTTCTGTTATTTTGGCCGGTTTTAATAATTTTGGATATAACACATTTGGAAACTTTTGAGCTACCAAGTGACCCCCGCATTTTTTTTCTGGTCATGTTGAATTGCATCATTATCTTTGTCAGTGATTTTTTTTGGTGTAAAGCCCTCATTTTGACATCTCCTTTGGTGGTTACCATTGGTTTAACATTTACTATCCCGTTAGCTATGTTTGCTGATTTTGTATGGCAAAACGCATCTTTTACACCTTGGTATATCGTTGGCGTTTTCTTCATTTTTATCTCATTCTTACTAGTTAACCATCGGGGAGAATCTGCGGTTGAAAAGAGGTGTACTACCGTTGAAAAAGAACCCATCTTAGATCCCTGATGTGATAATTTTTTTTTTTATGCAACTTTGCATATAATATAATTATATGTTTCCAATTTTATATATTCAAAAGTAAATGTCTATCAATGCCCTGTCTGTCTTTATTATTTTTTTTTTGTATAATATATATCTTCGAAAGGTTTAAAAGGAAAAGTAAAACAAATAAAAAAGGTTCTAGAAAATGATCTAAACCGGGCAGAAGAAAGTCGAGGGAGAAAGGATATATTTAGGCTTGGAAGAGGAGAGCTACTAAACATTTCTACAAAGTGCTTCTTCTTTGCATAGATGACGACTTTATTACAGCTCTTGTCAAACTATTATAAGGCTAAATTGGATTCAGAACGAATATACAATGAATACGTTCAATCGCAGTATGAGTTTGCATCTTTAGACGAGTTGAATAACAATAAAGGTGATGCAAAGAAGGTGGTTGATGAGACATTATTTTTACAGAGACAAATTGCCCAACTGAATAAGCAGTTACAACTTTCATTTCAAGAGAATGAAAAACTATTAAACGTACAGAAGAATCAAAAAGCTTTATATCAAAGTAAGTTATCCAGTAAGGATGCACTCATTGATGGTTTGAAAATCAGATTGAAAGTTGGGCAGATACCTCTAGATAAACATAATAGGGAAAGGACACCCCCAACAGGCTCAGATGGACAACAGCACACGTTAAGAGCGGCACATACATCAAAACCTACAATTCATCTTCTTTCGCCAATTGTAAATCGTGATAAGCCTAACAATCAAACGAACAACCGGGGCGGTAATGATCCTGACTCACCTACACAAAGAAGATCAAAAGGGTTGAGATCTTTATTGAGCTCGGGTAAAAATACAATATTTGATTCAATATCCAAAAATCTCGACGACGAGATTAATGAAAATGGGCCCATTAGAAATGATATCACATCTTCCAAGACAGCTGGTAAATCACCATCAGTATCATTAGTGCTTCGAAAACCCTCAGAACTACGTGACGAAAGGAACGATATAGTGTTAAAAGAACACATACTGCGTCCAAAAGATGATCGGGATATTATGTCATCCAGAAAACTGGATAACATCGAGCTATCAAGTATCGGCGACTCTACAATAGTGACATCAAGAAGCTCTACTACCCATGCAAACGACATCTTAGGAAATGAAGACGACAATCATGGAATCACAAAGCTGAAAAGAGTTAACATGTTGACCAGCTCTCCAGTCAGAAGTGACTCTACTACAAAAAAAAAAAGGAAACTCGCAAGGCAACGAATCACCACTTTACCCAATTCAGATGAAGAATTGAGTAATAATTTAAATGTTGATGAGTACGTGTGAACAATGATTTATCCATATTTCAGCCCTTTTCTCCCCCTTTTACATACCAACAGTTTAGCATTTTTTTTTTACATAAATTACTATAAATTCTGCCTTAGGCCGCTTAGCTTATATTTTAAATCTCTCCACTTGGCTGTTTGAGGTACCCAATCGTCATATTCTTGATAGAGCTGGTTCAGTTCTTCACTGGACAAGTGCAACCTAGCTTCTTCGATGAGACCTTTCATGCACCAAGGCAAATGAAATGGATTTCTGCCAATCTTGTTCAATTCGAATGGCGTAGCCTTGATGTTTTGTTGTCTTCCTTGCCTACCCAATGTTTCTAGCGTAAAAGTTATCCCCATCTTGTAAACTTTACTGTCTTCGTAAACAATAGAATGCCCATCACTTAAAATCGGTCCCATAAAAAATTGACTCAGTTCTTTTATCATGGCATGGTCAGAGTATCCTAAATTAATTAGTTTTACTGATATTTCAATAACATGAACAAGAAAGACTGGGTATTGGCGCCCTTTGTCAGGCACATATAAGGCTCTAAAAATATTCGGGTGTTGCAAGAAAATGCACAATGAAGAATAAAGAGGCACCACTTGATCGTTCAACGAGCCAATCATGGAAATCTTGACATCTGCATTGACCAGAACATTCAGTCCTGTTAAGAATTGTTGAGATAATTCAGAATTGCGACTTTGAAACTCAAACAACTCACGTAACGAGGGCCTTTCAAGACTTTGGTATAGTTTGACTATTTTGCTCTCAAATAATCCAAGTGAAGGACCATTCGTTAAACCCGCCATGCATATTAAACCGATATGCTTCCTACAAGTTTCGTTTATGAATCCACCTTGTTCGTCATAAACATCTCTTTCTTTATCTAACTGGACAATGCCGTTGGATATCAAATATGACAACAGTAATACTGAAACAGGACATCCTTGTGAATGTGCTACAAAAAGAATAATATCAGCACTGTTCATTTCTTCTTTCCAATTTTTTAGTAAACCAACAAAATATTCCACCCTTTCCATGACGCAACCGCTCCTCTGTAGGGGGATTTTCCCTACTTGAATTGGAATATTTAAATTTTGAAAATAATCATGGACAGTAAGCTCTGCTTCCTCGATAAACTTCCAGGATGTACCCCTTGGAGATCCAATCAAGTTCCTAACGATTCTTTTAGGAAAGAAGCCGTGGATGCCCACAAGCAGGATTTTCAGAGGCACAGTATTTTGATGCGTTTTTTCACGTAATTGAAATTTTGGATTGTATATAAATGAGTGCGTTTGGTTCTTATTAGATATACGTAGTGACCTCTTGACGGATTGCCAAAAATCCCATTCAGGAAAGATATTCAGGGAAGGCGTTATTATACCGTCCTCGCTGTTCCGCCGTTCTCTATTCGTTTCCACCTGAAAACTAGAGTATGGAATAAATACATTTCTTGGAGACCTGGTATTTTTCAGTTTGTCTAGTTTCTGGTAATACATTCCGATCCCTGTTTAAGAATCGATCAGCTACTTCACTACATTGTTTCCAATGAAAGCTTGTATTTTCGGAGTTAAAGGAATGTCGCCGTTTTTTTATGAGTAAGAGAGCTGCAGCATAAATATATCTTTTCCTGAATAACACTACAGCTGAAGAACGTTGAACGAATTTTTTGTCTTTTTGTCTTTTTGTCTTATAGCTTAAATACTGACTTTGCAATAATGCAATAGGTCAAAATTAAGTGATGATTTACGTGCCTATTTTTTTGGTAACAGTATATGAATAATCCCTCTGACGCCTTTCGCACGCGTTAATGAAAGGGACATTGAAAAATGGGCCGGTAAGTGCTTTCAATGAGTAAACGTGATTCGAATAGAGCGCATCTAGTCATTTTAATTGCATTGAGAATAGCTGAAGTCCTCAACACGAGGTCACTAGTATTTGTACGCTTTTATTTATTTTTGGCGTACAGTAATGAGCGGTCAAGAAAGCACATCTAATAATAATTCAGACTCATTCATTATGTCGTCCCCCAACTTAGGCTCTCAGGAATCTTCAATATCACCTAACGATGCGAAGAAAGGCACCAATAGCCAAATTCCTTCATCTTCAAGTTCTTCGAAATGCACATTTCTTTCAAAGCAAGTACAAGAACTATTAGAGGGAGCTAATAAATACGATCCAAAATATGGGTTATCTTTGCCTCGAGGATTTTTAAGAGATAGAAACCCAAAAGTTAAGGACAATGGGTTGGTTCCGCTAGTGGAAAAAGTCATACCCCCCATTCATAAGAAAACCAATCATAGAAACACAAGAAAGAAATCATCTACTACCATGAAGAAGGATGTAAAGAAAACAAAAACAGCAAAAGGAAAAGGAAAAAGTAATAGGTCAAAGACGTACCATAAACATACGCTAATTTCAAAGCAAGAAATAAATGCTGCGCCAGAAAGGAAATCTTGTAATAAAGCCAGGGCGAAAAAAAAGAATGAAGGGGAAGACACTCCATCAACATTTGTTGATTGGAATGGTCCATATCTACAATTACAATATCCATTATTTGATATAGAGTACTTGAGATCACACGAGACTTATTCTGGAACGCCAATACCATCCATTAGTTTAAGAACAAATTCTCCACAGCCAATGTGCTTACCTTCAGAAAATGATGTTTCTTCAGTAACGACTGCGAAGTTGCAGAGTTTTTTATTTTCAAATTATATGGAAGAGTACAAAATTGACTTTGAAAGAACAACCGCTATCTATAATCCAATGAGTGAAATTGGTAAGTTAATTGAATATAGCTGTCTGGTCTTCTTACCCTTACCTTATTCTGAACAATTGAAGGAAACTATACTACCAGACCTAAATGCATCATTTGATAATTCTGATACGAAAGGCTTCGTGAGTGCAATAAATTCATACAACGAAATGATTCGCCAAATTCCTAGGTCAAGGATAATTAACCATTTAGAGACAATTGATAAAATTCCTCGTTCATTTATTCATGATTTCTTGCATATCGTGTATACCAGAAGTATCCATCCACAGGCAAATAAATTGAAACATTACAAAGCATTTAGCAATTACGTTTATGGAGAGCTTTTGCCCAATTTTTTGTCTGATGTATACCAGCAATGCAAGCTGAAGAAGGGTGGTACTTTCATGGATCTTGGTTCAGGAGTGGGGAATTGCGTAGTACAAGCTGCTTTGGAGTGCGGATGCGCATTAAGCTTTGGATGTGAGATCATGGAGGATGCTAGCGATTTAACTGTACTACAATACCAGGAACTAACGAAGAGATGTAAGTTATTTGGGATGCGTTTGAACAACGTGGAGTTTTCATTGAAGAAAAGTTTTGTGGATAATAAACGGGTTATTGAACTAATTCCTCAGTGCGATGTTATCCTCGTGAATAATTTTTTATTTGATGAAAATTTGAATAAAGAAGTCGAGAAGATACTACAAACGGCAAAAGTTGGATGTCAGATCATAAGTTTAAAAAGTTTAAGAAGCCTCACTTATCAGATTGACTTCTATAATGTTGAGAACATCTTCAATAGATTAAAGGTGCAAAGGTATGATCTTAAAGAGGATAGTGTTTCATGGACACATAGTGGCGGAGAGTATTATATATCTACGGTGATGGGAGATGTTGACGAAAGTTTGTTCAGCCCCACTGCAAGAGGTAGAAGGAACAGAGGTATACCGGTGAAGTATACTAGGTGAGGCACTTCGAAAAGCTTTTAATGATGAGTATGAATAACTAAGTAGAAAATAATATGTACACAAGTGTAACTTATAAAAATGAAAAGATGAAGAACAGAGGGAATAAGAGTAAGTAGTAATATGAGTTAAAAGGAGGATAAGGTGCCGTTGAACAGTTACCTAAAAAGTAAAGAACCAGTCTATGTTAAGAAAAGAAATTGAAGCTAAAAAGCAAGCGATATGCGAAGAAGAAGAAAATAATTGAAGGAAGCGGAGGATAAAACTGAAATCAGGAGTGCAATATAGAAAAGATAGGGGCAGTTAATTTTTCTTCACCATGTAAACTATCTAACACTAGCACGAAGTCATATTCCAGAATATGAGCACCCACTCGTTCGATAAGGTCGCCCGCGGCAGATGCCGAACCGCCGGTGGCGAGAACATCATCCACGACAATTACGTTAGAATCAAAGGGAATGGCTTCAACTTGCATTTCGAAGACTTCTTCATGATCTAATTTTGTGAACGTTATTGCAGCACACTCACCCGGTAATTTTCCGGCCCTTCTTATTGGCACAAATCCAACGCCTAGTGCCAATGCTAGAGATGGCCCAAACAAAAGTCCTCTGGCTTCTATACCCGCGATAAAATCGATTTTTTCTTTTCCGAACTTTTCTTCTAAATGTGCTTTGAACGTATCTATCAACTTTTTGAATAGCATGGGGTTTCCAATAATGGGTAAAAAATCCTCAAATTGCTCGCCCTTTATGGGAAAGTCAGTGAACTGCCTAAATGCACCTTTTATCTCCTTTGTATAGGATTCAGAAACAGACATAGTGAAAGGCAAACAGACAATTGAGCAAGCATATACAGACGCACTCTGTTTTTTAAGCGGTGAAAATTATCTGAACGATTAGTATGGGCGGGTGCAAAATCTGTTTTAACACCCCAAGAAGTGTACGTGTATATATATATATATATTTATTCTTGTATTTTTACAAGTCGAGCTGTGCTCAAGCTTCCTACAATGTAAGAACTACTTGCTGATCGAAAGCTTCAACAATTTTCCATCGCAGAGACGAAAAAATTGGAAAAAAAAAATAAAAAGAAAAAATTGAAAAAGAATCGCGACCTCCGATTACATAACCTTATACAGAACTATGATACCATTCTTGACATCATTAACACGCCATCGCAAGCCCACGTGGCCCTTTTGCGTGCCTTAAATTACAGCCTTAAACGCAATCTCACTCGCGTTCTGTGGAAATTGTCTCGGACTACGCGCTGGGATGCATGACCATTGAAACCACCGTACCGCCCCGCTTCCGGTTTTTCTTTCATAAATCCGACTGGAGAAATAGACTTCTGGGTTTACGCCCCAGGATAATACTAAAACCAAAACTGGAAAATTGGGCCAAAAATGGACAGGGAAACGTTGCTGGAAAAGCTTATTTATCCAAGAGAGTAATTGATGAAGAAGGGGCGGTATGACCAGTGGCGGTGGTAGTATTAGCAATTTTGACTCTGGTGTGCACAAGAGTGTTCATCATTTTTTTCACGGCTAGGATATGCCATGGGATGTGACCATCTGCGCCATCAGAGAGGCCGTACCACACGTTTAGGGCAGCTAGATTGCGAAACTCTTCTAGGATGGTTTCCAGCAATTGCGTGCTATCAGAATGTGGACAGTTCAGGAGGTTGACTGCGAATTTGTCCCAAACGGTATCGCCGTCGCATTTCTTGAATTTGATCAAGGCACCACTCCTGATAGCACAGCGATGCTGTGAATGCGCCAGAGGAAATGGGTGCTGGAATACTACACCATGGATGTCCTGGTCTATGTCCCTTATTTCATAGTCGTCTAATCTGGTCATATCCATGCGCCCTCCAAACCTGGTATCTTTGTAGATCGGCTTGAAGCTAGGATATAATTTATCCTCATCAATGAATGAGATTTTAGAGTTGTCATCAACGCATACCACAGCAAGATGTATATTTCTGCCGGATAGTCTTCTCCAATTCATTAATTCGTCATCTGGTAGTATGCCATTCAATCTAGTTAAAATTAGACATATTTTTCCGTATTTTTTAGACGCCAAATTTAGAGCCATATTCCATATTTGGTTACATGCGTCGTCAAATTTTCCCCTGGAATTCCCGACGTACCAGGTTTTCGTCATACTGCCCTGCCCATAGCTATCTGACAGAGCTGCAAAAACCCACTCTTTATCTACACTACGCGAATACGCCAAGTGGATGTACGAGTCATAATAGATTATAGAAGATGATCCTGTACTGTTATTCTGCTGTTGCTGCTGTTGCTGCTGTTGCTTTTGCTGTTGCTGCATGGTTCTGAAATTTACTTTTTCTGGTAAAGTATGCGCAATGTGAGTGAACTTTATGGACTTTGGCGGTAACATGTTATATATAGAAATTGCTACATCAACATACTGATCCACTGTCACCAGTGCATTTCTAATAAAGTCCATAGGAATAACTTTCAAAAATAGTTCAATGTTGGGCATCTTGGCACAAACTTCGTTCCTGATCACTTGGAAAATGTTCGCCTTGTCCACTAATTCGGTCAGAGTTGCATTATTCAAGGGTAATATTATCAATATTGGTGGTACACTTTTGATGGAGTTCTTATTATTAGAACAGTATGAAACAATCTGTGCAGCTAGCAATAATAACTTATTTTTATCGAATGTCTTTAAATACATTAGTCCGGGTGGATCTTCATTGGTTAGTTTAAGCAGCTCGCAAAACCCTAATTCTTGATTAATATATGTTTGAGATAGAGTTGGTGCAAATGACAGACAATCTTCTTTGAAAGATGAGCTCAATAATAAAGATTTGAAGTTTTTTATGCCGTTTGGGGGGCGGAAATTGAGAAACTTAATAAATGGTTGAGAGTCATGTTTAACTTTGATTAGTTCGTGATGTTTCTTCACAAAAACGTACGGCTGCTTCATATTGTAGAATTTGGAGATCGTATCATTGCCGTTTAACCTATCGAAAGTGGAAAATAACTGCAACATCGTAGTTGTTACTAAACCTTCTTGGCAATCTTTCACTCCTTTATAAGCAATCTTCGGGATTCCTAGGTTTCCCAAAATATTATAGTCAGTGACCACTTGTTCCGCAATTAAATCTAGAATATCTTGTTCCTTTTCTGATATCGTAACAACTGGAGTAGGCGTAATGAAAATGTCCGGTATAGACGCTAGCGGCATGTGTCTCAATAGAAAGGGTAAGCTACTTGATGATTCAATGGGTAAATTGGAGTCCGCCGGTGTAAATTCAGGGATCCCGCTCTTGTCTTTTGGTAGGTTAGAAATTTCTGAATTTACCGTATTCGACGCAAATTCGGACGGATTACTGGTGACATTGTTATCTTCGAGGGCCAACTTCATATTGGTTTCTATGGGTTGAATAGATGAATCAACAGTCTTTAGTGGTGACTCCGTCTGTGGTATATCATTTTGAGGAATCTTCCAAATAGAATTAAATCCCTCCTTGTTTCCAACGATGTTAGCATCGTTTCCCGAATTGAAATTTTCTTGCTTTATGATTGAATCTTGTAGACTTGGGATCGAAGAATAATTTATGTATTGGGGCTCATGAATATTATTATTGGCACTGATGTTATCGGAAATCTTAATGTCGTCGCGAACGTTCAATGACTTGAGGTCCTCATCACTGCTACCATTCTCTTCTTCATCATCCTCTTCTTCTTCAGAGCTAGAAAGATCTGCTGTGGAAATATCAAAGTTCAATGCTTCCTCCTTTTGTAACGGACTAAACGAAAATTTCCCTCCGGATTTGTATTTATTATCAACATTGTTCTCTATTATAGGGTTAAAATTCAGCGGAGCGAACACACTTTTACGTCTATCGCGAGGTGTTTCTACAGGAAGTGGCGCACCCGGGTCCATATATAACGGACTAGTGGGCAATGTCATTTCATCTATCGGAATATCCAAATACTTTCTCTTTCCATTTATTTTTTTTGTTGTTCCGCTCATTGTACGAATATTTGGTTTCTCAGATGGCGGAAAAAATGGCATATCTTTACCAAGATCAGAACGCATTTCCTTGTTATTACTGTCAATGCTTTTATTATTATTGTTTTCTTCTTCATCAGACATTTCGAACATATCTTCGGTAATTTCATCAGATATACTTTTGTTGGATTCATTTGCAGAATTCGATTTATTGCTATCGCCAAATAAATCCTCGTCCTCATCCTCACCAAACAATTCTTTATCTACCATAGAGTCACTTTTATCACTTGACAAATTTTCGGTTTGTTCTTGTTGTTCCAGTGTTCCCTCTTTATTAGGAATAGTGTCTACGCTTCCTGTCTTGCTCACAGAATTATTAATCTTTTCCAGTGATCTGCCATTCATCTCCAGCTCAGTTTTTAGTGGGCTGTTTTCCAAATCATTCGATACTGTAGTCTGTTTTCTATCATTAAATAGTTCATTCTCATTGATGTTATTATTAGGAGTATTCAAGAAAGCTGGAGCAAATTGATCGCTTGGTGATAGCATCAATTTATCAATGCCTGTGAAATTAGGGGAGAAGTCTTTTGGAGATATCTTATTAGTCTCTTGAACAGAATGATAAGAAGCGGGTTGAGAACTGATTGAGTTGTTCTTATAATGTTGAAACTGTTCTGTATATGCACCATCTGAGCTTAAGGGATTTGTACCAGCAATGTTACTGCTCAAAATCCCAGAGCTTCCTGGAGTCCTATAGGCAGCTGTTTGCTTTAATTGTATAAAATCGTCAATAGCATCGAGTGCATCTTGCAAGCTGTGAAATTCTGATGGATCTCCGGAAGCAGAATTTTCTATATCGGATACTGGCTGAGCGAAGATTAAATGCAATGGCCATACCAGTTTTTTGGCTTCAAGTAGTGGAGTTAAATATGAAGCTATAGTAGGTGTGTGGCCGTTAAGGTGCCCCAAGTCAGGAATAACAGCAACCCATTTCAAATTTTTTTTATTCTGCAAGTTTATACCATGAGATACACTTAACGTCGTCAAGAGAAGCTCAGTATGCTTTGGTGGCTTGATCAAGTATCC
Source organism: Saccharomyces paradoxus (assembly GCF_002079055.1). Lineage (NCBI taxonomy): Eukaryota > Fungi > Ascomycota > Saccharomycetes > Saccharomycetales > Saccharomycetaceae > Saccharomyces > Saccharomyces paradoxus. The sequence continues at coordinate 1,297,305 of NC_047490.1, forward strand.
TTGCTTGGAAGCAGGCACTAAATGCATCCTTATTCCAGATGGTGCTAAATAAAGTGCATGTTTTAGAAGAAAAGATTCTTCTAAATTCTCCTCCTTCATCGGTACTAAGCCCATATTCTTAGCACATAACGATATTGTGAGGTCTCCGTTTACAAAAAGGTGTGGTTCTAACTGAACGAGATAATTCGGCGCTCCGCTCAATGATATGCAGGCATTCCCAAATTGTATCAGCTTATTGTGTGAGCCTAATGCCAAATTAATGTAAATTTTTCTTCTTAGAGCTTTTAAAAAAAGAGCATAATGTGGCGGTAAGTTTGGCTTAGAATAATCGGCAGTGAAAGTCCCGACTTTATCTGGGCTCACTGGTTTATGTTCTATCACGGGAGGTGTCGGTACCGGATCATCATTTATACTGAAGCACCACAAATCCCTCGAAAGCAGTGCAACTAGATTCTTTGGGTCCTGCTTCCGCAACATGAATTCCATTTGAATAGACCATTGATCACTTTGTGTTTTAGAAATGTACTGGTGATAGTTGATCTTTTTAATTTTCTCTACTCTGTAGAAGCTGGATAAGACATCCTCAAGTCTGTATGTGGAAGCGTCAGAACTCATAGTACTTCCTCAGACCTTGATATCCAGCTTAAAAATTCTTGAAATTTAGTTACACTTTGCTTCAACAAAGCAGTTTCTGGTTCTGCACCATTCTTCTTAAAGGGTAGTTGTAAGAGTGCACTACAATAAATACTAGACTACTTGATCCGGCACTACCCGGTCCCTCCACTTGAAAAAAAATGTTTCAATTACTCGCTTCGTTAAGTAAGCGCGAATATTGCCGATGTTGTTTTCTAAGGATTGTTTATTACGAAATGCTAGGACAATAAACAGCAGGAAATGCAGAGAAGAATCGGTTACTCCGCTGTAATTCATTACCTTATCATAAAAGAGCTGCTTAATTTTGTTTTGGTCGCTCTATGCCTTATAAAATCAGCCGAATGAAAAATTCGCTCGAGATAAATGAAACCGAAGGTTCCTTATTGGTGGATGAGAGGAAAAGATTAAGAATAGGCGAGTTATATCGCTACAAGTTTTCCGTGAATAAAGATGTCCTTAAAGAACAAGGGCTAGATGTATCGCACCTATTTATGAGGATCAAAAACGAGGAGAGCGCGCTTCTGCGACCGGTTTATTTAACGGGACCATATTCATTCTATATTGATGTTAGGCCGCATAACTACAATGAGAATCGTAAGTTTTCAGGAAAGGAAGCCATCCCATTTGTTGAGAATCTAAAGCCAGATGAAAGATTCAAAGTAAAAATATTATTGAATGAGAATTCCAGAGTTGGTGACAGTTCTTTTTATTCATGGACAATAGACATAATTTCGCAGTTAGCGGTAATCACGATCCCGAGGCTGGAATTTACGTTCAGGATAGGGACTACAAGGAAGGTGGTCAAGAAATCGAATGGGCCCCTTAACAGTATTGAAGGCGTTTCTTTGGAGATGTGGGATACTAAAACCCTCTGGGACTTACCACCAAAATTTCCAGAAAAGCCAGTACATCTTGTTATTGTGACACATGGTATATTTTCTAATATCGGGTGTGATATGCTATATATGAAAGACAAAATTGAAGAAATGACGTTCCCTATGGATGAGTCTATTAATCCTAATATAATTGTTCGAGGTTTTATGGGCAACGTGGGGAAGTCAGGTCACGGCATACATTGCTTGGGTGTTAGAGTTGGAAAGTATGTGCTTAAGACTGTTGATGAATTGAATAAAAAGTACGAGGTGGATAGGATATCATTCATTGGCCATTCCCTGGGGGGGCCAACTCAATCAATGGCAGTTCGTTACATAACTGTCAAAAGACCAGATTTCTTTGATACTGTGAAAGGTGTTAAACCCGTTAATTTTATTACGCTAGCTAGTCCTTTTATTGGTGTCATTGGCGATTTCCCCTTTTATTTGTCTGTCCCACTTGATATGGGCGCCCTTGGTTTGACAGGAAGGGATTTGAATTTGAAATATACACCTTTAACGTCCAAGGATGGGTTGTATGCAGATGATGAAGCGTGCCCGGAACATTCCAAGTACATATTAGAAATTCTTCCACAGGCACCGGCCAAGAAAATATTCGAATCTTTTCAAAGGAGAACCGTATATGCCAACGTCATGGATGATGGCATCGTTCCATTACGAACTGCTGCACTTTTGTATTTAGATTGGCGAGGCATACATCAAGTTCAGAAAATCAGGAAAAAAAATAAGAATTTTCCAACTTCTGGCGAGTATGTATCCTCCGACAGCCCAGAGAGTAGTGCAGCATCGTCGCCTTCTAACGAAAATGATAATAACGTTGGGGAGATTCCCGCAGAAAGTCCAAATAAAAAAGCGACCTTGCAGTGGACCTTACCCCAGGCTGTTATACACGGAGGTAAGATAAATAAATATAAAAGGGGCCAAACTAATGAGGCCAACTCAGATTTGGATAGCGAACAAGGAGTAGTCCTTGATGGCCAAAAGTTCGAACCTCCAAAAGAAGCTAATACTGTATTGTCTGCGTTATCAGTCCTAACAGCCGCCGTACCAAATCAGGAATATATCAAAGATCCAGCCGTAAGAAAAGATGAAATCATCCATGACAAACTTTATCACCCAGAAGAATTGCCTCCTCCACATTATGAAAATAGGCCTATCGTTAAAAAGCTTATATATCCTAATGAGAGTGTCAATAGGATCCAAGAGCGCATTGCTAGGGAATGGCAAGAAACGATGACTTGGAGGAAAGTATTAGTACAAATCCAGCCAGATTCTCATAATAATATCGTAGTAAGAAGAAGATTTGTTAATTTATACGGTTATGTTGCTGTCGAACATATGGTTGAGCACCATTTCGGTACTAAGGCTTGCAGCGAGCTGGCTGATGATCCAAATGAGCCAAAAGATGAGCCAAACCAACCAGAGCAACCGGACCTGTCGAATGAGACTAGCGAGGGGAGAAAATCAAATAGCATGGAAAATATCGCATAAAATTTAATGATCTTATAATATATAACGTGAGGAATAAAATAATAGATAAAAGAAAGTTGTTCAGAACATTTTATCAATTGAGAGAATTAATGCAAATTTAATGTATATTATTTCATTTTTGCAGTAGCCCTTTTAGTTTTAGTAGTGGTTAAAAAGAAAAATTAGCCCTGTAGGGGGCTCGAACCCCTAACCTTATGATTAAGAGTCATACGCGCTACCGATTGCGCCAACAAGGCTACCTAATCTACAATTTGTCACCTAGCAAACTTACTTATTTAAGTGTTAAAGGAACTTCGGATCTAAACCTAAACTTGTTCCTCTATTTCCATATATATCTCATCTTGGATTGTGGTATCCTAAGTGCTAGTATTCATATATGTTGATTGCTATTACTGCTTTGGACAATGTGTTTTCGATCGTTTCAGATGTGTTGGAATGAAATTCTAATATCATCTATTTAATAGTATATTATAATATGCGGTGCAAGAGGATGACATAAAGATTGAGAAACAGTCATCCAATCTAATGGAAGCTGAAATGCAAGGATTGATAATGTAATAGGATAATGAATGACAACATATAAAAAGAAAGAAGATAAAATAATAACACTATGTAGAACTATAGATTCCCTTTTGTGGATTCCTAGATCCTCGAGGAGAACTTCTAGTATATTCTATATACCTAATATTATAGCCTTTAGTAACAATGGAATCCCAACAATTATCTAATTATTCACCTAATTCTCATGGTAGCGCCTGTGCTTCGGTTACTTCTAAGGAAGTCCACACAAATCAAGATCCGTTAGACGTTTCAGCTTCCAAAATTCAAGAATATGATAAGGCTTCCACTAAGGCTAACTCTCAACAGACAACAACACCTGCTTCATCAGCTGTTCCAGAGAACCCCCATCATGCCTCTCCTCAAACTGCTCAGTCACATTCACCACAGAATGGGCCGTACCCACAGCAGTGCATGATGACCCAAAACCAAGCCAATCCATCTGGTTGGTCATTTTACGGACACCCATCTATGATTCCGTATACACCTTATCAAATGTCGCCTATGTACTTTCCACCTGGGCCACAATCACAGTTTCCGCAGTATCCACCATCAGTTGGAACGCCTCTGAGCACCCCATCACCTGAGTCAGGTAATACATTTACTGATTCATCCTCAGCGGACTCTGATATGACATCCACTAAAAAATATGTCAGACCACCACCAATGTTAACCTCACCTAATGACTTTCTAAATTGGGTTAAAACATACATCAAATTTTTACAAAACTCGAATCTCGGTGATATTATTCCGACAGTATACGGAAAACCCGTACGTCAGATCACTGATGATGAACTCACCTTCTTGTATAACACTTTTCAAATATTTGCTCCCTCTCAATTCCTACCTACCTGGGTCAAAGACATCCTATCTGTTGATTATACGGATATCATGAAAATTCTTTCCAAAAGTATTGAAAAAACGCAATCTGATACCCAAGAGGCAAATGACATTGTGACCCTGGCAAATTTGCAATATAATGGCAGTACACCTGCAGATGCATTTGAAACAAAAGTCACAAACATTATCGACAGACTAAATAATAATGGCATTCATATCAATAACAAGGTCGCATGCCAATTAATTATGAGAGGTCTATCTGGCGAATATAAATTTTTACGCTACACACGTCATCGACATCTAAATATGACAGTCGCTGAACTGTTCTTAGATATCCATGCTATTTATGAAGAACAACAGGGATCGAGAAACAGTAAACCCAATTACAGGAGAAATCCGAGTGATGAGAAGAATGATTCTCGCAGCTATACGAATACAACCAAACCCAAAGTTATAGCTCGGAATCCTCAAAAAACAAATAATTCGAAATCGAAAACAGCCAGGGCTCATAATGTATCCACATCTAATAACTCTCCCAGCACTGACAACGATTCCATCAGTAAATCAACTACTGAACCGATTCAATTGAACAATAAGCACGACCTTCATCTTAGGCCAGAAACTTACTGAATCTACAGTAAATCATACGAATCATTCCGATGATGAACTTCCTGGACACCTTCTTCTTGATTCAGGAGCATCACGAACTCTTATAAGATCTGCCCATCACATACACTCAGCGATATCTAATCCCGACATAAGCGTAGTTGATGTTCAAAAAAACAATATACCAATTAACGCTGTTGGTGATCTTCAATTTCACTTCCAGGACGACACCAAAACAACAATAAAGGTATTGCACACACCTAACATAGCCTATGACTTACTCAGTTTGAATGAACTGGCTGCACTAAATATTACAGCGTGCTTTACCAAAAACGTCTTAGAACGACCTGACGGCACCGTACTTGCACCTATCGTAAAACATGGAGACTTTTACTGGGTGTCTAAAAGGTACTTGCTTCCGTCGAATATCTCAGTACCCACAATTAATAACGTTCACACAAGTGAAAACACACGTAAGTATCCTTATCCTTTCATTCATCGGATGCTTGCGCATGCCAATGCCCAGACAATTAGATATTCACTTAAAAAGAACACTATTACGTATTTCAATGAATCAGATGTTGACTGGTCTAACGCTACTGATTATCAATGTCCCGATTGTTTAATCGGCAAAAGCACCAAACATAGACATATCATAGGATCACGGCTAAAATACCAAAGTTCATATGAACCTTTTCAATACTTACATACTGACATATTTGGGCCTGTTCACAACCTACCAAAGAGTGCACCATCCTATTTCATCTCATTCACTGATGAGAAAACAAAATTCCGTTGGGTTTATCCATTACACGACCGTCGCGAGGACTCTATTCTCGATATCTTTACTAAGATACTAGCTTTCATTAAAAACCAGTTTCAGTCCAATGTTTTGGTTATTCAAATGGACCGTGGTTCTGAGTACACTAACAAAACTCTCCATAAATTCCTTGAAAAATATGGCATAACCCCATGTTATACAACCACAGCGGATTCCCGAGCACATGGTGTCGCTGAACGGCTGAACCGTACCTTATTAGATGACTGTCGTACTCAACTGCAATGTAGTGGTCTACCGAATCATCTATGGTTCTCGGCAGTCGAATTTTCTACTATCGTACGGAACTCACTAGCTTCACCTAAAAGCAAAAAATCCGCAAGACAACTCGCTGGGTTGGCAGGACTCGACATCAGTACTTTATTACCTTTCGGTCAACCCGTTATAGTCAATAATCATAACCCTGACTCCAAAATTCATCCTCGTGGCATTCCTGGCTACGCTCTACATCCATCTCGAAACTCTTATGGATATATCATCTATGTCCCGTCTTTGAAGAAGACAGTAGATACAACTAATTACGTTATTCTTCAGGGCAAGGAATCCAGATTAGACCAATTCAATTACGACGCACTCACCTTCGATGAAGACGTGAATCGTATAACTGCTTCATATCAATCGTTCATTGCTTCAAATGAGATCCAACAATCTAACGATCTTAACATAGAATCTGACCATGATTTTCAATCTGACGTAGAACTGAACCCTGACCACCAGAGAAATGTCCCTTCAAACGTTCCGATTCCAACTGACTCTCCACCTCCATCAACTCATACTGAAGATTCAAAACCTATATCTGAAATCAATCTTCGTGCACCCAAAGAAGTTGATCCTAACATATCTGAATCTAATATTCTTCCATCTAAGAAGAGATCTAACATCCCCCAAATTTCTGCTACCGACAGTGCCGGTTCGGGTGGTATAAATAAATCAGATGTTCCTTTACTTACTCCTTTGTCCAAATCTGACACACAAAATTCATACCAAGCCAGTGAATCTGATGATTTCAGTGACTCAGACTCACACAGCGACATCGATACTGACTCTACAAACGTGACAATACCCAGTTTGGGTGGTATCAACAACAAAACTGTTCCGCAGACAAGTGACCAAGAGACTGAGAAAAGGATTATACATCGTTCACCTTCAATCGATGCTTCTCCACCGGAAAATAATTCATCGCACAATATTGTTCCTATCAAAACGCCAACTAATGTTTCTGAACAGAATACCGAGGAATCTATTATCGCTGATCTCCCACTCCCTGATCTATCTCCAGAATCTCCTACCGAATTCCCTGACCCATTTAAAGAACTCCCACCGATAAATTCTCATCAAACTAATTCCAGTTTGGGTGGTATGGATGACTCTAATATCTCTGCTACTATCACTAGTAAGAAAAGATCATTAGAAGATAATGAAACTGAAATTGAGGTATCACGAGACACATGGAATAGTAAGAATATGCGTAGCTTAGAACCTCCAAGGTCAAAGAAACGAATACATCTAATCGCGGCTGTAAAAGCAGTAAAATCAATCAAACCAATACGAACAACCTTAAGATACGATGAGGCAATCACCTATAATAAAGATATTAAAGAAAAGGAAAAATATATCGAAGCATACCACAAAGAAGTCAACCAACTGTTGAAAATGAATACTTGGGACACTGACAAATATTATGACAGAAAAGAAATAGACCCTAAAAGAGTAATAAACTCAATGTTTATCTTCAACAAGAAACGTGACGGAACTCATAAAGCTAGATTTGTTGCAAGAGGTGACATTCAGCATCCTGATACGTACGATACAGGTATGCAATCCAACACTGTACATCATTATGCGTTGATGACATCCCTATCACTTGCATTAGACGATGACTCCTTCATTACACAATTAGACATATCTTCGGCGTACTTGTATGCAGACATCAAAGAAGAATTATACATAAGACCTCCACCACATTTAGGAATGAACAACAAGTTAATACGGTTGAGGAAATCACTTTATGGTTTGAAACAAAGTGGTGCAAACTGGTATGAAACGATCAAATCATATCTGATTGAACAATGTGATATGGAAGAAGTTCGCGGATGGTCATGCGTATTTAAGAACAATCAAGTAACAATCTGCTTATTCGTTGATGATATGATATTGTTCAGCAAAGACTTAAATTCAAATAAAAGAATTATAGCAAAACTCAAGATGCAATACGATACCAAGATTATAAATCTAGGTGAAAGCGATGATGAAATTCAATACGACATCCTTGGCTTAGAAATCAAATATCAAAGAGGTAAATACATGAAATTAGGTATGGAAAACTCACTAACTGAGAAAATACCCAAATTAAACGTACCTTTGAATCCAAAAGGAAGAAAACTTGGTGCTCCAGGTCAACCAGGTCTCTATATAAACCAGAAGGAGCTAGAGCTAGAAGAAGACGACTACAACATGAAGGTGCATGAAATGCAAAAGTTGATAGGTCTAGCGTCATATGTTGGATATAAATTCAGATTTGACCTATTATACTATATCAACACACTTGCACAACATATACTATTTCCGTCCAAACAAGTGTTAAACATGACATATGAATTGATACAATTCTTATGGGACACTAGAGACAAACAATTAATATGGCACAAAAGCAAATCTGCAAAACCAGAAAATAAATTAGTTGTAATAAGCGATGCCTCTTATGGCAACCAACCATATTACAAATCTCAGATTGGTAATATCTATTTACTAAATGGAAAGGTGATCGGAGGAAAATCAACAAAAGCTTCATTAACATGTACTTCAACCACAGAAGCAGAAATACACGCAATCAGTGAAGCCATTCCATTATTAAATAACTTGAGTCACCTTATACAAGAACTAAATGGGAAATCAATCATTAAAGGCTTACTTACTGACAGCAGATCTACAATCAGTATAGTTATGTCCAAAAATGAAGAGAAACTTAGAAACAGATTTTTCGGTACCAAAGCAATGAGACTTCGGGACGAAGTATCAAATAATAACCTCCACGTATGCTACGTGGATACCAAAAGGAACATTGCTGACGTGATGACAAAACCCCTCCCAATAAAAACATTTAAACTATTAACAAACAAGTGGATTCATTAGATCTATTACATTATGGGTGGTATGTTGGAATGAAATTCTAATATCATCTATTTAATAGTATATTATAATATGCGGTGCAAGAGGATGACATAAAGATTGAGAAACAGTCATCCAATCTAATGGAAGCTGAAATGCAAGGATTGATAATGTAATAGGATAATGAATGACAACATATAAAAAGAAAGAAGATAAAATAATAACACTATGTAGAACTATAGATTCCCTTTTGTGGATTCCTAGATCCTCGAGGAGAACTTCTAGTATATTCTATATACCTAATATTATAGCCTTTAGTAACAATGGAATCCCAACAATTATCTAATTATTCACCTAATTCTCAAGATGTAATTAGTGAGAATTGGGTGACTAATTAGATAATTGTTGGAATTCCATTGTTGCTAAAGGCTATAATATAGGTATACATAATATACTAGAAGTTTTCCTCGAGGATATGGGAATCCACAAAAAGGCGTCGATAGTGTACATGATAGTAATGTTATTTCTTCTTTTGCTTTATATGTTGTCATTCATTATCCTATTACATTATCAATCGTTGCGTCTCAGCTTCCATCAGATTGGATGACTGTTTCTCAATCTTTATGCCATCCTCTTGCACCGCATATTATAATATACTATTAAATAGATGATATTAGAATTTCATTCCAACAAGATAATAGTTGATCTTCTTCCAACAAAAATAAACAAGATACGGCAGACTTATGTCAGTTGCTGGTAGTGGTTTGGCCCTCTGCTGAGTTGCCTGTTATCAGGTTGTTTGACACACTGTGAACGTAGCTCCTTTTGTTACTGGCAATTTTAGCAATTAATAATCTGGTGATGCCACACACCTGGCTTTTGCTTTAACAGGCGCGGATATTGATATTGACTTTATAGAGGTAGGTCATTATTTTATAGACTAGCCATTAAACGTCAGACCGGCTGCAAGAGCACAGCCTCAGTTGGCTAATGGTACGTTCCCTACAACGTAAACCTCGATTCCATAACTGTTCTCGTCGCAATTTCCAAAGGAAACTTATTGGACGCGGCTTTATATGCATTGGCTCCTTTATCTACTAGTCCACTGTGCTTGGAGAGGCGATCGGGCTAGCGACCACGCAGTATACAAATATTTGAGCCAGGTGGCTTAATTTCCTTTTGGATGCTTGTAGAGGTCCATTTTTGCATCTTTGCCGTTGTTGTTACTACCAGTGTTGCTCAGGTAGTGCTGTGTGTGTATTTTGTCGGCAGTAGATTTACTTGGGCTTTTCAGCAGCAGACTTAACTCTATGACCACAAATATAAAACCCTTTGAAAACTGATTTAATGAGCAGTAATAACGTGTGATATGCTTGAACCGTTGTTTCTCCTATCCTGTTAGTGCTGCAGGTATATTTCCGTTTTCAAAAATTAATGTTTTTGAACGCTAAGATGTCAGTTGGGTAAAAAAGATAATTCATCCGCGAAGAAAGTATAAAAAAATCTGTATGTGCGTAAATCTACATACAGTGTTCAACTAAAAAGCAAATAAAACATCATATTCAAATGACTGTTATAAAAACGGAACCAACAACAGAAGTAGCATTATATTCTCCACCACCAAAAGAATCTTTGAGTAAAGATGACGCCCAAAAAAGGAAACAAAATAATAAACAACCTTCAAATATAAATAGCCGCTCAGGTTCAAATAAGCATAAAGTTACCACCAAAGCACCGGAAAAGAAAATCAATAACACAGATAAACAAGACCTCTCTGCATTTTTGTTAAATCCTTCCCTTATTGTTAAACCTTCTGAGAGTAAAAAGAAAGAAAATACTGTGGCCTATGATGCACCGAACGTAAAAACAGAATATACAGGATTTCAGCCGCTAACACCAATTTCAAAAAAAAGGGCTCTGAAAGAGAAATCAACATCAGACAAATACGGTAATTTTGATCTTTCCAAAGATGAGAATTCTCATACTCAGAAGAAGCCAAAGAAACTTTCTTCGGTCACAGACATTAATACCTCTGAATATAAACTTCCCTTAAATCGCGAAAATACATCATCTCCAGCTAAAGAAAAGTCACAAGAACCGACAGAAAATCCTGGAGCTTACCAAAAAACAAAAAATTATCTTTTTGACAAACCTGATCTTTTAGACACGTGCCTTCAAGACTACTCAAGTATGCTACCGCCAAATATAGCTGAAGAAGATCAAGAATATTTTGTCGGCGTAGCCGATTCGACATTAGAGGAGTGGACAAATAAGGGCCAGGAAATCCTTGATCAACAGTTCCAGCTTTACCAAGAGATAATCAAGAAACGAATAGAGCTAAGCTACAAATTTAAAGGAATTATTTCTGTAATCAATGATAGGGCAGACGCTCTAGAAGAACAAGGTCAACAATTAGAAGGAAAAATCAAAAAAGTTAAAAGTTTGGCTAACGAGATTCTCAATATTATATAAATACTTTATAATATTGATCAGATCTGCTATATTCAGTAACAAAAATGCTTATAATTAAGGGAATACATTCCTAATAATGAATCATATCTTTCATATTTTAGATGATATTGAAATTATTTAACTATACATAAGGAGAGTCCTCAATGAAATGGAGTAAAACAGACGACATGATAATAACTATATCAATTCATGCTTCTTAGTTTCTCTTTCTGAAACGTCTGTCTCTTTGAGCGGAAACGTTGATGACAGATAGTGGCAACTTCAAGCCCAAAGATTTAACCAAGTCAGAGGTTTGGTTGTCAACGTTTAAAACACCGTTAGAACGAGACAAGTCCAAAGCAGAGACTTCTGGAACGTATTGATCCTTTCTTTCTCTTTCTTCTTCTTGCAATTTGAAAGAAATACCTCTAACTGGACCCTTTTGGATTCTTTTCATCAAATGGGTAGTGTAACCAGCAATCTTGTTTCTCAATCTCTTGGATTGGATGGTGGCAATTTCATCACAAAGTCTCTTGTTAGTTTGGAAATCCATGGTCAACTTTGGATAGTAACGTTCAATTAAAGCCTTGGAGGCACGTTTGACGGTCTTGGTTCTAACTCTACCCTGTAAAAATAACAATAGTCAAATGAAACAACTTAAGTTAGTAAATACTTCTCTTGAATAGCATTGGATAAGACAGAAGGCGCCATTCGAAGGCAATTGGTTATTTGCATAATCATAGTGATATCTAGTACGCCATTTAACACTCTGCTAAACTCATCAATAGTGAGGTTTTCTAGTCTGCTCGTAAATGGGCAAGTCCTACTGGACTCCTCGTCTCCAACAATGTTTTTAATTTCTTTGCAAACTTCGCAAACTTTGCCTTATTTCATGTTTTCAATGCAAAATCCATCATATCCGGCGTTTCATTAACGTTTCTTGTTACGTACCATTTTATACCTGCTTTTATCTTTATCTGTTTTACTGTATCGGGATTGCGCAAATGCAAGTTAAGCTAATAATACAGATATATATGTTTACTTGAAGTTTACCCTTAACAAAGCTGCTAACGGGAGCAAGGATTGGGCCTGCCCCGGCAGACCTAGGCCTGAATCTTCTCCCTCATCTCCTAATGGTATGGGCTGCCCGAGAAAAACGATTTCGATTAATGCGCGTCTTCCAGGTGAAATTCTTAAGATTGTCAATAAAACGATAAATCAATGATGAAATACAGATTTGGAAAAGGTATGGGTGTAAAGTTAACCACATGTATGGATGCTGCAGGAAGTTTTATTTTCATGGAAAATTCCAGATGTCCAAACAAAGTGAGTGAAAATCAACACGATCAGGAGGACGTATGCTAAAGTCGCGATGGTTGGATTAGTAAAAATGAGCATTTTTCTCTAATCACGTTCCACTGCCAGTGAAAATTTCAGATTAGTGCCAAAAATATATACATCAAGTAAAAAGGATGTCAAACAAGTTCCACTGTGACGTTTGTTCGGCCGATTGCACGAATAGAGTGAGAGTTTCATGTGCTATTTGCCCAGAATACGACTTATGCGTTCCATGCTTTTCACAAGGCTCGTATTCAGGAAACCATCGCCCATACCACGATTACAGAATAATAGAGACCAATTCATATCCCATTCTCTGTTCCGACTGGGGCGCCGATGAAGAATTGCAATTAATCAAAGGTGCACAGACCTTAGGGCTCGGCAATTGGCAGGATATTGCTGACCATATAGGCAGCAGGGATAAGGAGGAAGTTAAGGAACATTATTTAAAATATTATCTGGAAAGCAATTACTATCCAATACCCGATATCACTCAAAATATACATGTCCCACAAGATGAATTTTTAGAACAGCGAAGGCATAGAATCGAGTCCTTTAGAGAAAGACCATTAGAGCCTCCAAGGAAGCCCATGGCATCGGTTCCCAGCTGCCATGAAGTTCAGGGGTTTATGCCTGGCAGATTAGAATTCGAAACAGAATTTGAAAATGAAGCGGAAGGTCCCGTAAAAGATATGGTTTTTGAACCCGATGATCAGCCTTTAGACATTGAATTGAAGTTTGCCATCTTGGACATCTACAATTCTAGATTGACGACAAGAGCAGAAAAGAAAAGGCTATTATTCGAAAACCATTTAATGGATTACAGGAAATTGCAAGCTATTGATAAAAAAAGGAGCAAAGAAGCTAAAGAACTCTTCAACCGCATAAAACCTTTTGCCCGTGTTATGACTGCACTGGATTTTGAAGAATTTAGTAAGGATATACTAGAAGAATTACATTGCAGGGCAAGAATACAGCAATTGCAGGAATGGAGGAGCAATGGGTTAACAACATTAGAAGCAGGTCTCAAGTATGAACGAGATAAGCAAGCTAGAATTAGCACTTTTGAGAAATTTGGCTCTTCTACGGCGGCATCACTAAGTGAGGGTAATGGTCGTTATAGGTCGAATTCCGCACATAGATCGAACGCTGAATATACCCAAAACTATAGCGAAAATGGCGGTAGAAAGAAAAATATGACTATAAGTGATATTCAGCATGCACCTGACTACGCGCTGTTATCCAACGACGAGCAGCAACTTTGTATTCAGCTCAAAATTTTACCAAAACCGTATCTCGTCATAAAAGAGGTAACGTTCAGGGAGCTATTGAAGACTGGCGGTAATCTGAGCAAAAGTGCATGTAGGGAACTTCTCAATATAGATCCCATAAAAGCAAACAAAATATACGATTTTTTTCAACATCAAAATTGGATGTGAAAAAAAAAAAATTTGAAAAAAGTAACTATTTTTCTCACTAATTATTATTGATCAAATCATAAAGGGATTCCATCCTGACGATTTATTCCATATATTGGTCCCTTCCCCCTTTTTTTTTTTACTTATTTTTTTTTTTTTTTTTTGGTTGTAATATTAAAAGAATAACATTTATTTGATATGTAATAGCATTTATAAATGTACAATACCGCATTTAAAGTTTGCTGATAATTAAGTTTAAAACTTTATACCTAGGATCATCTTCTGCATTCATCTTTTTCAAATAATTGTCTTGTAAATATGTAGAATACTCGCTTCTCAATGACTTTACCAGCATGCTATCCAATTTCGATATATATGCAAAATACTTCTTAACAGACAATTGTAATTGGTCAATATCGAGTCTTTCAACTGGCATGTATCTGATATTTAGAGTGGTGTCAATCATTATTGTTTTCAAGTACAACTCTGGTAAATCATTACGGAGCGAAAGATCGTACATGTCATTTTTCCAAAATTGTAACACGTGATTGATAAGATGATCTCTTTCCAGGTCTAGAAATTCATCGAATAATTGAATGTACCTCATTGACTCATAGAACAAATAATTTAAAGCCTCTTTATTTAGTTCAATATTCATTTTAGAGTCCGAAATGGCATAGTAACCTTTGTGCTTGTTAATGTAATGTTTGCCCAAAGTTTTCATACACACATCGAAAATAGTTAATGCAATGTCACCACGCAATGCTGGGTTAGTCTCTGCATTACCTAGTACGCTTATATCCGCCTCTGGTAATTCGTTTAATTTATCTTTCATTGAATCACCAGTTGATGGAACTTGTACATGAGATTTCTCTTCATCAAGGGTTTGATTATTTTTTTGTTCATTTAGCATGTCGAGCTCCTGCTCTCTTTCATTAATTAAGCCCATCACTTTTCTTCTGTTAATTAACTTAGTGATGAAATTTAACTCGAACTTCACATATTCATACCATAATTTGGGTACATCAGGATTAAACCTCAACCCATTCTGAAAGATATTTCTACAACTCTTGAAATTGGCATGAACTTCATATTCGTATTTCGCACAACTAATCCAAATGTCCACATTGGTTGGGTGCAACTTCAATAGCTGGTTATAAATGTTGTGAATTTTTTTATATGATGTTTGGTTACCTCTTGCTTTCATGTAATTCAAGTACATTGCCCAGAACTTTAAATCTTGTGGAAATTTGTTTGTTCCTCTTTGATATATAAAGCCTATTCTTTGTTGAATGGACCAATCAGATAGACTGTTCGTCTTCTTAGCTTGTAAGATTCTCTTACACCGTTTGGCACGTAATTTGTTGACGTTAGTTTCATAACTAATGTATTTTATGTAGTCGCTTATGCTGGACCCTCTAGAATTCAATCTATGTTCAAAATCGGTTCTTTTTTTCATGATTAAGGAAACTTCATTTTTAGTGAAAAGTCCCTTCTCCACCAAGTCATCCATTTCAGGAATACATTGTTCCAAATAGTATCTTGTCTTCGACATTATAAGGGGCGGTGATATATATCTCTCTGGTCAATTCACAGTGTTGTGTCCTTAGCTATGTGTGTATTCACATTCACCGTATTCTTTTAATATTTAGCTCATCGCCCAAATCCTCGCTTGAAAATTTTTCAAAACATACCCGGATGGAAATGATTAGGATTCCCGTACTCGATGTGGCTTATGTTTTGGCAGCGCAGCAAAAGCACGAAAATAAAACTTAGCCATTCGGCGTATAATTTCATCATGTTGACGATACGGTAATATTTTAATGCCATTGAAGTTTCTATACTGTGACATATCGTACTAGTATTACATGATCTTTCTTATCTTCTTACCAGCACTACGCTCAAGCAGCTACATTTGAACACAAGTTAGAGAGGATTTGAAATTAAATACATATAACACACTCTTGACCACGGCAAGCATTTCAGTGGGGCTGCGGCTATAATTTTTCATTCCAGTACCCAAGACCCTGAATTAGCTCTAACGAGGCATCTTTCAGAGAACCCGTGGGCATAAGATCACAATGATTGTTAATAGTTCCAATATATCTTAGAAACTACCGGCCACTTCATCCAGGACTTTTCTTATTAACAACCATGAATCTTTTATTGCGCAGTTTCGTGTCTGACAACAAAAAGTACAATTAATTTGAATGGCTATGAAGACGTTCAACATCCGTACGTTTTCCACCCATACCTACTAACTAAAAATATTCTTGTATGTACATTTTGACCTTTGGAGCGGCCATATGATGTTTGCCAGTAGAGACGCGCGCTCAGGGAAACTGCAGTTCCTAAAGACGCCTTTCCCGGTTTCTGTGTTCATCCCACCATCACGGCCGGGAAAGCATGTGTCGCCCAGCCAGGTCAGACCCATCTGTCATTCGACCACTAGTATTGTCAAAACTAGGGCTAATTAAAGATAGCTTTACATGTTAGTAGTAAAGTTTAGACGTTGAGATACAAGTGAACGTATACACAAGAGCGGATAAAAAGATGTCTTTAGTTGTCCAAGAACAAGGTTCCTTCCAACACATTTTACGGTATGTTTACTATTACTGGTGAGCTATGACAAAATCGGCTAAAAGCTTAAAGATAAGACAAACAAGAAAGGATTTTCATCCACCACTTCTATCATGGCGACTATTGGCTGATGATGTGATTTAATATAATGATATAACTCCTGGGCTGGGTCAAGAACATTAATAAAGTTGACGAACAAATTTATGGTTTATGAAATAAAAAGAAAGAAAAACGTGGAATAAGTACCTGTGACCACTAAAAAAGTGTAACATTGGGCGCAAACGACGTAACATGAATACTTTACAATAAAATCAATATCCTATTTCTCCCGACTTTTATTTTGGCCGCGAAAACCATTATATGTTTTTCTTTACTAACATCTATTAATAAGTCGGTTTTCCGCCTAAAATATTTTATGCAGTTTGTTGAACACTAACGTTGACGGTAACATCAAGATCGTTTACGCCTTGACCACAATCAAGGGTGTTGGCCGTCGTTACTCCAACTTGGTCTGTAAGAAGGCCGATGTTGATTTACACAAGAGAGCTGGTGAATTGACCCAAGAAGAATTGGAAAGAATTGTCCAAATTATGCAAAACCCAACTCACTACAAAATTCCAGCTTGGTTCTTGAACCGTCAAAATGACATCACTGATGGTAAGGACTACCACACTTTGGCTAACAACGTCGAATCTAAATTGAGAGATGACTTGGAAAGATTAAAGAAAATCAGAGCTCATCGTGGTATCAGACACTTCTGGGGTTTGCGTGTTAGAGGTCAACACACCAAAACCACTGGTAGAAGAAGAACTTAAACTAATAAGGTTAATCAAGCTTAATCTTTTTTGTACAAGTACATATATTTCCATAGCACTTCCTAATTGACTTTTTTTTAGAATAAATAAAGAAAAGAAAATTAATTTTGTGACAATAACCTCATCTTGCGTTTTTTCTTTGCGGGTTTTCAGTAATAGATAGACACTTGAAAGAATATAATATTACATCTATATAGGTTTATGAAACGGGCGGCTTCTAAATCTAAAAAAGAACGTCACTGTAGTCGTCGTCATTAATTTGTTTGGTTTTTGTTGATCTTGATGAACATGAGAGCTCCAGAACTAACCACCGAGAAAGGTTAGCTAGTTCTTGAAGGAATTGAGATCAATCTCCCCAAGGGGTTTCCTTTCGTATGCATTGAACTTTAAACGGTTTTCTTTGTTTTTAGGACTTTTGAGCAGTTCGCTATGACTGGCACTTGATAATGTTCTTTTAACAAGCATGGATTTGCCGTGAAATTTGAGTTGTCCACTAGACTTGCAAGGTGTTATGTGGTGGTCTTCGAAAATCGAGGACGTGTTTGCAGGTGAAGTCTTCAACAACTCCGCAGTAATAGCTTTCTTTGCACTCGTTGGTGTAGAGGTAAGTTCCAATGCAGCATCTGAGTAAGATATCATAGAGACTGAATCATTAGAATGAACCTTGCAACGACTGATACTGCCACTGTTGTTCTTGTGCTTCTTAGCGGCTTGCCTTTTGTTTTGAAACCATATTTGAACAGATTTTTCGGACATATTACATTGTTCGGACAACTCTACCCTTTTAGCCTTGTTAGGCGTGGGGCATTCATCAAACGCAGTCTGCAATATCCCAAGCTCATATGATGAAGTTCTTCTTCTTTTCCGACGAGCTAATCGAGCGTTGTCTATCTTAGGCTCCTTCTTTGGAAAAGTTTCCTGTGAATGCGTAATAAAAGCAAATGATCTCTTCTTTTCTTTTCTTGTGGTTGGAGTCAGAATAGCTTTTGCCGCAGATAAAGGTGTAAGAATATTAACTTTTTTATAAGAATGCATACTCTGAGTCGGTTGCTCTTTGGAAGTGATGCTGATTGTTGGCGTGAAAGGCGAATGAGTTCCTAGCTTTTTGGGCTTGGATAAAGGCGTCATGGAAGTAGTTACGCTTTGTGACAAGAAATCCACAGCCTGTGGACTCTTCCTTTTTGGCCTTTCCTCATCGCGTGGACTTTTGTAAATACTTACTACCGGCCTCACGACGTGCTCAGATGCACCTAAAGGTGGCAACCTGATGACGCCTTGTTCGTCACTAGGGAAATTTGTATTTGGCAAAGCATGCAGTTGAAAAGGCGAACTGGAACTACTTGAAATAATGGTTGGTAAAGAGGGAAGCACTGTATTTCTGCTTTCCATGTTATATACAATATTTTCTGTTTTTTGTTGCCGTTGATGTTGTAGTTATTCCGTATAAATGCTAGTTACACTGCCAGGCCAGGGGAAAGAAGAAAATGACACAAATTATCTTCTCCATTAGCAAGATTGCCGGAACGCACCATATATATATTTTATAAACATTCATCTGTGATTAAGATCAAACAAATAAACAATGTGTAAACGAAAAATCTGGCTGAAATATCTCATGCCATTAACCCAATTCAGCAATGATATTAAAAATACCGACGTATCCCTGCACGGAAACCGCGTCTGATGTTTACCATTCCGGGTTTTTTGGCGCGCGTCATGTCCCAATTAGGACGTGGTTTATTGCTAAAAGAGGAAATGTGATCTGCTAACCTGTGCGGCGTCTTCTCTGAGCGTTCCGGGCAGGATGCATAATATGCTCTCTTTGTACGGGAGAAGAGAAATGCCATCATTACCCGACAGTTGACCGGACAAATGTCCTTATTAGAATCTGGCACGTTTAAAGTTATATTGCACTTTTTAATTACAAGTTTCATTCGGGAGTAGGAAGGGTTGTGGTACAGTTCAAGTAGAAAGAAAGCTAAAGTCGACAGGTCAATATTTTTTTTGGCAGTTGGGGTGGAGAATTGTATAGTTTTTTGATCTCCTTGTCTCCAGCTATTGTTTTCAGTGAGTAGGAGTAGAGCTAGTTCGCTGCTTTTCAATGGTTGTAGTGGGTAAGAGTGAAGTGCACAATGTAAGCATGAGTAGGCCGAAGAAGAAATCATTGATTGCCGTCCTGTCGACCTGTGTTTTGTTTTTCCTCGTGTTTATAATTGGTGCTAAGTTTCAATATATTCCCGTTTTCACTAAATTCTTAGATGACAGGGGGGACGACAAGTCACCTCAATTGCTGAGGGACATGGAATTTACAAGACTAGGCCTGACACCTAGGGCGCCGGTAATTATAAGGGACCTAAAGACAGGGAAGGAGAAAAAATTACACGGGAGATTCCTTCATATCACCGACATTCATCCTGATCCTTACTATGTGGAGGGAAGTTCTATAGATGCAGTTTGCCATGCAGGAAAACCCAGCAAAAAGAAGGATGCTGCCCCCAAGTTTGGGAAAGCAATGTCTGGATGCGATTCTCCTGTTGTTTTAATGGAAGAAACTCTGAGCTGGGTTAAAGAAAATCTTAGAGATAAGATCGACTTTGTCATTTGGACGGGTGATAATGTCAGGCATGACAACGACCGGAAAAATCCAAGAACAGAAGCGCAAATTTTTGATATGAATAATATTGTTGCAGATAAAATGACAGAGTTATTTAGCGCTGGCAATGAAGAAGATCCTAGAGATTTTGATGTATCTGTCATTCCAAGTCTTGGAAACAATGATGTCTTTCCACATAACATGTTTGCGCTAGGACCAACGCTACAAACTAGAGAATATTATAGGATTTGGAAAAATTTTGTTCCGCAACAACAGCAAAGGACCTTCGATAGAAGTGCTTCTTTTTTAACTGAGGTCATTCCAGGGAAGCTTGCTGTCCTGTCAATTAACACACTATACTTATTCAAGGCTAACCCCTTAGTTGACAACTGTAATTCAAAAAAGGAACCAGGGTACCAACTTTTGCTTTGGTTCGGTTATGTGTTAGAAGAATTAAGGAGTAGAGGAATGAAAGTATGGTTAAGTGGGCACGTGCCTCCAATCGCAAAAAATTTTGATCAATCATGTTACGATAAGTTTACACTATGGACTCACGAATACAGGGACATAATCATTGGAGGATTATACGGTCATATGAATATTGATCACTTTATTCCGGCAGATGGTAAAAAAGCTAGAAAGTCACTATTGAAAGCCATGGAGCAATCCAACCGTATTAAAGAAGAAGGAAACACTAATGTAGACGACAAATCTGAGTTGAATAGAATCTTGGATCACGCTATGGCGGCAAAAGAAGTTTTTTTAATGGGAGCCAAGCCATCTAACAAAGAAGCGTACATGGACACCGTCCGTGACACACATTATCAAAAAGTATGGAATAAGTTGGAAAGAGTGAATGACCAAAATGTTGAAAGTGGGAAAAAGAAGAAAGACAAAGAAAAGAAAGACAAAAAGAAGAAAAAGCCAATCACTAGGAAAGAACTCATTGAACGTTATTCCATTGTAACCATAGGTGGTTCAGTCATTCCGACTTTCAATCCTTCCTTTAGAATATGGGAATATAATGTCACCGATATAGTGAATGACTCCAGTTTCATTATTTCGGACTATAAGCCATGGGATGAATTTTTCGAATCACTAGATAAGATTATGGAAGACTCTTTGTTGGAAGATGAAATGAACAGCAGTAATATTGACCTCGGAATCAACCGCGAGAAAGTGGACGAAAAGAAAAACAAGAAGAAAAAGAAAAAGAACGATAAAACTATCCCTATTGAGATGCCAGAAGAATGCGAACTCGGCCCTGCATATATACCGCAGTTATTCACTCCGACCCGTTTCGTCCAATTCTACGCAGATTTGGAAAAAATCAATCAAGAATTACAGAATTCATTTGCTGAGTCTAAGGATGTCTTCAGGTATGAGGTGGAATATACCTCAGACGAGAAACCATACTCAATGGATTCATTAACAGTAGGAAGTTATTTGGATCTTGCAGGCAGGTTGTACGAAGACAAACCTGCGTGGGAACAATACGTTGAATGGTCATTTGCATCTTCTGGATACAAAGATGATTAAGCAGATGATACACATAGAAGGGGCATATTATTCTTCCAACGCTGTATTTCCTTTTTCTTTTGTTATAGTACTTCTTTCAAGTCAATTTCGTAATAATACAAAAACATTTTTCTTATCATATATAGGTTGATGTATGTTTAATTATTTAACGGGGCCTAGAGTTATCGTGCCAAAACTAATTATTAGCACTTTTGAAGTACTCCTTAGAACCTTTCACGTCAGGTTCGATAGTGGCGGCTCCTGGAGTCCAGTTACATGGCAAAACTGTACCATTTTTGTCGGTCCACTGGAAACCTTCAACTAACCTCAAAGCTTCGTTGACGTTCCTACCTACAGATAGATCATTTATAGTAATGTGTCTAATGACTCCCTTTGGGTCGATGATGAATAGACCTCTCAAGGCAATACCTTCTTCATCAATCAAAACGCCGTAGTCTCTGGATAAGGAATGGTTTGTGTCTGCTAGAAGGGGAATATTAACTGGACCTAATCCACCGTCTTTTCTGGGGAGGTTGGTCCAGGCCAACAAGGAATATTCGGAATCGGTGGAGGCGAATAAAACTTGGGCACCCTGATCCTCGAATTTCTTGGCGGCATCAGAAAATGCAACAATTTCAGTTGGACAGACAAATGAAAAAGCCAATGGGACAAAAGCTAGAATAACATACTTACCTTTGTACTTTTCCAGTGAAATTTCCTCGAAGACACCGTCGACAACAGCCGTTTTCTTAAAGGCTGGGGCTTGTTTTTGAACTTGTGCTACCATTATTGATTTTTTTTACGTCCTCTTTATAAAGCAAATATAATACTGAGCAAATATAGTAATAACTCTTACCTTGGATATTTTTGAGGTGAACAATATAGGAAGTAAAAAAATAAACGAAAACTACTTGGATATATTCCTACGATTCTCCTGCCTTAAATATGTCAAGTTGAATCTCCTCGATAGTTGATCCTCGGTTACTCGGGTAACAAACGCCTTTGTAGATGTGTAAGAGAAAGGAGGGCCTCGCCTGTTCCTATACGATGTAATTTGTAAGGTGGACCAAGCCATTCTAGCACCCGATGACTAAACCTTGTAAACTCAAGGGGCGCACATGGTTGAATGATCAGATGCTTACCTAATATGATGTTGTCGGGTCTTACGGACAACCAACCAGCCGATTTACACATTGGCATCTTGGTCTCAGCATCCGTCATCATCAAGAGAAAGTTCCAGCCGTCATAGCACTTATTAAGAGAAAGCGGAAACTGCCGCAGACGCTTTACAAATTCTATACTATAATAATTAAATAATTGAGTTGTGTTTCTTTATGTGGCAGGCAGTACTATCTTGCCAGGTACATGTTTGGTAACGTTTATATAGAACTACATCATTTTTCGGCAAAGATGAAATCTTTCAACTCCTTGTAGGCCTTGTCTAAATCATCATTGACAATAATTTTGTCATGGGCGCCAGTCTCAGCATATGCCAATTCAGCTTGAGCAGCGCCCAATCTCTTGGCGATAGATTCTTCTGTCTCCGTACCTCTACCTTCTAGTCTTTTTTTCAAATCTTCGACAGATGGTGGAGCAACAAACAAAAACCTGGCATTCAATTCTGGGATTCCCTTGACAGATTTGACACCCTGCATATCAATATCTAAGATACAAGTTTTCCCGGATTTACTAACTTGTTTGACAGAAGCGACGGTACTACCGTAGTAGTTACCGGAAAATTGAGCCCATTCGATAAATTCATTGTTCTTAATCATGGATTTGAACTCATCCACAGTAACGAAGTTATAGTCCTTACCGTTTACTTCACCTGCTCTTGGAGTTCTAGTGGTGGATGAGACACTAAACCCGAAGGAATCTGGGTATTCGGCGAACAATTTCTTCAACAATGTAGACTTACCTGTACCACTTGGACCGGAAATTACGATAGGACGGGACATCACAGAATGTTTGCTAATCTTTATCTGAGATAGGCTGTGACTATCAACTTAAAAGAGGCGCCATTGTGTGTCCATTTACTCTGACTGAGTTTTTTTTTTTCAAGAGTTTTCAAGCTTTTTTCGAGAATTTGAAATGTTCCGATGAGCATCATTGCTGTTAGCATCGACGCCGCAAGAAAGATGCATTACGCGTATTTTCAACTGCTGAAGTTTCACTGTCGATACAGTTTGCACTTCAAATGGTTATCGTTTTGAATTCTCGCAGTTTTGACAAGCATATTTATATACTATCGTTGTTTATGTAAAAATTGTGTAAATTCTCCTCCCCCATTAATGCACATAGAGCCTTAGACAAATGCTGAATCATAACCAGTCCGAAAAACACGCGAAGAGTAACAGTCCAGTAGTTTTGCTAAAGGATCACGATAGATGATATACCTTGAGCAAAACTAGATAGCAAAACACTGCCAAACATGATATCAAGTAATCATTATCCACGGAAGGACTTTTCCTATTTCCGTAGCTTTTCCAGCTAAGTTCAGATAAAGGGCACCCAAAATTTACATAGAGATGTAGGTTAAACATCAAGTGTGAGCAGTGAAATTTAAAGGATAATCCTTTATCGCCGTCAGTACATACCGTATGAAAAAATGTTATCCAAGGTGTTGCTGAATATAGCTTTCAAAGTCCTGCTGACCACCGCCAAGAGAGCAGTCGATTCTGACGATGATGATGAACTTTTACCTTCCCCAGATCTCCCGGATAGTGATGACCCTATAACAGGTGACCCCGACGTAGACTTAAACCCTGTTACAGAAGAGATGTTCTCTTCATGGGCACTGTTCATTATGTTGCTCTTATTAATCTCTGCATTGTGGTCTAGTTATTATTTAACTCAAAAACGTATCAGGGCAGTGCATGAAACTGTACTTTCTATCTTTTATGGTATGGTTATCGGCTTGATAATAAGGATGTCACCGGGGCATTATATTCAAGATACGGTTACTTTTAATTCATCCTACTTTTTTAATGTTCTTTTACCGCCTATTATCTTAAATAGCGGGTATGAGTTGAACCAAGTGAACTTTTTCAATAACATGGTATCCATCTTAATTTTCGCCATACCTGGCACTTTCATATCTGCTGTGGTTATCGGCATCATATTGTATATCTGGACCTTCTTAGGATTAGAGAGTATCGACATCTCATTCGCAGATGCCATGTCTGTTGGTGCTACATTATCTGCTACCGATCCTGTTACAATTCTTTCCATTTTCAATGCCTATAAGGTGGATCCTAAGCTGTATACGATTATTTTTGGTGAGTCACTGTTAAATGATGCTATCTCTATTGTTATGTTTGAAACTTGTCAAAAATTTCATGGTCAACCTGCAACATTTTCATCGGTTTTTGAAGGGGCAGGCCTCTTTTTGATGACTTTCTCCGTTTCGTTGTTGATAGGTGTTCTTATAGGAATTCTTGTTGCTCTTCTATTGAAACACACTCACATAAGGCGTTATCCTCAAATTGAGAGTTGTTTGATCTTGCTGATTGCATATGAATCCTATTTCTTTTCCAACGGTTGCCATATGTCCGGTATCGTTTCCTTGTTATTTTGCGGAATCACTTTAAAACATTATGCCTATTATAACATGTCAAGAAGATCACAAATTACCATTAAATATATTTTCCAATTGTTAGCAAGATTATCAGAGAATTTCATCTTCATCTATCTAGGTTTAGAGCTTTTTACTGAAGTAGAACTAGTCTATAAACCACTTTTAATCATTGTGGCTGCTATTTCTATATGTGTTGCTCGTTGGTGTGCCGTGTTCCCATTGTCCCAGTTTGTTAACTGGATATATAGAGTAAAGACAATCAGATCTATGAGTGGCATAACCGGAGAAAATATTTCTGTTCCTGATGAAATTCCTTACAATTATCAAATGATGACCTTTTGGGCAGGTTTACGTGGTGCCGTTGGTGTTGCTTTAGCGTTAGGAATTCAAGGTGAGTATAAGTTCACCTTATTGGCAACGGTTCTTGTTGTTGTTGTTTTAACAGTTATAATTTTTGGAGGTACTACTGCGGGGATGTTGGAAGTTTTGAATATCAAGACAGGCTGTATAAGTGAGGAAGATACATCAGATGACGAATTTGACATAGAGGCCCCAAGGGCAATAAATTTGATGAATGCTAGTTCCATGCAGGCAGGTTTGGGGCCATATTCCGACAACAATTCACCAGATATTTCAATCGATCAATTAGCGGTCAGCAGTAACAAGAATATCCCTGATAACCCATCTACAATTGGTGGCAATAGTTTTGGAGACCTCAATGGGACCGAAAATACTAGCCCTAATCCAGGAAGGTCTTCTATTGATAAGCGTAATCTGAGAGATAAACTGGGAACGATATTCAATTCTGACTCACAATGGTTCCAGAATTTTGATGAACAAGTATTAAAGCCAGTGTTCTTAGACAACGTGTCGCCATCCTTACAAGACTCGGCCACTCAATCACCTTCTGACTTCTCTTCCCAAAACCACTAGACTTTAAAACGTATGGTTTTTTTTTCTTTATAAATATATTAATTAAGTCTTCATACATTCTTTCTTACTCAACTCTTAAGGGATATCCCTTCTGTACTAAATTTATTCTAAATAATTTGTTTTTATTAGCACACCTAAATAGGATTGATCTCAATTGAGCACGTCCCTCCTGTTACCCGACTTAGAAGAGTTTCTAATTTTGCCGCTTTGTGATAATGAGGAATTTCAGCTAGCTTCTAATGAGCCGATACTAAATCATCATGTTTTAAGAGAGGGAAAAGGAAAAAGGTGAAACACCGGAATATCTATCAAATACCTCAGTTATTAAATATCTATAGCTACTCGTATCATTGGTGAGAAAATAGTGCATTTTTAGCTTACTTTTTTGTCTTTCATTGGAAATATATATTCATGGTCCTTTTTACTCGGTGTGAAAAGGCAAGAAAGGAGAAACTCGCTGCTAGTTATAAGCCCTTAGTCGACTATTTGGTTGACTGTGATACTCCTACCTTTTTAGAAAGAATTGAGACAATCAAAGAGTGGGACCGGTCAAGAGATGACCTTTATGTTTGGATTCCCATTCTAGACAGAATGGACGGGCTCTTGTTAAAAGTGGCGGAGAAATATAACTACAAACAAGACCCCAAAAAGAAATCCGAAGTCAAATTGGTGGAAATGGAAGCGCATGACGTTATTTATTGTCTGAAAATGCTAGGGTTTACTCGTCGATTACTACTAAACACAGAAAACAGATTTGTTTATTCCTCTGGAGATGTTTTAATGTATCTACTAAATTGCCCGAATTTCACAATAAAACTGGCGGTCATGCGGATCTTAGCCATTTTAGGCGAAAGATTTGTGATTGCAAGAGAAAAAATAGTTGCACATAACGTATTTGGAGATCACAATCTTAGGAAAAAAACCTTGAAATTAGCTTTATCCCTATCATCTTCTGTTATGGACGAAGACGGAGAACACTTTTCTCTTGTCGACCTGTATTTTGATAAAAAGAAAGTGCCTCAAAAATGGAGAAGATTAAGATTTACACATTATACTTCAAACGACTTTAAAAAGTCAAACCAGCAGAAAAATAACACTAATGAGACTCAGACTTCCATTAAGAAGGTAACTATGACAACCCAAGAGTTGTGTGAACACTCGCTGCAGCAAATATTCGATAGGGGTATGGCCCTTTTACCCTCAGAAAGTTGGTTTGATTTTTCGGTAAAAGCTTCAGTGGCGAAGGCCTTCAGTGATGATTCAAATGAAAATATAGATTTGAGAAATATAATTATTGAAACAAAATTAAATGCTATTGCATTTGTTAACACAATTTTCTCACCCCCCCAAGTTAGCTCGAAATTATTTGAATTAGATCCGTATGCTTTTAATAGTTTAACTGACTTAATATCGTTGTCTGAAACCAAAATACCAAAAGAACTAAGAACAGATGCTTTATTCACATTGGAATGTATATCCTTGAAACACGTCTGGTGCTCAGACATTATTAGAAATCTCGGTGGTAACATATCGCATGGTCTGTTGTTTCAGATTCTTCGGTACATTGCCAAGACATTGAGAGAAGCCACAAATGAAGTTGATGAAGAGTATAATGTGAGGTTTTTCTACTTGATATCAAATTTAGCTGACGTTAAGCCTTTGCACGAATCTCTTTTTGCCGCCGGTTTGATACCTACATTATTGGAAATCGTCTCTATAAGAAATTGCTCCTATAAGCGTACACTGGCATCTGCTACTCATCTCTTAGAAACATTCATAGATAACAGTGAAACTGCCACAGAATTTATCGAAAATGATGGTTTTACTATGTTAATCACTTCGGTAGCCAATGAGATTGGTTTCACGCTTGAACATCCTGAGACGTGGCAACCGCCAAAATACTCTGTGGTTTATTACTCAATTTCTTTCAGAGAATTGGCATATATTAGAAGTTTGTTAAAACTTGTCCTCAAATTATTGAGCACAGACTCAGGGGACAGAATTAGAAATCTAATAGATTCACCAATACTTGTTTCATTAAAGAAAATCCTAGAGAATAAATCTGTATTCGGTTTAACATTAATAACGTACACTCTCGATGTAGTTCAAAAAGTAATAAATAGTGAGCCTACTATTTATCCTGTTCTCGTTGAAGCAGGGCTTATTCCATATATTATCGATAATTTTCCAAAGTTACTTGGGCCTTCTGCCGAATTGTTGAGTTTACTTCCGGATGTCGTTTCCGCCATATGTCTGAATGCAGAAGGGCTAAATCAAGTCAAAGAAAAGGGCCTCATAAACAATCTGTTCGATTTCTTGCTTGATGCTGATCACGCGCGTATATTAACTGGTGGGGATCGTTCTACAGAATACGGTACTGACATTGATGAATTAGCGAGACATTATCCAGACTTAAAGGCAAACATCGTGGAGGCTTTGTGTGACGTCATCAGGAAAATGCCAAGCGCTTATAGGGATGAAAGAGAATTTCTTTTTACTTCACCAAAAGATCAAAAATACTTCTTTCATCGAAAAAGTGAGGAAATACTGACTGATAAAGAGGAACATGAACCTGCTTATTGGGAGCTATTGGATAAGGGTACTATGCTGGATACGTTTACCAGTGTTTTGTTTGGTATGTCTTTGGGAAATGGTTCTTTTTCACAGGTTCCACAACATCTGGAAGCAAGAGATTTTCTGGCAATAATATTTATGGAAAATCCACCCTATGAATACTTTACCTCCGTGGCAATCTCAAATGTTACTGAGGTCCTCCAGTATTTGGATGAGAAATATGAAGACTACGCATTTATGGATGTTATGAAAATGTTGAACGATCAATTAGAGAACTTGAATGAATTTTTGAATAGTCCAAACGATACTAGTTTCTTTCTAGAAAAAGATGGGGAAAACTCTGTGCGTTCATGCCATTCAAAACTTTGTCGACTTGCCGCTATTTTGAACATTGTTACAAATGTATACATTGATCTCACTACGTTATCATGTAAGAGAATCATGCAAATATATGCTTATTTCGACAAAAAGGGATTCTCTTTAATCAAAAATTTAAAGTCATTATTTCAAAAATGTGCACTAGAGGAAATGTACATACGCCAACATATGCCAGATTCTGCTATAACAGAAACAATGCCGTTACCTATAGTGGATGTTTCTGGAGACGGGCCACCCCTTCAAATTTATATCGACGATCCAAAAAAGGGTGACCAGAAGGGAAAGAATACGAGCGTCAAAATGAGGAATACTCTTCAAGTGCGAACAATATTGTATACCTTGCAATCAAATACTGCAATTCTATTCCGTTGCTTCTTAAGGTTAAGCCATTCTAGGAACATGGATCTCGAACATAAAGATTTAACGACAGAAATCCATATCTTTGAAAACGTTGTTGAAAACATTATTGAAATGTTGAAGGTCACTGAAATTGAAGGTCATCTACCGTACTTCCTCGTTTTACTTAACTTCAATACTTTTGTGTTTACTATTCCAAAGGCTTCCCCGAATTCTACTGAAATATTACAAACAATACCTGCATATATTTTCTATCAAAAGGGAGGTTATTTGCTTTATTTACAAATTATAAGGGATCTTTTTACGAGAATGACAAAAATAAGAGATTTATCTTCCCTCGATAACATAAATTACATAGATGAGTCCAACGGTATTCTAACATTAAGCTGTTTAATAAACGCCCTAACCTTTTACAACAAATCCATGCAAACCGAAACCATGGAAAATGTCCAAAGTATTGGTAAGTTTTACGTTTCAATAGATGACGATTATAATATCATGAAAGCCCTAACCGTTCCTATCAAGGTAATGGCTCTCGCAATGATTTTAGATTTGGATAAATCGGATGGCCTGTTTAAGACACAGTCTCGTAACGTGCCTTACTCCGTTTTCAAGCAACTTCTCAGTATGCTGAAAAATATATTCACTAATGTAAACATTTATACCAAGGAATTATATGAATTGCATTGGGACCTGATCTTCCCATCAGTTAAAAAGATGAACTTATTCGAGCAAGTTGGCATTCCCGGTGATGTTGCGGCAAACTATCTAACAGAGACTGGCGATGATCTTCCTGCAGATAACAGTATTGGTCTGTTTTCACCTGAACAATGGGAAAAATATGAAAAATTAGTCGGTGAAGATAAATCAATATACTATCCACAACCAATGCAAGCTCAGTACTACAAAGGATGTTCCTCAAAGGAATTAGATGAACTAAGAGATACGTTTTTTAACGACGGTCTACCGTCTAGGATCTTTACTGTACTCCCTTTCTATCCTAAGCTTGTAAATGCATTTGCGAAAACTTTACTACAGATTTTTACAAAATACGATGAACCTACTGAAGTATTTGCTGGTAAAATTTTAGATCGAATTTTAGAGACAAATCTGGATGATCCTGCTACGTTGTCTTCATTAATTCATTTATTTGGTATATTTTTAAACGAGAAATATATCTATCAAAAGGCTTCGCACTTGATGCAAAGATTCATTGAATATCTTGAGAAGTCTCTGAAGCCAGAACATGTCAATACACCCTGGTTTTCGAAAGCCCTTTACGTTTACGAAATCATACTGGCAAAGTCCGAGCTCCCTCACCTAGAAGAGCTTTCCAAGGATGTTCTTTTGAGATATCCTTTGCTTTCTATGGCCAAAGCTTTCCGCATACCCGAACCTATGAAGCAAAAATTATTTGACATACTAATCAGAGTTTCTGATATTTCTAATTTTTATTCCGCGCTTGCAACGTCGCGTATACTTATTTTCTATTCCAGAGACGAGTTGTATGCTAATAACATAGCTAGATCGGGGATATTATCTAGGTTGTTAAAAGTGATTGGAAGTTTCCAAAAACTAGACAAAATCAACTTTTTAGAGTCATCTTTTCTTTTATTAACCAGAAGATGTTTTGAAACGACTGAAAATGTTGATGCTTTGATACGCGCAGAGGTTGATAAAAGCTTTACAGCGAGACCGCTGGGTGGTGGGGATGATGCCGTGCGTGAGTTGACGACTATTCTAGAAGAAAAGGCGCATGTGGTTATGCGTAGTCCCTCCCAATTTATTGACATTCTTTGCGAAACAGCTCGATTCCAGGAATTTGATGATCAAGGAGCTTTGGTTGATTATTCATTGAAAAGATTCTTGGGTGAAAAAGATAAAAACACTGGAGCAAATTCAGAAAAATCCGATATCTACGAGAGAACGGGGATCATGCATTTGTTATTGTCACAACTTATGGCTGCCTCTGAAAAAGACTGGCTGTCTGAACCGGCCAACTCCTCGGACCTGCCTGAGAACAAGAAAACCCAACTGGATCCATCAAGAAACCCTGTCTGTGCTTATATGATTTTTCTTTTAAAGCTTTTGGTCGAGTTAGTTAGCAGTTACAATCAATGTAAATTTGAGCTTCTAACCTTCAGTAGAAGAAACACATATGCAGAACGCCCGAGACCAAGAACAACCGCTATTAACTTTTTCCTTTATAGATTATTGGACAAACCTGTTGGAACTGATCACGATAAACATGAAGCTAAAAGAAGAGAGGTTATTGGAATGCTAGCACGTTCTGTAATTATTGGTTTCTTAGCCACTGTTCAGGATGATAAAACGACCAAGACTGATGTCAAGGTTGCTGATCCTCATATGAACTTTATTAGAAAATTTGCCATTGAGGCGATAATCAAAGCCATTAGAAACGCCACTTCTTCTTCTAAGCTCTTAGAAAGCAATCATTTAAAGTTAGATATGTGGTTCAGAATTATTACATCGATGATTTATGTCCAGGCACCATATCTTCGCCAACTGCTCGATTCGAATAAAGTTGAGGCAGATCAATATCAATTGTGTAAACTAGTTATAGACCTTGGTCTTCCATCAGTTATCACAGAAGCTATGGCCAGCATAGATTTGAACTATCCCTTTTCCAAAAAGATTTTCAATGTCGCTGTTGAAGCTTTAAATACAATCAGCTCAACAAGAAACAATTTTTCAGAACACTTCAAAATTGAAGATCATGATGAAGTTGAAGATGAGGTCGATGAATCTGATAAGGAAGAGATCCCAGATATGTTCAAAAACTCGGCACTGGGAATGTATGATGTAGAGGACATTGAAGAAGACGACGATGACGATACATCATTAATTGGAGACGATGATGCTATGGCTTTTGTTGATAGTGATAACGGATTTGAAGTAGTATTTAGTGACGAAGATGATGATATGGGAGAAGAAGATGAAGATGGTGCTCATTCAGGTTCAGAAGGAAATGGACTATCTTCAGAAATGAATCAAAGTACAACAGACGGTACGGATGTAGACTACGAGGTCGATGATGCTGATGGACTAATTATCAATATTGATCAATCCTCAGGAGATGATGAAGAAATGGCTGACTACGATATCAACATTAGCCATTCTTCTCACACTGACAATGAAGATGATGCTTCTATGGATGTCATAGAAGTTTACGATGATGAGCTAAGCTCTGGATATGATGTTGATTTAAGCGATTATGATGTAGATGAATCTGACTGGGACTCCGGTTTATCCAGCTTATCCATATCTGATGAAGAAGGTGAAAGTAGCGAAGATGAGCCTATTAACTCTACCAGAATGGGAGATTCAAGAAGGAGATGGCTGATAGCTGAGGGCGTGGAACTCACTGATGACTCGCAAGGCGAGAGTGAAGAAGATGATAGAGGCGTTTTCCGTGGTATCGAACACATATTTTCAAATGAAAACGAGCCTTTGTTCAGAGTTCATGACGAAATGCGTCATAGAAATCATCACCGCTCAATTAATCGCACACATTTTCACTCTGCTATGAGCGCGCCTTCCTTAAGCTTATTAAATCGTGGGAGAAGAAATCAAAGCAATCTAATAAATCCGCTGGGGCCAACAGGATTAGAACAAGTGGAAAACGATATTTCTGATCAGGTGACTGTTGCTGGTTCAGGCTCTCGCCCGAGATCACATCATCTGCATTTTTCTGAAGTTCTTGTGTCAGGTAGTTTTTTCGATGAGCCTGTTCTGGATGGCATAATTTTAAAGTCCACGGTATCCAGATGGAAGGATATATTCGATATGTTTTACGACTCTAAAACTTATGCCAACTGTATCATTCCTACTGTTATTAACAGACTATACAAGATCAGCTTAGCTTTACAAAAGGACTTGGAAAAAAAACGCGAGCAAGAAAAATTGAAGAATAAGAATGCACTTTTCCAGAAGCCTAGAGTAGAAAGTAACAACAGTCCTGATGCTATATTGGCGGAGCGAGATGGCACACAGCCAAGCACTGTTACCCATGATGACCACGAGCCTGTATATGTTACTATTCAAGGATCCGAAGTTGATATAGGTGGTACGGATATCGATCCAGAATTTATGAACGCTTTGCCTGATGAAATAAGAGCCGATGTCTTTGCGCAACATGTAAGGGAAAGAAGAGCGGAAGCTAGGCTCAATTCTGATCACAACGTGCATTCCAGAGAAATTGATTCCGATTTTTTGGAAGCAATTCCTGAAGACATCAGAGAAGGAATATTAGATACTGAGGCCGAGGAACAGAGGATGTTTGGTAGAATTGGCTCCTCAGCCAATGTGATTAGAACAGACGATGATGTTATCAACAATGACGAAGAAGTTGAAGGCGGTTTGGATCATGAAAATAATAATGATCGTAATATTGCCGATCCTGAAAAGAAAAAAGCGGCTAGAATATACTTTGCTCCATTAATTGATCGTGCTGGAATCGCCTCATTGATGAAATCGGTGTTTATTTCGAAACCCTATATTCAACGTGAAATATATCACGAGCTTTTCTACCGTTTATGTTCTAGCAAACAAAATAGAAATGATTTGATGAATACATTTTTATTTATTTTAAGTGAAGGTATCATAGATCAGCACTCTTTGGAGAAGGTATATAACATTATTTCCAGCAGGGCAATGGGGCATACAAAAGCTAACACCGTTAGACAGTTACCTTCGGATTGTACGCCGCTTACAGTGGCTAATCAGACTATTGAAATCTTGCAAAATCTGATTGACGCAGATTCTAGGCTAAAATACTTCCTCATTGCAGAACATGATAATCTGATAGTGAACAAAGCTAATAATAAATCCAGGAAAGAAGCCCTTCCTGACAAAAAACTAAGATGGCCCCTATGGCATTTATTCTCACTTCTGGACAGAAAACTCATTACAGACGAGAGTGTATTGATGGATTTATTAACAAGAATATTACAGGTTTGTACTAAAACACTGGCTGTCCTTTCTACAAGTTCAAATGGCAAAGAGAATCTGAGCAAAAAGTTTCGTTTACCTGATTTTGATGAAGATGACCTCATGAAGATTTTATCCATTATTATGCTTGATAGTTGTACTACAAGGGTATTTCAACAAACCCTTAATATAATTTACAACCTCTCTAAATTAAAAGGCTGTATGTCCATTTTCACAAAACATTTAATATCTTTAGCTATCAGCATAATGAGCAAATTAAAGGATGCTCTGGATGGGCTATCGCATGAGGTAAGCACTATAACCACCGGAATGGAGATCAATTCAGAACTGTTACAGAAATTCACCCTTCCAAGTTCTGACCAAGCAAAGCTATTGAAAATTTTAACTACAGTTGATTTTCTGTACACTCACAAAAGAAAAGAAGAGGAGCGCAGTGTCAAAGACCTTCAGTCCCTATATGACGAGATGAACAGTGGACCAGTATGGTCCTCATTGAGTGAGTGTTTATCGCAGTTTGAGAAGAGTCAGGCCATCAACACTTCAGCGACGATCTTACTACCGCTGATCGAATCACTCATGGTTGTATGCAGACGCAGTGACTTGAGCCAAAATAGAAACACCGCAATCAAATATGAGGATGCTAAGTTATTAGATTTTTCCAAGACCCGTGTCGAAAACTTATTCTTCCCATTTACAGATGCACACAAGAAGCTGTTGAATCAAATGATTCGTTCAAACCCAAAATTGATGAGCGGTCCTTTCGCACTATTGGTTAAGAATCCAAAAGTTTTGGATTTTGACAACAAAAGGTATTTCTTCAACGCCAAATTGAAATCTGATAATCAAGAGCGTCCTAAATTAGCCATTACTGTTCGCCGTGAGCAGGTTTTCTTGGACTCTTATCGAGCCTTGTTTTTCAAGACTAACGATGAGATAAAGAACTCTAAATTAGAAATAACATTCAAAGGAGAAAGTGGTGTTGATGCCGGTGGGGTAACTAGAGAATGGTATCAAGTACTATCAAGACAGATGTTCAACCCAGATTACGCTCTTTTTCTTCCTGTGCCATCGGATAAAACTACTTTCCATCCCAACCGGACTTCGGGTATCAATCCTGAGCACCTTTCTTTCTTCAAGTTTATTGGAATGATTATAGGGAAAGCAATCAGAGACCAGTGCTTTTTGGATTGCCATTTTAGTCGTGAAGTGTACAAGAATATTTTAGGTAGACCGGTGTCGTTGAAGGATATGGAATCTCTTGATCCGGATTATTATAAGTCATTGGTATGGATTCTTGAAAACGATATCACAGATATTATAGAGGAAACATTTTCTGTAGAAACTGATGATTATGGTGAACATAAAATTATCGATTTGATTGAGGGAGGTAAGGATATAATAGTTACAGAAGCCAATAAACAGGATTACGTCAAAAAAGTTGTTGAATATAAACTTCAGACATCTGTTAAGGAACAAATGGATAACTTTTTAGTGGGTTTCTATGCCCTTATATCCAAAGACCTTATTACAATATTTGATGAGCAGGAATTGGAGTTACTGATCAGTGGTTTACCTGATATTGATGTTGATGACTGGAAAAACAATACCACCTATGTTAATTACACTGCAACCTGTAAGGAAGTCAGCTACTTTTGGAGGGCGGTTAGATCATTCGATGCTGAAGAACGTGCCAAATTGTTGCAGTTTGTTACCGGTACTAGTAAAGTACCTCTAAATGGATTTAAGGAACTAAGCGGTGTTAATGGTGTTTGCAAATTTTCTATCCATCGTGATTTTGGTTCGTCAGAAAGGCTTCCATCATCACATACCTGTTTCAATCAATTGAATTTACCCCCCTATGAATCATATGAGACATTGCGTGGTTCCCTGTTATTGGCGATTAACGAAGGGCATGAAGGGTTTGGACTTGCCTGATCATTTTTGCGTGGAGTTATGTAGGGCTATATAGCTATGTATTTTAGAACTTTTTTATTTACACCTTTAATCATACGTGCCCAAAAAAAAGGTAAGAAAAGATTGTCCAGGTAATCTTAACGAAACTAGTACATATTTCGGGTGCTTTTCGTTCTCTTTTTCTGTTGCAGACAATCTTTTTGCTTTTCTTGAAAAACATTGATATAAGAGAAAGTGAATGATTCGTAAATGAAAAAATACTTATACAACTGTATTTAAACGGTGGCTAGTTATAATATTTTATAGAGAGATATAGGTAGAATACATCCATTCAAAAAAAAAAAAGTCTATGAAAACAAATTACAAAATTAACGTCACTTATCACATTAGAAACTAGAAAACGAAAAGAAAACAAAAGAAAGTAAATAAAAAGTAGTTCGAAAAGTGAGATAAGGTCACTCTTTCCACTCCAAACATGTCATGATCTCTCCATTTTCTTCAAGAAGATATAATTCTATATTGTCAGATTGTTCTTTCATGATTTTCTCTTTCGTTTGAGTCCACAAATTATTCTGTTCTTTTATGTTTGATATATCGCTCAGTAGAATAGTTCTCAATTGAACTGTCGTTAAAAAAGGTTCTTCATCTTTATTCTTCTTCACATCTTTTAGTTTATCAGTTGCATCCTTTACCAATTTTTCAATTATCTGTTCTCCTTGAACGTAATTGTCAAGAGTTGATTGTATTTTTTTGATAAAAAAAAGGATACCTAGGGTGATTAATATAGGACCACCATATTTCTTTACGTACTCCTGAATATTCCCTTCCAAATGGCATTGCAATCTAACCCATTTTTTGGAAGTTGAACGATAAACATAGTTAGTTTTATTTGGCTCAAAATGCCTCCTTTTTTCGTCTGTTTCAAAATCTAAAGGCAGCCAAACGATTTCATCTTTATTTTTTAATATTTCGAGCACATTTTCCCAGTGCTCTTT
Organism: Saccharomyces paradoxus; assembly: GCF_002079055.1. Classification (NCBI taxonomy): domain Eukaryota; kingdom Fungi; phylum Ascomycota; class Saccharomycetes; order Saccharomycetales; family Saccharomycetaceae; genus Saccharomyces; species Saccharomyces paradoxus. Next base: position 1,334,705 of record NC_047490.1, read on the forward strand.
GAATTCCCTCTGGCTTTCCCATGAAGGTCTGGACTGAGAGAATATATCATATAACTTGGTTTCTGTTTCACCACTAGCAAAAAGGTTCTCTCCTTCGCCACATTCAACTTTTGCATTCTTCTTTCTTAGATATTCGTTTACTTTCCAAACCAGCTCATCAACCTCTTTTTCTTTACTTTCATCTTTGACACAATATTTGGAAAAGGGAATAATACCATATGTTTCTAAAATAGAGCTTCTAAGCTCATAGCCCGGTTCACACTCAACATTCATAAAAGAAGAGCATATTCCGTGCTCAGGACATTTGAGGCAATTTGGTCGATATGCTTGTAACAATGAGTCTACCCTTTCAGTCTGAGGAAAAGCTGGAATTGCAAGAGGTTTCATGGGTTTTTCATGACCGCAGTATCCTATTCGAATTCTCTGTTCTCGATACCAAAGGCCAAAGAGGATAGGCAATATGATTGAAAGGAAAAGGGCAGCGTTCCATAGCCAAATAAAGACATGTGCAAGAAATGGTCTCATAATATCTATGCCTCTTTTAGTTTTGTTTGCAATGAAGTGTCTGGTGCGACCTTTGGGACTTGGTTTATTTATCTTTGACGATATCTTCTTCGAGCCTTGTTCGTCCTGATCATCAGAAGTTTGTAATGTTTTTATCAGCTCTTCCTTTACTTCCTTTGACTCGGGTTGAGCTTTGACATTAGTATTCTCTATCAGCTCACTTCTATTTCTTGTCTCTGCCTCACTTGAAGTACCAACGGGTCCTTCTGTTTCGATTCTAATAGATGATAAATTCTTGGACTTTATAGAATGATCATAGCTCTCGGTGGCCGCACTAGCCAACTCTTTATTCAGTTGAGCTAAGAATTCGTTTGATACTTTTAAATTAGGCAATTCTGGTTTTGTAAACTCTCCAGTTCTTAGCTTTTCATCTGAAAAATCTTCCTTGTTACGGTATCCTCCAGTATCTAGTTCACAAGAAGAAGCAACAGAAGTTGCTTCCCCTTCTGACTTAGATTTTGGAGGAGACTCTAATGGTTTACTGGCCTTACTAGATCTTTTTTTTCTTTTCTTTTTAGGAGATTTTTCTTCTTTCATTTGAATCGTCGCTACATTCTCTGTACTACTTTGTTTCCTTTTTCTCTTGTTGGTTTCAACATTTTCAACCTTGACAGTTTTACTAGCACCAGAACTTGATTCAAGCTTTTTATTCTTCAATGTCTTCTTACGATCCGCATTCTTTGCTTCAGATTTCACAGTCCTCTGAATGATACCTTTAACATTTGAGGTCTCGGATGAAGATTGAAGACGGTGCCTCACCTTTTCTTCAAACAATTTCACCAAGACAGGCTTTCTAGCGTTGGCCGGAAATGCAACGTCATTTTCTACCAAAACTCTTCTTAATTGGCTTACCTTCAGCGTTTTTGGGTCAAGGTCTTTGCGATCCATTATTGATTAAACAAAGATTGAAGACTTCCTTTCTACTACTATGTCCCTGTTAAACTTCGTCTTATCGTTTCCTTACCAGTTGAAGCCTCTCTTTTTTTTTCAAACTTGTTTATCTCTTACAGTTTATGGAGGGACGATCAAGAAAATACGTATGCCATCTCTTCCCCTCCGCATACAGAATATACTTAATACATAGATAATATAAGAGCATCCGCGGATTATAGCACGGACTCCGTCCCTGAAGATGTATTGCTTAAATAGTTACAGTACTATTTAGTAAACAGGACCACTATCATCACCAGAGGCTCGCAATGTCGCCAGGTATTCTCCTCTTGATATCTTATCTTCAATGGCCTGGATGGTGTAATCACTAAGTGTTTCTTCATAGGGACCCAGTATTTCCGCTAGCGTAGTTCTCTGATCACTTTGGAATGGGCTACCTTTGTCATCAGATTCGCATGGAAATGTAAAGGGCTTACCTAAAGGAATTATCCACATAAGTATGTTAGAACCCATAAAGTCTTTTATATTGGCGAAGATTGTCTTCTTATCCCAGAAGGAGTGAAATTCCGACCTATCAAACTCTACCACAAACCGCAACCTGTTTGCTTCCGAGTAATAGCAAAATATCTTTCTTGTTCCAAATTTTTTCCTTTTGCCATCTATGATTGCCTCCAAAGACGTCTTGTTTCGACTCATGTAAAAAATACTTGATCCCAACAAACTTGTGGTTAATAACCATCCAAGGATTGCAAATACTAAAGTTGTGATTAAATTTGCATTTAAGCGGGGGGTATGGCTATGGTTGAGTTGAGTAATAGTCCTTATGTAAACGCAGATAGGCACCCATATGATGAGTAAAAGAGCCGAAAAATAAGCAGCAAATTGGACGAAAAGTCTATAATTGTCTCTACCAATAACGGTACCTATCCACATGCAGTAATGATCAAACCGAGGAATGCAGTGTCCTAGCTCTGAAGAATGATGCGTTCGTTCCATTTTTAGACTTTGACATTGGCTGCACCATATTGGGTATCCGTGAGGATCAGACTGGTAACACCTTGGTGGGACCACGGCATCGTATTCCACCGAAGTATTTTGAGAAATGTCGCTGGTCTTCTCTTTAGAAGCTATAGGAAGGATCAAAAAGGGTGCTACGTGCGGTTGGGTACCTGGACCGACCCAGACAACTATTTGAAACCATATAAAAACCACGACCACGTCTAGGAAGCATACCGCGCATATAAGACCAACCGCAACAGATTTGTGATGAAGTTGTTTGTCGACCTGTTCGTAGCATAGCTTATGACAGTAAGCCCACGTACCGTAGCACAACAAACTCAGAACGATAATCGGTAAGACGAACCTAAACCATGATTTGCGCCCGATTCGAATATTCCATGATAAAGCCATCCATATACAACCGTGTAATATCTGCCGTGTCTTAATGGAAGGGCCTTCGCTAGGCTTTGAAAATGCTATAACAGACTGATATATACCTAATTAGTTGTTTTGTTTGGGTGCTGTGTTTTATTATCGCTATTTACAACATAAATGGTCGAAAAAAACCCAACTAAATGGTCTAAATTGGGCCGTTTCGCTCGTAAATTTGTTCTTAATTACTAATACTAAAGAAGATATAAAAAGAAGCACACGTACAGGATAATACCCGTCATCAGCTCAGAAACTGTACTGCTGAAAGGTATCTGAGTTTGTTTCGTCTCAGAATTTTAATTACTATATTTTTTTGGACGCCAACAAGTAAAGAAGTGAAAGAAAAATGCTGATGGATGAGTATGAGGAAAACAAGGACATGTGTCCGATCTGTAAGACAGATAGATACCTTTCGCCTGATGTGAAGTTTTTGGTGAATCCTGAATGCTACCATAGAATCTGCGAGTCATGCGTTGATCGAATATTCAGCCTGGGTCCTGCCCAGTGTCCGTATAAAGGGTGTGACAAGATTCTTAGAAAGAATAAATTTAAAACACAGATATTCGATGATGTAGAAGTTGAGAAAGAGGTCGACATCAGGAAGAGAGTGTTTAATGTGTTTAACAAAACTATCGATGACTTTAACGGTGACCTTGTGGAATATAACAAATATTTGGAAGAGGTGGAAGACATTATATACAAGCTAGATCATGGAATCGACGTGGCGAAGACGGAGGAGAAACTACGCACTTACGAGGAATTAAACAAGCAATTGATTATGAACAACTTAGAGAGAAACAGAACGGAGATAGAAAGTTTCGAACAGAGACAAAAATTTGAAAAGGAGATGAAATTGAAGAAGCGGTTATTAGAAAGACAAATTGAAGAGGAGGAAAGAATGAACAAAGAATGGACAAAGAAGGAAATTGTCAATCGGTTGAGTACGACAACCCAGGACATCAATGAAACAATCGAAGGGGTTAAAAATACGGTTAAATTGAAAAAATCGTCCGCTAGAAGAAAATTGGAAGAACTAAACAGAGTGCTGAAAAACAATCCATATTTCAACTCAAATGTGAACGTACAGAACTCGAGGCTCAAAGATGCTGTACCCTTCACACCGTTTAACGGTGATAGAGAAACTCACCCAAGGTTTACGTTAAAGGGTTCAGTATACAACGACCCATTCATCAAAGATCTCGAACATAGGAAAGAATTCATTGCGTCTGGGTTTAACACTAATTATGCGTACGAAAGGGTCTTGACAGAGGCATTTATGGGCCTAGGATGTGTTATATCCGAGGAACTTTGAAATATAAGAAAGTGCACAACGTGGCATAAGTTATGTAATTAAGTACTTTCCATTTTCTATATACACGCATACATTCATTAACGATCTGTTTCAGTGTTGAGAAAAAGGCACGTACTGCCCTGGGTGGGCCACAACTTTGTTCTTTGTTCTAACCATAAACGAGCGTGTAATTACCGAAAAAGGAAATTTACACGTTAAATGAAACATAATAATCAGGAAAAACAGTGTAGGAAACCTAGAACGTTAGTAATAAAAATGAGAGTCTAGTGGTTGCAGAGAAATAAGTAGAAAAATGGAAAAGAGTTTTCATATATAAACCATTCGAAAAGAAAACGATGAGTAGGATCTCAAACTGTTGCTCGGATAAAATCAAGAATAAGAACTACGTACCAAACAGACATGCAACCATCTACCGTCACCGCCGCTCCAAAAGATAAGACCAGCGCTGAAAAGAAGGACAACTACATTATCAAAGGTGTGTTCTGGGACCCAGCATGTGTCATTGCTTAGTTTCCGCACACAAAACTGTTATTCTCTCTTCTTCATTTTCCCTTTCTGCTACACCAAGACATCATGTTAGTTCGTAATTTTTCTTTTTAAACTTAATATAAAAATAAATATCCTAAATAACTATAATATAAAAACACTTCGATACCCTTTCCCAGCTTTTATTATCGACAAAATTGCACATGCATTCACATATATATATAGGTACCGCCCACCGCCTACCGGGAAGCATATGTAAGCGTCTGCGCACCAGGATATCCCTTGCGGGACCTTGGATGTGGATGATGAGTGTAAACAGGTCCCATAAAACTGTCTCTGTGAGCAGATGAAGCCGTTTCGTCCCCTTCGATCTCTTCCTTATCGTGCTTCATCGTTTCTTCGTAAGAGGGCGGATCTACGGGAAGCGGAGTCGCTGTGTCCTTGCATGCATGTTTGTTCTTAGCGCTGTTACTGCTATCCATTATAATCACTTTTTCTCACCGTCTTTGAATACTCCGCCCATAAATAATTTGCTGTTAATCATTGTCTGTTCTTTGACACTTTACCTTTGTCCCCTTGAAACTCTTTATTGTGAAGCATGCACGGCTGAATATTACGTGCACAGTGATTATCGTATGTAGCGACAAATATTTCCAACGAGAAACAAGATTAGGCAGACCGGGCCTATATGGAGGGAAGCATAAGTTTATATACCTTACAGATATCATTACATTAGGACAGCTAAACTGACATAGACCGACACCACAGAACGAAGATAACACATGCTGGCACAAACACTCAAAAAGCCACATAAAACCGTCCTGGGACAGGTATCCGGAACCACGGTCTTCATTAGGAATAAGAGAACAAAAAGCAAGAGTTCACTATCCCCTTTGGCACAAAGGGTCGTCACACAGTTGAGTGTAATGTCTGCAAGTAGAAAGCAGCCCAAATTACTGAAGCTGGCTCGAGAGGACTTGATCAAACATCAAACCATCGAGAAGTGCTGGTCAATTTACCAGCAGCAACAACGGGAGCGCAGGAATTTACAGTTGGAATTGCAATACAAGAGTATCGAGAGTTCCATGAACCTTCTACAAGAACTCAGCCCTCGTCTTTTTGAGGCTGCTAATGCTCCCGAGAAGGGCAAGCGGTTCCCAATGGAAATGAAGGTGCCCACTGACTTCCCCCCAAATACGCCATGGCATTATCATTTCCGGAAGTGATAGTGTTAGCGAGTGCTCACTCGCTTCCTACTGTAAATAATTGATGATCCATAAAACTCTACATTTATATACACTTTATATATTATTATGTGTATATACATATTAAAGGCATGTAGTAGGTGCAAGATAGAGGATGTCGCTATCAACGGCATTTTATTTTTTTTTGTTATTTTTCTCATTCCTGCAAGCGAAAAAATAAAGCAAGCTGACTCTTGCATAAAACTCAAGGACTCAGAGAGTAACTAGATTCGCATTACAGACTTAAACAGAAAAGCAAACAATACCGGCTATACTCACGTTCGTTTAATCATGCCTTCTACCGCGCTTCTATTCCCACAGAAGCACATTAAGGCCATTCCAGGCAAGATATACGCGTTCTTCAGGCAGCTCGTCAGCGGAGTGGTTGTATCCAAGCCAGATCTAAGTCAGCATTATTTTTGTGAAAATGCGATGAAGGAGGAAGGCGAAGATGGAGAAGATCAGGAAAAGACGGCCACAAGTTTGTTTCCAGAGTCGAACAATATTGACCGCTCCTTAAATGGTGGGTGCTCTGTCATCCCTTGCTCCATGGATGTCAGCGATTTGAACACACCAATATCGATGACGCTGTCTCCAGAGAATCGCATCAAATGCGAAGTAAATGCTATGTCATTACTAAGGTCCAAACCAGAACGAGATATAGGGGCCTCGATCAAGATGTCTAATGGCGTAACAAGCTCTCCGTTAAGCCCATCAGGCTCCACCCCGGAACATTCCACCAAAGTCTTCAACAACGGTGAAGAGGAGTTCATCTGTCACTACTGCGATGCTACCTTCAGGATTAGAGGATATCTAACGAGACATATTAAGAAGCATGCCATCGAAAAAGCGTATCACTGCCCCTTTTTTAGCAGTGCCACTCCTCCCGATCTTAGATGTCACAATTCGGGCGGTTTCAGCAGACGTGACACTTATAAAACTCATTTGAAGGCAAGGCACGTGTTGTACCCGAAGGGTGTTAAACCACAAGACCGTAACAAGTCGTCCGGCCATTGTGCTCAATGTGGTGAATACTTTTCCACCATTGAGAATTTCGTCGAGAATCACATCGAGTCTGGCGACTGTAAAGCTTTGCCGCAAGGATATACCAAGAAAAATGAAAAAAGATCTGGAAAATTAAGAAAGATAAAGACATCTAACGGTCATTCTCGATTCATATCCACTTCGCAAAGTGTTGTGGAACCAAAAGTACTTTTTAACAAAGATGCCGTAGAGGCTATGACCATAGTGGCCAATAACAGTTCAGGCAGTGATATCATATCCAAGTACGGAAACAATAAATTGATGTTAAATTCAGAAAATTTTAAAGTTGACATACCTAAGAGAAAGAGAAAATATATCAAGAAGAAACAGCAACAGATGTCCGGATCAACAACGACAACCATACCACGGGTAGCTATAGAAAACAACCAAGAAGTGGCACCAGATGAGATTTCATCGGCCACGATTTTCTCACCTTTTGACACTCATCTTCTTGAGCCCGTGCCTTCTAGTTCATCGGAATCCTCCGCCGAAGCTATGTCCCACGATAAGCAAATGAAAAATCTCTTGATCGATATAAACAGCTTTACAAATCAACAGCAGCAGGCACAAGATGTCCCTTCGTTCATGCCACTGGACATTGAACAATCTTCATATGATTTAAACGAAGACGCCATGTCATATCCAATCATATCCACACAAAGCAAATGTGATAGCCCACAGTATAACAACACAAAAATTTCTCAGATTTTACAGTCACAACTAAATCCAGAATATCTCGGCAAGAATCATTTAAGAGAGACGCAACAATATCTGGATTTTTATAATGACAATTTTGGGTCATAGTTTTGATGAAATATAACACGGGATAAAAGGAAGGGTATCATATTGGAAAGCCGCTAGGTAAAAATCATTGAATTAATAAATGGAGACAATATTAAAAAGTCAGGTAACAATAAATATAAGGTCATAAATGTACTGCTGTATACTATATAAAATAATTTTCAGCATGAATGATTAATTTTCGTTCCACAATATTAAACAAAAGTGAATGACTGCAACACCGATATACTATTATTGATCCTCATTGCACTGGATAGGTTTGTCGATATTATCATTTTTGACGTTTGTGATTTCTTTTTCCGGATTGATTACCGATGCTATAACAAATAAAGGTCAAATTTTGAAAACAATGAAAAATAACTAGTAAACAAATAAATGTACATTTATTGACACTGGTAGAGCGTAAGAGGAAGGTCATTCTTGGAACGCTTTATAGACCTCTGTTTTTTATTTTTTTTTTGGGAAAAAAAACAATAGGGTACTAAACATATATCATATTTTTGCCATGGCTTATGATGAAGATGATGGAGAAATAAACTTTAATGAACTTGTGGGGAATTTGCTAAGCTCACATAATCAAGGGGGACAAGAGGAAGAAGAAGTGCAAGAACAAGAACAGAGAGGAGATGATTTTGACAAAATAAGTTCTACCAACGAAAACATAGAACCAGAGCACCCAAGCGACAGCCAGGATGTGCATAATCCTCCTCACCAAAACATCGAAATACCGCATTTTGTTGATGAAGAAGATGAACTAGTATCTGTCGTAGCAAACGCAGTTCAGAATATTGACGATGAACAAGCCAAACCAGAGGGCCATCTAGAAAATGAATCAGAACATGTGGCATCGGACACAGCCGATGATAATCATGAAAAGGAACAGCAGCAAGAATGGGCTCATATCTTACAGCAGGAAATATTGAAAGCGGACGGAGAGCCCTTGCGGGAGAATACAGAAAGGCGTGTAAGCACCAGTCAGCACCATCCCTCTCAACGTACTGATGACCCACTTGATCAAGATGATGAAAATTTAAGGATGGCTATCCTAGAATCTCTACAAGAACTAAATACAAATGAGGATGAAGAGGAAGAACCGGAAAAACACGACCATGCTACTTCTAATGAGAAGTTGCCCAGCAAAAAGCCTTCAAAGAAAAAGAGAAAAGACAAATCCAAGAACAAGGAATCCTCAAAGGACAAATCCTCAAAGAAGAGCAAATCTTCTAGTCATTCTAAAAAGCACACCAAAGATCGCAATAAAGAAAAGCATAGTAAAGCTGCTGATAATGATAATACTCTTGATCTCAGTAATATACTAGAAAATCTGATTCATGAAAATGAAAATACTGCGGTAGGCACAGTCAAACAAGCAGTTGACATTCAAGATCCCTCTCATACTGATGCGAACACTGAAGATGTGGAAGCACAAGCTCTAGTAGAAGCGACACTAAAAGCATTTGAAAATGAATTGCTAAGCTCTGCGCCAACCGAAGAGCCTTCGCAAGAACAATCGATTGAACCTGCATCTTCTACAAAAGCGGCTGAACCGCCACGAAAACCGACTGCTGATGATATTCCATTGGCTATGTTGCAGGCTTTCAAACCCAAAAAGAGGCCTCCTCAAGAGAAGAAAAAAACAAAAAGTAAGACTTCCAAACCTACATCTACAAATAAACTACCTGCATCTGAATCAGCTTCTAAGAAAAAGAAAAAGAAGAAAGCTGTAAAAGAAAACAACAAATCTCACGAAGCATACGAAGATGATGAATTTTCCAGAATATTAGCGGATATGGTTAATCAAGTGGTCAACACTTCATTAAAAGAAACATCTACTGCCACTCAGGATAATAAATTGGAGAGCGAAAGTGATTTTGTCTCGCCTGTCCAAAGCCAATATACCGCTGGGGATGCAAGCACGGCTAATGATGACACCCTTGATTTGAATCAAATCATGCAAAATGCAATGGCTATGGTTTTCCAGAATCAAAACGATGCTGACTTTGATGAGAATATTGTTCAAGACTTTAACCGTGGTTTAGGCGATCTGAGCGTTTCCGATTTACTCCCGCATGATAATCTTTCTATGATGGAAAAGAAGTCGGTGCCCAAAAGTTTGAGCAAATCTGAAAAGAAGGCGGCTATATCGAGTAGGAAGGCTTCCAAAAAGGCATCGAAAGATGTGTCAAGTAAAGAAATGGCTAAGTCACCTTCAAAACCGAAGAAACCATCCAAGTCAGAAATATCTTTGGAAAAGAAGTTACGTAAGAAATACGTCTCTATTGCCAACGAGGCTGCATCTGTAGCTAGAAAGAAAAGATGGGCTAAAAACAAAGAACTAAAGGAAAGAGAGAAACTTGAACGTCAAACTGCTAGAGAGGAAAGGAGACATAAAAAAAAATTAGAAAAGCAGAGATTGGCGGAAGAACAAGAGGAACTAAAAAAAATTGTTGAACGTGGCCCACCTTATCCCCCAGATTTAAGAGTAACTAAAAGTGGTAAACCAAAGAAACCATATAGAAGATGGACTCCGGAAGAGCTATTGAAAAGATCACAGGATGCAGAAAAACCGAGAAAAGTGAAGAAAGAAAGAAAGAAAAAGGAAAAGAAGGTGAAGATACCTTCATCTACTTTGAAAAAGATTCCTCTCTTCAACTTCGTTAAAGATAATGTTCAGACTAGTGCAAGACACCGTCTGAACGACATTGAGGGTTCTTTATCAACCATAGGATTACACAAATCGCCCGACGGTATCCGTAGGATCCTTTCGAGACCAAAGAGTGAAGATCACGAATGGCCGCTGTCAGATTCATCTACATCCCAAAATTATGATACACATCTGAAAACAGTTGTACATAAAGAAAAAATTCCTTTCCATCCCCCATGGACTATACCCTCTCAACCACCGTTTGCGCTACCTGTAGCAAGAAGAAAGAAAATACCAAACATAAAAAAGTATAGAAAAAGAAACAATAACTCCTTCCGCATTTCCAAGGAAGGTATGGCAAATGCTAGAAACAGAATTATACCGGCCATATTACTACCTATAATAAATACACTGAAAGCTGCCGCAAAATCTCAAACTGCTTCTGGTGCCACACCGGAAGAAGCAAGGAAACGGTTAGCAACTATTATTCAGCATGCTAAGTCCACAGTCATCAGGGCAGCTTTACAAGCAAGGAAGAACAGCATGCAAGGCCTTAACTCTAAAGCAACTACTACAGAACTAACAAGAGCTGCGCCTCAAATGAAGAATCCACTAAGGATGATTCCTATTTTCAATACATCTCGAGTAAAACAACAATTAGAAAAGCGACTACCTGCTAGAACTGTAGAGAAGGAAATTGCCTGCTCTGTGCCTCCTAATGAACCCACATCTGATCCCCATTCTAGCTCTTCAATCGCTGGGCAAACATTCAAAGGCGTTGCCATCCCAATTAAGATAGAAGATAGCGATGGGAATATTCCTCCTGCTAGTATAACGCCTTCAACTACGGAGCCATTACAACATAAATTAGAACTTACGAAGAGTGCAGATAGTGTAGAACCGATGCAAAATACTATTGAAGCAGCAAACGGCACCGAAATTGTACAAGAAATTAAAGAGGTTGTCGATACCAACGCTCCAGATGAAGCTATTCCAGCAGAAAACAAGCCGAATGGGAATTCAGAAGTTCAAAAGAGTGTCCTAACCGAATCTTCTGATGTCGAAAAGATGGATGAAAAAAATCCTGGCAAGAAAATTGGCACAAATTTGAACGAAGATGAAAGCAAGCTTGGTGAGAAAGATGTGGATGAGAAGGCTACGTTTCATTCTGGTATATCCCAGCATATGGATAATGAACCAGATAATGCAAATACTGCAACAGAAAAGCCCAAATTAATTGATATATCTCATAAACCGTTAAATGAAGCAAAACCAAAAATCCCCATCATATTCCCTTTGAAAAGACCGCAAATTAAGCCTGAAGCTAGCGTCATTAATTTGGTTCAAAATTTGGTGAACTCTAAAATGCCCGAAATAAAGAATGAATCGGTTGATCTAGGCAGTAATATCACCGACATCCTTTCCTCCACCATCACTAATATTTTGCCCGAAATCACAGCTACTGACGTTAAAAATTACCAGTATGAAGATGAAAATGTAAAATACTTGAAGAAGACGCCAAGGCAGGTTTTGAATCTGGATGGACTAGTTCCTCCATCGGGCAGATGCATTACTAAAGCTAAACGTGTCCGCCGTATTAAAAAGCCTTCTACTGATGGCTCTACTGCGCAGGAATCTAACGCGAAAGCAGGCAGCGAATCCATTACTTACGCTTTCGACATACCATCTCCGGAGGAGGTACAAAGTAAGCGTAGCGTGGTGTTAAAGTTTGCCAAGGCTAGATTGACGGAGGCCGAGTTGAATTCTCTAAAGAAGGAAATTAACAACGTGAGGAAAAGGAGATGGAGGGAGATGAACTCTATTAAGAACTGGGAATATGACGTAAAGTCTAGATTAAAAAAGCGTGCAAATGCATTTTTCGGAGAAGGAGAATCAGAAACGAAATCCAAATGGATCGAAGAAAGATTTCAAGAAAAGGTAAGCCAAGAGAAGTATAAGGATCGGCTTGAAACTACTGAAACGCAAGCGAACAATACGAAGATTGTAATTGATGACAAGGAAATTTTAAATATCCTTGCAGTAAACATGAATAGTCTCAACAAAGCTCGCTGCATTGAAAAAGATATTCAAGAGTCGTTCAGGGAGGAAAAGTTAGCCTCTTTACAACCAAAGAAGAAGAGAAAGAAAAGCATTTCACACTAAGGTGTTACTAGGCATATTTTAGGACATATGTCCATTACTGCATATTTATATATACATAAAGTGGCCAACGTATATAGTTTTCTTCCCGATTTCTGAAACTAATATTAGTATTGGAATGTCCGTCCCGTGCCATTGAGCAATTTACATCATTCTATAATTAGGCAAATGTGATGCGTGGGTGATAGTAATAGTTACAGTTAAAGTAAGACCGTTTAACATCATTCCAATCTGGCAGTTGCTTGTCAAGAGAATATCTGGTGTAATCACATTTCATGCCATAAGTAGCAACGTCGATCTCAACAATTTTTTTATATACATCGTAACACAACGATCTATCAGCGCCCAATCCGTTAAAGAATGAGAAAACGCCTTCTGGTTTAATTAAGCCTACTATGACATCGTATAAGTCCAACATGTCTTGGTAGTGCTCGCTAAATGTATCATAATAAATACCATCAAAGAAAACCTCACCCTTGTCTAATAAGTTATTCAACGTATCTTGCCATCTTCCCTCCAAAATAACCACATTATCCTTTTCATACCAACCATCCGTTTTCATCTTGGCCAAGACATCTGGATGGGCTTCGCAAATATAGTGACGGTAAGGCTTTCGAGCCTGGATGAATGTATCGATGATCCCCATTCCAAAGCCAATGTTTAAGACAGTAGCGGACCTAGCCTCTCGGTCGGGAAATAATGTTTCGGAGGCAATTTCCATAATTTTTGTTTCCCAATCCATCATGACACCATCTTTATTTTCCTTTGTGATAAGGGCATCGTCTTTGTACTCTAGTTCTGTCTTTAGGTACACATGTTGATTTGCTGCGGTAGCGTCGTCATCATCACTGTCAACTGGTTCTTGTTTCTGACCATCAGGTGCTACCCGAACACTTTCCTCAGAGCCGATACCTATTGGTTCAGTTGTATCCAAGAATTCGACGTCGCAACCATTGAGTTTTCTCAGCAGTAATTCTGCAGAGACACCAGCTTCCACGAGGCGATTATAAAGAGGGCTTTCCCTGGTTTGATTTCTCTCTAAAAAAAGATCGCCTACTGTTTTGTCCTCGTAGTCAATAAAATTCCATCCAGCTCCATACTCGAAAAGAATATTCATCATATTCATCACCACTTGCAGTTCCTCATCCTTAATATCCAAGGGTAGCGATCTTGCTAAGACGTGTAATGGCGTTGTGTTTGAGGTCTTAGTATCGTCCTTGCTCTCTCTGGATTCATTATCCCCGTTTCTATTCTCCGACTCACGCTCAAAGGCAGCAACCTGCTCTAAAGTATATGTAGCCGGTATACCAGATTTTAAGAAATGCTGCAATTTTGGTACATAGTAACTCTGAGAAATGGGTCTCTCTGGGAAAGTAAGCAAAGCATGTAATTCCGACATACCTAAATGTGTTAGAGGTCCTTGGCGCAGAATCCCAGACGTCGCAACTGCTAGATATTGCCAATGTCATTTTGTATCACTCTTGATTTAAAATGAGATGAGATGAGCTTTGAAAAATTTTAGAAAAAGAAATTGTACGACTATCGCCGGAAAGGGGAAAGAGTCGTCATAATCTCTCAAATCCCATATATACTGAAACAAGTTCCAGGATTAACCAGCTTCGAGCACGTGAATCGATAGCTAGGGATGATAATGGAAATGATGGCAACATAGTTTGCTTATTCGCAGCTAATGTTACCTAATGGTGATAACAATGGATCAAAACGATTTCCATACTTACCCGCGCGGTGATTTCTCTGTAGCGAAGGGGTTTTCATGAGGGAAACAGAAGAGGTATATCAATTCTGAAAGTGTGATGAAAGGATATAGTAGTAGCTGAAGTCTAACCCAAGCAAGCAAACAGTCCTTCCACGTTTTATCTATCCGGAGGCTAAAGCAATTGAGTGGATATTTAAAGAGTGCGTGTGGTACATTGGTATGACATATGACGTCTAGGAAAAGGTCTCCGCACGATTTTATATTTAAAGAGGAACTGGGCCATGGCTCTTACTCTACTGTGTTTAAAGCTCTGGATAAAAAAAGCCCGAATAAAATTTATGCCATTAAAGTTTGTTCGAAGAAACACATAATCAAAGAAGCTAAAGTAAAATATGTCACCATTGAAAAGAATACCATGAATTTGTTGGCACAAAAGCATCACGCGGGTATAATTAAACTATACTACACCTTTCACGATGAGGAGAATCTTTATTTTGTTTTAGATTTTGCCCCAGGTGGGGAACTACTTTCCTTATTGCATAAAATGGGTACATTCAATGATACATGGACGCGTCATTTCACCGTACAGTTAATTGATGCATTAGAATTTATTCATTCCCATGGTATCATTCATAGAGATTTGAAACCAGAAAATGTTCTTTTGGACAGGGACGGTAGACTTATGATTACTGATTTTGGTGCCGCTGCCACCATAGACTCTGGTTTGAACGGAGATTCGACCAAGTATAACTCTGACAGCAACAGCTCAGATGACAACCAGAACTGCGCTTCCTTTGTTGGAACTGCTGAATATGTTTCTCCAGAGCTACTTTTATATAATCAGTGCGGTTATGGCTCAGATATATGGGCTTTAGGTTGTATGATATATCAATTTGTCCAAGGACAACCGCCCTTTAGAGGAGAAAATGAGCTAAAAACATTCGAAAAAATCGTAGCATTGGATTATCCATGGGGGCCCAACAATCGCATCAATAATAGCGCATCGCCAATAAATCCTCTTGTAATAAACTTGGTACAGAAAATATTGGTGGTAGAGGTCAATGAAAGAATCTCTCTCAAACAGATAAAAAGACACCCATATTTTTCAAAAGTAGATTGGAATGATAAAGTCAAAATATGGAGAGGGATTTGGCAATCGCAAGGACAATCGATGCAACAAACTCCTGGAGGGCTCCCAAATATACCACAGAATGTGCTACCCACCAGACAATTACATGTAATTGACACCCCAGCACGAAGTATACAAATTACAAAACAAAAACGTAAGAAACCGACGAAAATTTCCAACACTACTAGTAGTATAGTAGTATGGAGAAAAAGGCTTGGTATATCAACAGGTAAGGATGATTTAGGCACCGTACCGTCTAGCAGCCCTGCAATGACTGCCCCTAGTGGTAACAATGTAATAACTAACACAGTGCCACAATCTACCTCGAATGTTACCTTACCGGTAAATTCGCAGTCCAGCCAAGTCAAGCGAGCACAACCGGTTGCCCCAAATAGAATACCTCCCAAAGTACCGGTAATCAATGATAATCTGAGAAATAAGTCAATTCCGCGAACAAAGCCTATCGTGCAACCTTCTCAAACCACATCAATACCACAACAGTCGTCATCATCAGCAGGGTCAGCTCTATCAGGACCATCAATAGAGACACAGCATCTGGATGTAACGCAAAGTTTAGATGAAAGAAACTCAATTGACCTTCATATCTTAAAACAAGACTATGTCTTCATTTATGGCATTCCATATGAAAACGAAGGGCCTGCCATGTCTTTGAACAGCTACAATAAGATTGATAATGATTTAATTACGTCCCTAGTTGCCCAACATGAAGAAGAGTTAAAGAATTCAGAGTCGTTTTTACAGGTATTGACTTTAAAAACGAATGGAATGCTAAGTTACAAAAACACAGTCGTAATGGAAGAAAATGAAGATCAAGTAGATAAAGAACACCAAATGGCTAACATAGAAGATACAGATTTGTCCATGTATGATTTTGAGTTCAATGAGTTGACAAGGAAGGGATTTTTGATACTGGAAAAATACAAAAATAGAATATGGTTTATCTCGTTACCCTCGTATTCAATATTATCGAAAATACCATTCAACGCCGTGAAGTCTTTGACAATAAATAACAACGAAAATTGGGTTGATTGCTTTTTCAGAGCAAGACAACTACTGGAGGAAAAGCAAATTCTTGATAAAATCAGCAACGTTTCCTTTGATAGTAAAGCATCCACTGAACCGTCATCACCTTCGCCTATTTCAAGAAAAGAGCAGCCACTGAATATAGGCAATAATGCGACAGCGCCCGGCTACACTGCAAAAAATGCAAGTCAGAACAGCGTATCGCAAAATAGTAATATTGGGGAAGAAACACCTTTTCGCATTTCTAGTAGTGTCAAAGACAGGCCTACTGTAAGTTCTACTCCCTCCTCAAGACACCCTAGGATTTTGTCAGGGAATAACGCTAGTAGAACCGCAAAAAAAACGAACGGAGGATTACCAAATAGTGCCCCTTCTACTAGTACATGTAACAACGGTTCGGCTCCAGTTGTTAACCATAGGCCTTCTACTAATGTAGCAAACAATAAACACAATCTTTCAACATTGAAGAAGCAGGGTCCATTTTTTCTTTCTGCTTCATCTTCTGCTACCAAACCCCAAATCAAAACAACGGGATATCGACAGTCAACACCTTCGCCACCACTTCCACCAATGGAATTTCTAGCTACGAGAGAGAAGTATTCTGCGCCTTCTAACATGGTGATCAGTAGCAGCAGATACGAGGTTTTGCATACCCTCAATAACAGCCAAACAAACTTTGATAGGGAGATTGCTAGTAGAGGTGCCTCAGCAGCATTTAGAAGTTTACAAAAGGGCAAGAAGAAAAAATAGCACACTTTAATAATATTTTGTGATTTCTATGCATCAGTTGTTGACTGTCTAGAAAATTCAACGTATATATCACTTCCAAACCCTTGTAGCATTACTATCTGTATCATTTATGTATTCAGAATGCATATATTTTATATAAACCTACTATATCTGCGAATGAAGCTTTTCGGCATGGTTACATTGTATCTTTCAAGCAATGAATGCCAAAACTAATAAAACTATCAAGACGACAATAAGTAGGCCTATACAGCAATCGTCATATTTTTCTTTGTTTTTTTCGTAAACCCATTCTAATTGCCTACGGCCTCTGGCCAATTTATTTACAACACTGTCCATACCCTCATCCATATTATCCAACAGCTGTCCCTGATTTTCCAACTCGTCCCCCATTGTTTGAGCTTGAATATGCAGATTTTGCATTGTCTTATGAATACCATCCAAATGAACATCCTGTTCCCTTAGCATTTGTTCCTGAAACGGATTGGACATACCGCCATCATTGTTCTCAGCCATAGTGCTATTGAGTGCTGAATTTTCCATCGTCTCTTCTGAGGGAAGGGTTGTTTGTGTAGATTCTTGTATTCTTTGGTCAAAACGCAACTTCAAAGCATCAAACTGTTGCTTTATATCTTTGACTTGTGCTTCCCTATCACTAACGTCTTCGTTTTCATCCCTTTTCATTACGATTATGCTTCTGTCCAAATCCACTATTGTTTCCTCAACGTCCTTTAGGATGTCTTGTATTTCCTCCTCTTGATCATCATCACCGGCAGTGTTGTGACGGGTTATGTAATTGCCTATGCGATTCAATTGCTCTTTGGTGTCCTTAACAACCTGCTGAAACGGATCTTCACTGTTGTTCATTTGTTAAAACAAGGATCTTGGTAATACAGATTTCCAGTCGACCGCCTTCCACGTCTTACTTCAAATTATAAAGAATAACAGAAAAATCAAGTACTGACAAATCTTGTTAGAAAGACAGTATATGTTCTGCGGTGTGTCTTCGATTTGTCCTACCTCCAGGTGTTTACTGTTTTATAGCGTAGGTTCGAATATCTTGTGGATAATTAAAAATTCGATAGAAAAAGTAAAATAGGTGGTGATCCAAATAAAAAAAGCCTCGATAATTAGGCTTTCCACAAGAGAATTAGAGCAAGTTATACAATGAACGGAAACGAGAATAGTCCTCGATATAATGAAACTACGGTTCCTACAGTGGGGGATTCTTCGAGTGATACTGATATTCAAGTAGGACAAAATCGAGGTGTAGACACTAAGAACTACGATAAACATGATAATAAAGCTTTCGATATGAGTAGTAATCACAATGGTAACTCTGATAACTTACAAATCGACAATGCATCATCTTCTGCAACGAGGGATTTGAAAAACGTCAAAAGTGTTAACAACCAAAATATAAAACTAGAAGAATCTAGTAACACAAATTCAGTCATAGAAGACTCATCTGAACCTAAAATATCTAAATTAGAAAATGTGGACCTTGCAACCACGGTAGGTGGTTCACAAACTAGAAAATACCTGAATGCAAATGTGACGCCGCATTTATTAGCGGGCATGAGGCTCATAGCCGTACAGCAACCAGATGATCCGTTACGTGTTTTAGGTGAATATCTAATCGAGCAAAGCAACATACTGAAAAGTGGAGAAAACGAGAGTAATGCTAGTATATGAGAACCATAATTTATATAAATATACATGTGTATTTATTCTTACTAAATTATTAAACCTTTGGATATAGACAAGTCGTGGACGTAGATTGAATACAAAAAAATGCGGGGGGAAAGGGCCATTGAAACACCATGGATATATATAGAAGAATCTTTCGGGGACTATACAAGCTCAGAACTTCTCTTGTTCCATGTCGATCTCAACTTTATTCATCATTTGTAACCCATATCCGCAAATTAAACTAATAACGCCAACTTTCCAACCGTTCCAAAGTTGGCCTCTATTCGTTTTAGAATTGTTTCTTATCACATCCCAGATGCCATTGTATTTTTTTGGCTTTACTATCAATTCAGTAGAATCTACTTTAAATGATAGCCGCTGATCGTTCAACAGGTAGTTTAACTGACAGCGACGTAGCAGGTTCTCCAATGGCAACTTAATAAATAGTTCAAGCGATTTGGACAAAAACTTCATCGTATTATAAATGACAGTTTGAGAGTATTTTTCGATATGGAATTGGTTGTAAATGACTAAGTCAAATAGTTTATTGAAAAAGCTATTATTGATAGATTGAAGAATGGTTAGAGACCACATATCTAATGGAATGGAAACACCGTTTTTACGCCATGACCAGCATCTGATTAACTGTCTCAAGCTTCTAGTATTTGTAATTCTATTCTTTCCATTTGCCTTGGCATTCTTCTTTCTCTTAAATGATGTAACTATTAATCTAGTTCTTATCAAGTCCACAGGTAGCAATATAATACTGGTGAATACTCCTGCACCTAAGGCTAGGATGAAAGACTTAGAAATATCCGAGGAGTTTATAACCTCCATAAAGTATGGGTCAGGAACACCTAAAAAAGACGAAAATAATCCTGTGAACCAGGTATCAATGCTCAGGGAAAGGAAATTGTAAATAAAAGTCGTGTTGTTGGCCTTCCATAAACCACGAATACCTTCTTGATCAAATAGGGCGTTAATTACGTCGATTGTATGTAAAGACTGAGGCGCAATAGTTAAGGAAATATCGGTAAGTTCAGAATGTGAACGGTCAGTCTCTTTGGTCGTAATAGGAGCAGTGGAGTTTGCCTCAGCCATTTTTCTTTCTATAGGAAAGAAATCTATTTCCTCCTCGTCGTAACCATATTCTTCTTCTCCCTCCCTCGCAGTAGCATCTCGTTCCTTATCCTGCAAGATTATTGGTGGTTGTGGTTTACTCGTGTCAACTGTGGTTTTGGATATTTGAAACTCACCCACTTGGGTAAGTAGCCTTGCTACATCAAAAGGTTGTTGGATGAGCAATTGAAAATATTTCCTGAAAAACATATCCAGCAGTTGCTCAAATATTTTTCGCCATTTCTGGAGGTTAATCAGTTCTGCCCATTCAAAGTTATTCAGACTAGTTATTTCACCATTACTTCCCTCAAGTGACAAACCATCGTTTATTGAATTTGACAATTTCTTCATTGGGGAACTTTTAAACAATGCATTAGCCATTCTCTTTGTAGCGGGAGATGAGTTGATAACGTTTAATTTAGAAGCTATTGTGTATCCGTGCGGATCTACTACACCTTCATCAGGCTTGAAAACAGCGCTGTACCCCGCATTGAAAGAATCAGGATCATAATAAGGCCGTATCTGCGCCCTTGATGTTGCCTCCGTGACATTATTATTGTTCATTGAGGAGTTGACTTTAACCTATATTATTGGAAACTGCAAGTTCGTAAACAGAATTAAGACAAACCAAATGAGATTCTTTTCCTCGCTACCTTTGCAGTCCTAAAAAATAATCGGTGGAAAAGAGTTTAGTGCCATATCCATGTCAAGTTTCCTATTCCACCTTGTTTTTCCCAATTTTTTTTCAATTTGAAGACTACGTCCTCAACCACCCAGTCTTTTTTGCACCCACACATATATATTTTTTTTGGGTGAAAGGAGGTATTCTTTTTGTTTTTCATGGAGATATTCCACATTAGTCCGTGCAACAGTGCTTTTTAGGCGGAAACCTTTGGAAGTC
Organism: Saccharomyces paradoxus; assembly: GCF_002079055.1. Classification (NCBI taxonomy): domain Eukaryota; kingdom Fungi; phylum Ascomycota; class Saccharomycetes; order Saccharomycetales; family Saccharomycetaceae; genus Saccharomyces; species Saccharomyces paradoxus. Next base: position 1,355,631 of record NC_047490.1, read on the forward strand.
GGCACTGGCCACAGCTAGTGTATTGTCTTTTGGCGGTACCTGTTCAAGCCAGATCTCTGCCTAGATTGTGCCGAGAGTATACTGAAACTTTTTGCCTTTCCACGTCAGTTTTATAATATCGAAAGTACAATATACACATTTAACGGTTTGACCCTAATGACTATTATGGCGTTCTTAGTGAAAAGAAAGAGTCGCACAAAGAAATCAATATAACCATGGCTAAATTTTTGAAAGCAGGCAAAGTTGGTACGTAAATTTAATAGAATAATCGCTTTAACTAAGATATCAAATAAAAGGGAACTTTCAGATGCATAGGACGGAGGATTGTACAATCTGAGGGGCAAATAATGCGGAAAGTAGTGCATATTATTACTGTTATTGTGGAAGATATCAATTGTGTTCGTAAAGGAGAGTGGATAAATAGGGACACCACTTTCATTACCAATCAAGTGGATCTGCAGAAGGCGTATACAAAACGCTCTTATCATTTCAGTGGATTGAATAGGTAGAGCTTTGATTGATATTAATTTGGCAGAGAATAAAATAATAAAACCACTTTTCTCTTTTATTAAGGTATTATCACAAATGGAAAAACTTACTAACAATTTCTCGTGTTATCATAGCTGTCGTTGTTCGTGGTCGTTACGCCGGTAAGAAGGTTGTTATCGTTAAGCCACACGATGAGGGTTCCAAATCTCACCCATTCGGTCACGCTTTGGTTGCCGGTATTGAAAGATACCCATTAAAGGTCACCAAGAAACACGGTGCCAAGAAGGTTGCTAAGAGAACTAAGATCAAGCCATTCATCAAGGTCGTCAACTACAATCACTTATTGCCAACCAGATACACTTTGGATGTCGAAGCTTTCAAGAGCGTTGTATCTACTGAAACTTTTGAACAACCATCCCAACGTGAAGAAGCCAAAAAGGTTGTAAAGAAGGCTTTTGAAGAAAGACACCAAGCTGGTAAAAACCAATGGTTCTTCTCCAAGTTGAGATTTTAATAATCTTTTCTTTGTCTAAAAACTTACTTTTTTCTGTGTACTATTATTATTTTCATAATGCAGTTTATCCTTCACATAATTAAAAATTCATATTGTATAAACTAAAACAAACACTACCACTAAATACTCGGTCATCTATCTGCCGTGTCGGTTATAACATGATGCCCAGCGGAGTACTGGATAATTATTCGCTATTTAGCCCTAAAAACTTTCCCTCGAGCACTGCGTGCAAAATGACATTATGGCATTATTCTTTTTTTTTAGCATCCTCACGTATAAAAAGGAAAGATTTTGAAATTATTATCAATCCTTCCGTAAGGTATTAATATTTCTCGTTTGTGAATTTCAAAGGGTCAGGAAGTTTTTTCCTTTTTATATGATGAATATGAGTGCATTTGGCTCGAGTTGCTGTTTGGCTTTCGCCAAATCAGTAACGGTGTGGAAAAACTCAAGCTACCTTTTTTTACTTTTATCTGACCTTTTAACTTCCCTGTAGAAACTCTTAGTAGTCTTATTGTATTGTAGCGTTGCATATGTAGAGCATAAATATTTTTCTTTTTGAAAGATGTTAGTGCGTGGGGTTTGGCTTGTTCATTTTATTTGTGTTATCCTTTATTTACTTGTAAAAAAACTAAACTGACGAGATTTATGCAAAGCTTGAAGAAAATTAACTACTGTAAACTTTGCAAGAAAGGAAACACGAAAGTAATAGAAACCACGGATACCACGGCATTCGCTATCTACTATATTGTAGTACCATTATGTCTCAAAGAATAATCCAACCAAGTGCATCTGATCAGCAATTCCAAGGTAAGTCTGATGGATATGAATACACTGTTGGGCCCAAGCAAGCAATAACAAGCGAAACTTCTACAGCCTATATGCCCTCCAGAATATACTCAGACTCTCTTCTTTTCAAAAGGCAAGAAGTGTCTTTATCAGCAATGGCTTTTTTGTTTCAGGAAATGATTTCACAGCTGCACAGAACGTGCAAAACTACTGGCGATTTTGAAAATAAATTGAGCGATTATGGCCACGACATTGGGATCCGTCTCTTGGAGTTGTTGAACTTTAGAGCTTCCGTCGCTCCGAGTTCTCTTCCTAGGGCGTCTGCTTTCCTTTCACAAGGCGATTCTTCTTCAAAGTTATTAAATGCATCAAATTCATCAGGCATATTGTCTAACTCCAGTACCACGACTTCTGCTTCCGCTAATGAACGACTTCAAGAAAAGCAAACAGAGTCATTGTCCAACTACATTACGAAGATGAGGCGCCGTGATCTGAAAATTCTTGATATACTTCAATTCATTCATGGCACCTTATGGTCGTATCTTTTTAATCACGTAAGTGATGATTTGGTCAAGTCTTCAGAACGTGATAATGAATATATGATAGTAGATAACTTCCCCACCTTAACCCAGTTTATCCCGCGTGAAAACGTTTCTTGTGAGTACTTCGTCTGTGGTATTATTAAAGGGTTCCTATTCAATGCTGGATTCCCGTGTGGCGTTACAGCACATCGAATGCCTCAAGATGGACATAGTCAACGAACCGTGTATTTGATTCAGTTTGACAGGCAAGTGCTTGAACGGGAAGGTTTGAGATTTGCCTAATAATATCTCAAAACATCGGTAAATATATGAAAACAAAGAAAAGATAAAGAGTTTGTACATATACTGTTGCTTTTATAGACATAGGCTCATATATTCATCATAAAGAATTATTCCTTTGATTATCCATTTCTATAATGTACCTTTGTCAATGTAGCCCCATTTTTTTTTTATGTTTTGGAACATTTTCGTACTAAGAAGAAATTAAGTGATTTATAGTAGAATGATATATAATATTAAATGAGTTGAGAGTGTTACATATAATTTATATGCAACAAAGAATATCATTTCAGACACCTGTATCACGTTTGAACTGGTGAGTAAAAATGCTCCGAATCAAACTGACCCAGCGTACGTATTAAAGAATCCTGATCATTGCATACTTTCATAAACCAGCCTTTAAATTTACAATCTTTTAAATAGCCTTCCCACTTCTTCGCTATCGAATTATTATGCATGTCCATCTTTATATTACCAGTATTTGTGCGCAACTCGAAGTCTTCATTCCATTTTATCCTCTTCATCACCAAATTTTCATAAAATTTGCACGATTTTTCGTCACCTACAACTATGATTATTCCTGGCCCGTCGTCACGTATGCGAAGGCATAAACCCTTCAATGATAACTCTTTACTGTTCATCTTCAACTTAAACCTTATTTTTGGGTTCTGCAAGTTTTTAAACTGGAACACCTTACAATAGTATATTGTTGGCTTTTCATTGCTCATATTGACTGCTTCTTTTCTTCTTTTAATAGCCTCTTCGCGTCTCCTTTCGTTTTCTTCCAAATGCTTTCTTTTCCTGAGTTCTACTTCGTCTTTCACTCCTTTTTCCCAAGCAGTTGGATCCGTTATGTTTTGGTCATTCTCGTAGACACTCATCATGTTGCTTAGTTTAACTTTCGGTTCAGGCTTAGGTAATAGTCCTAACTTAATCTTCACCTCCAGTGCTTCTCTTACCATCTTCCTTCTATTTCTCCTTAATCTTTTCCTTTCATGCTGTGTTAGATATGCTTTAGTCGATACCTTCGCCTCGTTAATTTTTTCAGGCAAAGGATGTGTTACATATCTTATAGAGGGATGCTCATCATCATCATCGTCTTGTTCATCAACATCGCCTGCTGGCTTTTCTTCGACGGGCGATGTGCCCTTCATGTTATACTTTTCCATCACCTCACCCTTCTCATCCAAATAAACCGTGTCCCACCATTCATAGCCATGGTTATTATTATAGTATGTTTCAAACTTTGACAAATTTAGTACGAACTTATCCTCATGTAATTTTAAGTTGGGCAAATCACCTGATTCGATTAATTTTTCTTTTTCCTTCTCGTCTTCTTCCTGTTTTAGTTTTATTTCAAATTCTTTCTCCTTCTGATGCTTTTGTAATATTCTTTCTTCGGCAATTCTCTTGCTGATTTCTCCCTTTTTGTAAAACTTCAGACCTCGTTCATAACGCCTATTAATTCTACTCGACGAGCTTGGATCATGTGGGTCACTTAGATACGGATTTTCACCAGTTTGATAGTTTCTTCGGATTAGATTCAAATTCGAAGACTTTAAGGCTGAGTGAAGCTCTGTTTTCAAACCACGGCCCTGAAACCCTCCTTCATCATTGGTAGTTTCTTCACGCCGTAAGAAACTTGGCTCATAATGTGTGTTATATTGACGTTTTGAACTGACTTTTTTATACGTATTCCGTGGAGGCATTCTTTAAGCTAACCCAGTAGATCCCGTGATGATTTCTGAGATTCTTTTGATGCTTTTTAAGTCATCTGGCATCAGATACTTTACTGCCTAGTATTCCCTGTTGTTGGCCAGTGCGGGATCCGGTAAGAAAAACGCAGATAGATATAGATGATAATATTAAAGTTTAAACTGAAAAAAAGCGAAGTTAAGAAACTCTCTTTGGATCATAGACTTTCATTCAAAACTCATGAAAACAATTCACAGTCCCTGGCCAGGGGTCAAAAGCACTACTTACTGGCGAAATGATATACTATCAACGGCTTCATCAGAGGAGTAATTTCTGTCCTTCTTGTTTCGGCGAATATACTGCAGTCAAGTACTATTCAAAGTGAAGTCTGAGGAAGAAGGAAACTGGTGATAATCAATTTTCTTGCCTTATATATGCAGATCTTATCTAAAGCTCTTTTGATAAGACTAACTGCTCACTATATTGCACAGCAATCAGAGCTGGAAGGACTTTTGTAACACAATCATCCGTCTTACGTCTTATAAAATTGCAGGGCACTGCGGGGACCCCGTTAGGAGTTAGTAGTTAATATAAATTAATATAAAATGAATAATACTTATATATATAAATTAAAACTTCCGATGCTTTCCTATAAGGAAAGTTGCTAGTATCACCTGAAAGGAGAATAACAAGTTCTGTCAACTTCTTCTATTAAATAATTACCGAGAAAGCTATCAAGGGGAAATAAAACTCATTCGAACATAATAGTGCTATGTCAGGCTTTTTTAACACTAAAATCATTGCGGTTATCATTTTCTTCCATTGCCAATAGTATGATTACGAGTTTTACTAGTGGTGGTATGTAAGTAGCACTTTTTTAGATCAATGTGCTCTCCAGAACGGATCGGCATAGCAACAAATTGGGGAAGCACTACAGAAGATAGGATGTCTTGAAGAATCTCTCTTTCAAGAATGTGGTTTTCTCTTCCGTAAATCCCTGTTTCTCCTCAACGAGCCGATTCTGGTCCCACATATACCTGTTGAACCCTGCAATTGTGGTAGGCTACGTAACCGTGTAACTTTATCCTTATTATAATGATTTTACAATTAGCCAAAATTGAATTACTTTAATAAACTCATTTTACACATAATATGGTGGGAAGTACGAATAGCCGCCGTACTTTCGCTGCCTCTATTTATTTGGGGCTTCATTGCGAACATAATGGTGGAACTCCAACGTCATTTTATACCAGTGTAGGGTATTGAATGTCATTTTTATTGATTGATATGTACATTACACGTTATGCATAGAAGGCACAAAGTCATACAAATATTATAGGAATTTAAATCGGATTAATACATAAAAATTCGAGATCAACTACAGCCTTCTGAACCCAAATAATCCGCTACGCTTAGGTGTATTTTTACTGTCGTCTTTCTTTCTCAAAGGTGACGGGGATCTCGAATTACCCTTAAAAAAAGAGAATAAACCGCCGCCGCCTGAATTTGGTTTTAAGTGTGCTGAAGTTACGACCGGTTTTTTGGTACGTTTACCAGAGTTCGAATCATTGGATTTTACTTTTCTGAGCGAGGATGAGCTACTGACTTTCCTCAAAGATGAATCTTTATTACCAGAACTCACGCTATAAGACTTTGAAGGTGTCAATTGGGGAAGGCCTGGAACCGACAATAGATCTGCGTCATGACGATGATGATGATGATGGCGTTGCTGGTCTTCTGTACTGTCCAGCGAAAGTCTAGATTTAATAGCTCCCAGTGCGGCATTACCATCTACATTCTTGACACTGGATGCAAACTTGATCTGTGGAGAACGTGACCTAGACGTGCTTCCACTTGAATTTATATCGGTAGCAATGGGGGAACTTGGTTTTGATTTGTCTCTTGTCCTTGACTTAGAGCTTGATCTTGATTTGGATTTTGATCTAGATGAAGTTGGATTGTCCAAAACATCAAGCATGGATCTCTTCTGAGTGGCCACATGCTTTGGAGGAGCACCACCTGTGATGACCCTTTTCAGTTCTTCAAAACCCGAATCCATAGAGTGTGTCCTACTTTCGTTTGCATCTCCATTTCCAGTACTATCAGTGATGCTATCGATTTCTAATGAAAACTTTAATGAAGATTCCAAAATAATGTCCAGTTTCTTCAAATGCCTCTGTCCCGGCGGTATTGATGAATCATGATCGGCATCATTTAACTGCTGAGCCATAATCTTCCTACGATTTCTTGCCATGGTACATAACTTTTCCTTTACCGAAATGTTAGAGGTTAAGGATTTCACAGACATGACATCATTTTCATCATCCTGGAAAGCGTTAAGCTCATCACCAGAAGCATCGTCCCGGCCATTATCGTCAGCACCATTAATTTCTGGGGTATAGCATAGCGAATCTATAGAACTCTCGTTAGTTTGCTTCTGTTTGAGGTTTGAAATAGTTGGAATGCTGGCATCTGCTGACTTGGAATGGCTGAAACTAGGCTTAACACTGCTTCTGTTTTCTTGTTTCGCCTTTGGATCTTCAAACTGCTTTTGCAAATCCATTTCTAAGTCGAACATTCTCTTCGCCGGTACAATGAACGTTGGAATGGGAAAATTGGTACACAGTTTATCTGTCAAAAGGTTCGATTTCCAACGTACTAAGTTGTCTGTCCTCTCCCACCTTAAAGTGCTAGATACGAAGAAATCTGGCAGGTAGATGTTTATAGCCTCCAGAAGCGTTTTTTTAGTCTTGCCAATTAAGATTTCCACAGTAACCTTGACAGAACGATCTTGTGGAATTACTAGTGTAACGTAGTCAAATAGATCCTGCAATTTACGTTCTATTTCGATCTGTGTATAACCAGAGGTCCATTCCATAAAGCTTTGATGTTTCAATTTGTTGTCAGATTCCTCAGGCCCCAAAGAAAGTGCCCTTCTTGTACATATGGACCGCGATCTCGATCTGGACCTCGATCTCGTAGCTGAGCCAATGCTTCTGTTGTCGTCCATCATCATTAGCATTCTTTTTCGCTCACTCATGGAATCACTGTCTTCGAAATTATTTCTAGTCAGGCGGGGCAGGTTTGCCAACACAACAATATGGTCTGTATTCTGAATCAAAGTTCGTAGGGCCCAGTCTAGTGCTACCCAAGTATGTCTCCTACCGCTGATGTGGCATAGGATTGTTCGAGGAGTATTCGGGAAGCCAACTTTTTCATTTAAAACACGCTCTTTCCTCTTTTGGGACTTGGTCAAAGGCGTAAACCCGTCTTCTATGGGAGGATTGAATTTTATTATGGCAGCAGCGCCCGTAGACGATTTTTTTTTTGGAGGAAAGAGTATTGTTGGATAATTGAAGAACTCGTGCTTTTGCTCTAATCGATGATCTATCTGGTTTTTTTTTTTGATCCATAGCTGCCTCCAATTGGCATACGCCCTACTAATCACGAGAGCATCATTGATATCCGTGGGCGTGGTAGGGTAGTCTTCCCTTACAATTTTACCATTTTCGGAAATCTTGAACATCTTGCCTATTTTGATGTTTCTTCTGGAGGCAGGCGGTGGAGAAGAGTACCTTCCGGGGCTAACACTTCCTTCTCGCTTGTTAGAATAGTTATTACCGGAGAAATAGTCAGAATTGTTGTCCGAGGTATAACCACTTTCGTCGTCGTAATATTCCTCCATTGTATAATCTCCAGGGATCTGCACACCAGGAAACTCTCTTTTCTCTTCGTCCAACGGCGAAGATGCCTTCGTCCTAGGCACTGTGTTGAAAGACACGCATGGCAAGTATTTCTCATTGCTGCCTTTCCACTTCTTCTTCACGGAACTGCTCGAGTCCAATATCGAAACCAGACTGCGGCTATCATCATTGGTGACCTTGTCCTCGTCCTGATTAGCGAGTACCGTATCCTCCAGTTGATCTTCTCTAACATACAGCTTAACGTATTTATAGGAATTCCTCAACGCCTCATCCTGATCTCGTACCACCATTCTCCCCCTACTATTTATTCCTTTTATTTCCTGTACCTCAAGACTTCCTTCCCTTAAAAATGGAATTTTTCTTTACTTGTTACTATTCCTTTCGAATAACGAAAGTAAAAAAAAATACTCGAAAAATTACATGCAAAATATGTTGAAGAAGAACAAAAGGGTTTTGAGTTCTGTTTACTAAAAAGTATATAGATAATTCTAGAGGTTATTGAGACATGTAGGATGCGTGTGCCACACCACCGCAGGTGGGTCATTCGGAAACTGTTCCTGTTGCTGCAGCTTTTGCTGCACTTTCCGCTAGAACTTTTCCTGTCGGATAGGGAGACAAAATGAAAAAAGGCCTCGGACTAATTAACAGACCCTTCGCCAAGAGTGCGGGCCTTAGTGTCTAGACGTCTCGCAGGGCCGTAGCCTTCCAGAAGACCTAGAAGAAGCCACTCGGGCACAAACTCGCCAGGAACACGGTAGTACTTGAGTCTGGGGACGACAAAAATGAGCGTTTCCAGGGCGTGAGTCAGGAACTCAGCAACAATGATGATTTGCAGCACACGATCACTGTCCAGCCACTTCTTTAAGGTGGAGCCCAAAGGATTCGGGACCAGGAAGAAGACAGCGTGTAGGGCGGGACGATAGAGGTAGCACAATGGCGGTAGTGCCACACCTACCAGGATCAACAAGTCAACTAGAGTGCAGGGGTACTCAACAGTGTCGATCTGAATGGGGGACAGCTTCCTCTTCTCCGCAGCGATGCGGAACATCCGGTTGAAGATTTGCTTGATTCCGGTAGCAGTGCGGGTATCATTGCCCGTGTCATTATCAATAAAGTAGATAATTTTCTCGATGTTCTGGCCCGTTTCTGTGTGAAGAAACTTGAGTGTAAACGTGGACGTCTGCGTGTCAATCTCCGTCAGCCTGACATGCTTGACGGCCTTCGTGATAGGAACGTGGCCAAAAACGGCAAGGCAATCCTCCAGTCCCAGCTTGTGCGTATCGTTGATGCTTACAATTAAGGAATCCCACATACTTATGTATACCAGTGTACTTGCTTGAGTCCATAGGACGCACACTCTTGCCGATATAAGCCTCCACTCTTTATATAGGCCATGTTCAAATAGGTGTGCACTTTGTCGCAAAGAGTAATTATAAACGAACAGCGTACTCCGACTACATGACAAGACCAAAAAAGTTCAAGACAGCGCAAGAAACAGCTGAACATAAGCTGCTCACCAGCTTTACCTTTGCAACTAAACGCTACCGACGGTTCACACCACCGCGGTTGTAGCTAAGCATTGTCGCCTTTAAGAAGCCGCAAGCTAGCTCTTCTTTCGGGTTGTCCTCCGTATAGCAATCACTATCTACTGCAATCCGCTAGAATTGTGTCCGCGGCTTTTGTCTAGAGGGCAAATCACGACAAGAAGAGACGGTTCCGTAGTAAAGGTGTCTGTAGTGGATTCTTTTTCTTGGAGGCCATAGTAGTTCATGGCCACTTCTGCATTGCAAAAAACGCTGGTGACAACCAATTCAACGATCTCTTTTTTTGCGAAAAGCCTAAGCAAAACTTTTCTGTACGATCAGGTACGGTTATAAACCGTACAATAGTTTGCCAATCATGTCTTGCTTCTTTCGAATGACTAGAAACCGGAACCGTAGTGGACTGCTATGTCTTTTGGTGGTATATTTTAACTTTCCATTTTACAGGCTGTAATATCCCTGTGTAAGACAAGTAATTTCACAAGACAGGAATCACATAGCAGCGTGGATGCAAAAAGATAGGTTAGATCCGGCACTCATATCCAGATTTACTCAACTTTAGACGTTTGTAGTCCTTATAGGTCCGTATTAAAAATATATGGTGTGGTTACCCTCGGCATTTTTCCTCGTAGCGGAAGGGGATGGAAATTTTTAACGTAAAAGAAAGTTAATAAGCGGTGTGCCATAATAACATGCAGTACTAGATGGCCAAGACACAGCTTTCGGCTCAGTACTGTAGGCTTGTTACCGGAACGTTCATTTCACGAAATATTCTTTTTTTCCATTTGCTCTTACTGCGCATTCGTGCCCAAACAGTCACTTAGGAATCATAACGATAAACAATAGATTGGAGCTTGAAAAAAAAAAAAAGCAGGTCAATAAAATCGTTTGAGTGTCATCGAATTTTCATAATATATACAGGTTGGTTCGATCATAGCAAGAGAAGTAGAAGTTTTTTTCATACACTTTGCCGTACTCCTTTAGTAAAGCCAACATGAGTAGTAACAACAACACCAATACAGCGCCTACAAATGCAAATTCTAACCACCATCACCACCATCACCATCATCACCACCACCATCACGGTCATGGCGGAAGCAGCTCTACCCTAAACAACCCTAAATCGTCCTTAGCGGATGGTGCGCATATCGGGAATTACCAAATCGTCAAAACCTTGGGTGAGGGCTCCTTTGGTAAAGTTAAACTGGCATACCATACGACTACGGGCCAAAAAGTTGCTCTTAAAATCATCAATAAGAAGGTTTTGGCGAAGAGTGATATGCAGGGCAGAATTGAAAGAGAAATTTCTTATCTAAGACTTTTAAGACACCCCCATATCATTAAGCTATATGACGTTATCAAATCCAAGGACGAAATCATTATGGTCATCGAGTACGCCGGGAACGAATTGTTCGACTATATTGTTCAAAGAGACAAAATGAGTGAGCAAGAGGCAAGAAGATTTTTCCAACAGATCATCAGTGCGGTCGAGTACTGCCATAGGCACAAAATTGTGCATAGAGATCTTAAGCCTGAAAACTTATTACTAGATGAACATCTGAATGTCAAGATTGCCGATTTTGGTTTGTCAAACATTATGACCGATGGTAATTTCTTAAAGACTTCTTGTGGTTCTCCTAATTATGCGGCTCCTGAAGTTATTAGCGGTAAGCTGTACGCAGGCCCAGAAGTGGACGTGTGGTCTTGTGGGGTCATCCTTTACGTCATGCTTTGTCGTCGTCTACCGTTTGACGATGAAAGCATTCCAGTGCTTTTCAAGAACATTAGCAACGGTGTTTACACCCTGCCCAAATTCTTATCACCTGGGGCTGCCGGGTTAATCAAGAGAATGTTGATCGTTAATCCATTGAACAGAATAAGCATCCATGAAATTATGCAAGACGATTGGTTTAAAGTTGATCTACCAGAATATCTACTTCCACCAGATCTGAAACCACACCCAGAAGAGGAAAATAAAAATAATGAATCAAAAAAGGATGGCAGCGGCCCAGATAACGATGAAATTGATGACGGCCTCGTCAATATCTTATCATCGACTATGGGTTACGAAAAGGACGAGATTTATGAGTCCTTAGAATCATCAGAAGACACTCCAGCATTTAACGAAATTAGAGACGCGTACATGTTGATTAAGGAAAACAAGTCTTTGATCAAGGATATGAAGGCAAACAAAAGCGTCAGTGATGACCTGGATACTTTCCTGTCTCAGTCGCCTCCAACTTTTCAGCAACAAAACCAATCTCATCAAAAAAATCAAGTAGATCATGAAACTGCTAAGCAACACGCAAGAAGGATGGCAAGTGCTACCACTCAACAAAGAACATATCACCAATCACCCTACATGGATCAGTATAAAGAAGAAGATTCCACAGTTTCCATTTTACCTACATCTTTACCTCAGATTCACAGAGCTAATATGTTGGCACAAGGTTCACCAGCCGCGTCCAAAATATCTCCACTAGTAACAAAAAAATCTAAAACGAGATGGCATTTTGGTATACGATCTCGCTCGTACCCATTAGACGTTATGGGTGAGATTTATATTGCCTTGAAAAATCTGGGTGCTGAATGGGCCAAACCTTCTGAAGAAGATTTATGGACTATCAAATTGAGGTGGAAATATGACAATGGAAATAAGACCAGTACAAATGAAAAAATTCCTGATTTAATGAAAATGGTAATTCAATTATTCCAAATTGAAACCAATAATTATTTGGTGGATTTCAAATTTGACGGTTGGGAAAGTAGTTATGGTGATGATACTACCGTTTCTAATATTTCTGAAGATGAAATGAGTACTTTTTCAGCCTACCCATTCTTACATTTAACTACAAAGCTAATTATGGAATTAGCCGTCAACAGTCAAAGCAATTAATAGTTGAATATAAACGAACGAATGGAGGTTGCCTTTTTTATATACCGTAACGTTATTTGCAACTCTTTATAATATCTCTTTGTATAAAGTAAACAAAGCCTTGAATAAATAAACCTGAACATAATTTATTGATTGAAATGCTCTTTTATTGGCATCTATTTCTTCGGATAAAAAGCGAAATTTATATCCACGAGAAAATTGAAAATGCTATTCTATGTGAAAATAGAGATGAGGATAAATAGCAACTTTGTAACAAATATTGAACCTTAACAAACCGTACAGAAAAACAAAAACAAACATGAATAAAGAACAGGCAGGAAAATACCAGGAGCGGAGCCTGCGACAGAAGTACAATTTGCTACATGTGTTACCAACATTGAATTCCAGAGCGTTATCGGGACTATACTATAAAAATTTTCATAATTCCGTGAAACGATATCAAATCACACTGCCTGAACAACTAAGGAGTGGAAAGTTTTGTTCTCATTGTGGATGTGTTTATGTTCCTCATTTCAACGCAAAACTCCAGGTGACGACTAATGCCGAGCAAGACGATGACTCCGAAAAACTTGACGACGAGGGTATGAAAGAACCAAAAATATGTATCAAACTTAATTGCTTAAATTGTGAAAAGTCTACATTATTTGAGTGGAAATCTGAGCTGGTTGATCCAGCATTTGAACAAGATGCTAATTCTATGATCAACAGTACAAGCAGCAGGAAAACTTCGTACGCAGTAAAGAAGCCTCAAAAGGGTAAAATCAGTGGCGGTAAGGACAGATCCAAGAAGAGAAAGTTGAATTCGCTCACAAATCTCTTATCGAAAAAAAATCAGGAAAAAAAATTGGAAAAGAAGAAAAGTTCATCAATGTCATTAGAAAGTTTTATGAAAAGTTGATTGTATCATCAGTGAACATATTTTATAACATAGTCACAAGTTTATATAGTTGCGTTGAGAGTGTCTGTGAGCTCTTCAATTGATGGATAAGATGCATCTGCATCTGCATTGTTTAGGTTAGGAATAGTGTCGTTTATATTTTCATCATCATCGTTGTCATCATCACTACTGTGAGTTAGGCCGCCACTCATTGAACCCTTCGTCACACCATGTACACCTTGCCTATATGTTTCTTCTCTCAAGGGATTGATTACTTCTTCTTCGTCAGAGTTTGCAGAAATACCGGAATCTAGTTTCTTCCGAACGCAACTATTGGTCCACATCCGCCTTCTATATGAGCCTCTTTGTCCGTCAAGATTGAGGTCATAAACCCATTTTGTCTCTGAATCTATCTCGACATACTGAATAAATTCGTCCTCCACCCATTCTTTTGGATCCAAATCAAGCACCCAGTGAGAACTTGCTTCCCATTCCCAATCCCTAGGTGGCTCAATTTCTTCTAATGATCTCACTGAATTTTCCTCAATGCGTCTCTGGTATATTCTCAAATTGGAGAAAAGAGAATAGTCGTCATCAGAAAATCCGATTGGGCGCCATTCTTTGTATTCAGGAAGATACTTTTGGATCTCAAAGATCATAACCAATCGGTGTTCCCTGGCCTCAATGAGCTTTAAATGCTGCAGGATCTTAGATTCCAGATTGGTACTTACAGTCAAAGTTTTTAATCTTGTCTCTTCTGAATTTAATTTGGTTAACAAATATTCACGGTTGAACGGATGCGAGGCAATAAAAAAACACCAACCGAGCAGTATCAATACGGGTCTGATTGGAATGAGCTGGATAAATTTATCCATATACAGAAAGTTTAACGTGGCTGTTATCAACAATACAATGAAATAAAACGACGAAATCGCCTCGTTGGTGAAGAACGCAAACTTTTGTAATATGAGTAAGGTAAAATCGTAAAATTTAACATATAACAGCATATGGTTTTGTAAATCCGTGAGGTTTAAAACAAATTCTTGGCTCAGTTCAGGAACAGGCTTAGGAATTTCAGGTCTCCGCAAAGGCGGTCCCTGCGCTGGTGTTTGATTATTATCTAAGTAGTGCGTCGGGTTTGGCTTATGAATGTAAAGGTACTGCGGGACCATTACGCAGAATAGTAAATAGAAAATAGGGAGAGAGGAAAGCATTTGGAAAGGTTTCAATATGATGAACGTGTATAAGAACATGATAGATACTGTGTACGCTGGGTTAACCCAATTTAATATCTTTATAAGTTCATCCATAATCATGAATGGTACCCCTAGTCTCGAGTTCATCTGTATAAAATTCCTACTCGTGATTTGTACAGACAATTTAGGCCTCTCTTTACCAGCAACCATACGATGATGAATCGTATCAACTGCCGTCTTCGAAGATGGTGGTAAAGCCATCTTGATTATCTTTTCCACCAAAGTATCCGCCATCATCTTTTGGATGTTAGATGTCGAGGTAAAACCACCACCACTAGCTGATTGACCACTGGAAGATGGCAGGCTACCACGCATAGAATCACCAGTTTTAGCACTACTAGATATACTGTCCTTCTTCGCTTGGCTTTTTCCGTCTATGCCACTTTGCACTTTTTTCCCCTTGAGCGTTGACCTTGTTGTAGTACCAGCATTATAGGTGTCATTCCAGAAAAAATTTGTAACCGAGTCCATCTAGACGTGTACATACAGTAGGGAGCTGAATATCACTATCTATACAAAAAAATCTGTCATAGTTCCTGATCAGTAGTTAAAATACACACTATTCCTCGTTATTATTTCCCAAAATTAGATTAAGAGGAAGGGGTAACCCCGAGGTTGCCAACTTCACCGTAAAAGCATTACTAGACAATGAAACAATAACTAAAATATACTATTGGCTTCACAATACTGCCGCAGTATTCGCTGCAACGCCATCTTAGGAGGTCACCAAATGATGCGGTATGATGATATCGGACATTAGAGCGTGTACATACAACAGATACATATAAAATTGTGATATGTCACAGCATTCATCACCCGGCGGACACGTCTATTAAATTATCAATAATTACATAATGAGCCAGATCAAATAAACAATAAACATATCGCCTTTCAATCTTGGCTCGTTAACCTCATTTTTCATTTATTTTGTTTGCAGTTGTGCTTATGTAGTATAGTGAATTTGCAGAAATATTCAAGCAAAGAGGGAAAATTATGAGTAAACAAGAGCAAGAAGACCCACAGCAAGAACAAAGGCCAACCGTTCAGGAAAATGATCCCAGGAACTTGCAGCGACTAGGAATGCTGTTAGTGTCTCCAGGGCTGGATGAAGACAGATTGAGTGAGAAAATGATTTCGAAAATCAAAAAATCCAAGGATATTGAAAAAAATCAAAAACTACTGATATCTAGGCTGTCGCAAAAAGAGGAGGATCATGCTGGTAAGCCTCCTGCCATTACAATTTCTTCTGCAGAAAAAACTATACCTTTTAAACCTCCGAATCATTCTTTGAAGAGGAAAAGGGTACCTCCAGCGCTAAATTTTTCTGATATACGATCATCTTCTCATTTGCATGCATCTAAAAGTGCTCCACCAAACATAACGAGGTTCCCACAGCAGAAAAGTAGCCTTAGAGTCAGATATATGGGCAGGATGGCTCCTACGGCTCAGGATTATCATTCTCCGATAGCCAATTCATACATGGCACCAACCTACCCTTATCCATATACTGGTCTGCCACCAGTACAATGCTACCCATATTCTTCAACGCCGACACATACCCACGCATACGAAGGCTATTGTTCCCCGATGTATCCTAACCCCTTGTATAATAATGCTATAGGACCGGCCGATTACCAAGCAAAGCGTAAGAAGCTGGCAAGTAGGTCGCCACACTTGGACGATTTGGCTTCAAGAAAAAGAACCTCCCTCTCCAGACACCACGGCGGAGACGCAACCACAAGTAGGACTGATGGAGACACAGAATACCCTGTCCCAAAGCATTCATTAAGCGAGGGCGCTTCACTTAACGACGATCCCGATGATTACAACGACAAAGAAAGGAGCATTATCGGCGAAATCTCTCTATATGATGATGTTTTCAAATTTGAAGTTCGCAATAACAAAGATGATTATATGAAAGCGTGTGAAACTATCTGGAGTGAATGGAATAACTTGAAGAAATGACGAGTCCTTTTTTCTTTACGTTATAGAATGCACTTAAATTTCGCCTGCACTGTAAAACGAAATGTGGTATCAGTATGTGCCATGCGGTTAATATATATACATACATATATATATATATATATTCAAGTAAATTATAACGTATTAAATAATATGTGAAAAAGCAAGGGAGCACGATAGCATCACTTGGACAACTCGTGGTAGTATTCGTCATAATGAGATACTTCACTAGCTATTTCTGTAGCACCAAAATCTGACGCGTGTTTGGTGTCCCTAATCAAATCAGTGACTTCACCCAAGTTCAATTCTAAGTAGTTTTCTAAGAACTGGCCAATTTCAGTATTTTCGTGGTTGCCTTGTAGATTGTTTAAGACGTATGACCATGTAGATTTCTTATTGGCGTATGCATATATGTTGACATCGACTGCACTGTGACCATGCGTAGTCCAGCCAATTTGTGCCCTAAACGACACCATGTCATTCAGCTTGTCTTGAATAGCATTCGCATCGTCGCCCAAATGAATTAATGTCTCTAAATCGCTATCAGCGTAGTCGTAGATGCCCAAATCCTTTTCCAGGATCTCATGCTTGATGAAATTTTCTATCTTGCTGGTTGCGCCTTTATGCTCATGAACAAAATCTACCAGTTTCCTTTTCAAAAACTCACCTGAATGGGTGGCGTTGGCAAGTACTTGTGGATACCAAACATACTGAGGATAGCTAGCAGTGACTTGTCTTGAAGTGACTAAACCGCCCGTTTCATGGTCTGATGTAGAAACCAAGACGGTTTCAGTGTTGGAATCTTCAGCAAATTCTAAAACGTATTGAAATGCCTCATCGAATGCCAAAACCTCCCTCACCTGTGAAGCTGGGTCATTTTGGTGGCCAGCGTGATCAATCCTGGAGCCTTCCACCATTAGGAAAAACCCATTAGAGTCTTTGTCCTCATTAGAAGCTTTTTCCAAGGCGTTCAAAGCCACAATGACTTGCTCCTTGAGGGAAGGATACTCCTTTTCATCTCTGTCAATTTCAAAAGGGATATCGTTGTCTGCAAAGAGACCCAGTAGAGGTAAAGTAACGTTGTCACCGTGGCTTTTTAGCAAAAAATCAAAACTTTTACGGTCACCCACGTACTGCCAGCCGTTAGATTTAGCCTCATCAATTAAATCTCTTCCATCTTTCCTAGAACCATGGTGGCCGTATGGAGAAACCTTCTCACCCTGAGGGTAAAAATGGCTTCTACCCCCACCCATTAGTAAGTCTACCGCTCTTCCTAAAGGATATTCACCCAACTGGTGTGTAGCGATAAGATCCTCTTGCCATCTGTAATCAACATGAGAGCTAAATGAAGCTGGAGTGGCATCTGTGATTCTTGTGGTTACCACAAGCCCAGTGAGATAACCTGCCAACTTAGCGGCCTCGAGCACCGTACCACAAGGTTTGTGATGCGGATCAACACCGATGGCCCCATTATAGCTCTTTAATGCACATGCAAATGCGGTGGCGCCCGCAGCTGAGTCAGTGACTAGTGAGTCCGAGGATCTGGTTCTGGAGGAACCGATAAAATGCTGGTCCAGTATTAAGATGTCATCTATAGGCAAATCGTGAACATGCTGATTGAACGATCTTGCCATGGACAAAGACGCAGGTCCCATCCCATCCGTGACGAAGAATATGACATTCTTCCTCTTATGCGATGCGGAACGTAATGCAAAACTGCTTGGAAATGCCAGTTGCACTAAAACCAGCAGCAAACCAATAAATACAACGGTGGATATAATTATCTTCGATCTTTTAGAGATCCGTTTCTTCTTTGGACGAGAGTTCGAGTTCGATCCAGGAACAAGACGTGTCTGTTCGCCTGGTAATGTGTGAGTCATCATGCTGCTAATGCGCGTTAAAATAACTTCCCGTTGATGCTGATGTGTAAATGTTTATATAACTGTTTGCTGGTAAAGTAAAGTGTGGAGCAAGAAAAAAAATATATAAACGCTTATATACACTTCTCTCTTTATATACTAAAATGCCTCTACTTTTCCTCTACGCGCGAAGCTTATCGCTATCGTCGACGCTGCTATTCGTGTCCTTGCTGCTCTTCCGTTAGACGCGCCTTACGAGAGGTGTACAAAGAAGACACCCGCTGCTGTTCTTGCCACTCGCTCGTCAGTTTTGCCCTCAACGCTTCACATCTCTTGTCAATCTGGTCTTCCGGAAGCGATTCGTCCTCCTCTAGTCGATCCCGTAGCTCGCTAACTTGTACTTCGATCTCACGTTTCTCCATATGGGTCTCCATCTGTTTCTGCACAGCAAGAGGCCTGTTTGCCTTGTCGTGGCTGGCCTTTTTAATGGCATTTTGCCCCTGCTGCCGTTGCTGTTGACTACCCTGTAGTCTGCGCCTATTGTTGCTAGCAAGTGATCGCTGCACGTGGCCCGACGTAGATGACCCTTTTGCCGACTTGAGCCCTATTCCGTTGTACGACATAACCGAATGCTGGTGCAGTTCTTATTAAACGTCGAACAATAATGCACAGAGTTCTAGTTATGATTACACAGATTATAATACCACACTTATAGTGCCATTCTTGATTTTACTTGATTCTCCCTTTGCCTTTACCCGCACGCCTAACACGTTTTATATATTTTTCTTCTTTACGATCTGCTACGCCTTTTTCTGGTAGGAAAAAAAGAAATTTGGTGAAAAAACCGTCAGAAAAGGAGATAATTTGCGATCAAAGTCGTTTATACGTTTTGAGAATCTGCGTTACTGAAGGTGCTATTGACATCTGCAAGCACTCACACTCGAAAGCATGGCCCTCTTTCTCAGTAAGAGACTGTTGAGATATACAGTCATTGCCGGCACGGTTATTCTTCTACTGCTAACATTGAACTCCAATAGTAGCACTCAGCAATATATCCCAACTTCCTTATCTTCTGCACTTGATTTTTCCTCAGGACCTATACTCCCTGAACAGCAGGCTATCTCTGAGGATACCGATGCTGAAAAATTAAGGCAACATGCTTTGAATCCAGAAGCAGACGACGACTCTGAAGCCATGGATGAAGAATCCAAGGCTTTGAAGGCTGCTGCTGAACAGGCAGATGCCCCAATAGACGCTAAAACAACCATGGATTACATTACTCCATCTTTCGCTAACAAAGGTGACAAACCAAAAGCTTGTTACGTCACTTTGGTGAGGAACTCCGAATTGAAAGGTTTGCTAAGCTCCATTAAGTATGTGGAAGACAAAATTAACAAGAAATTTCCATACCCCTGGGTTTTCTTAAACGATGAACCCTTTACCGAAGAGTTCAAGGCAGCGGTCACCAAAGCCGTTTCTTCTGAAGTTAAATTCGGTATTTTGCCCAAGGAACATTGGTCATATCCTGAATGGATTAACCAAACGAAAGCCGCTGAAGTCCGTGCAGATGCTGCCAATCAGTACATATACGGTGGTTCCGAATCTTATAGACACATGTGTCGTTACCAATCTGGGTTTTTCTGGAGACATGAGTTATTAGACGAATACGATTGGTACTGGCGTGTGGAACCAGACATCAAATTGTACTGTGATATTAATTATGACGTTTTCAAGTGGATGCAAGATAACGAAAAAGTTTACGGTTTTACCGTTTCTATTCATGAATATTTAATAACTATCCCAACACTATGGGAAACATCTATGAACTTTATCAAAGAGAACCCGCAATACTTAGATGAGAATAACCTAATGAGTTTTCTTTCGAGCGATAACGGTAAAACATATAATCTGTGTCATTTCTGGTCGAATTTTGAAGTTGCAAACTTGAATTTGTGGAGATCGCCAGCATACAGAAAGTATTTTGACACTTTGGATCATCAAGGTGGATTTTTCTACGAAAGATGGGGTGATGCACCCGTTCATTCTATTGCCGCCGCTTTGTTTTTGCCCAAGGATAAAATCCATTATTTCTCAGATATCGGTTACCATCACCCACCTTATGATAATTGCCCATTGGACAAAGAGGTCTATAACAGTAACAACTGTGAATGTGACCAAGGTAATGATTTCACTTTCCAAGGTTACTCTTGTGGTAAGGAATATTATGATGCTCAAGGATTGGTAAAACCAAAAAATTGGAAAAAATTCCGTGAGTAGAAATTTCTGGATATTGTTTCTTGGTTTTAACTTTATACTATCTCATTTATTTCATTTCATTTTATTTTTATAGTCGGTTAAGTGTACATAGGACTGCGTATAAGATACATAAGTAAGGCTATCCATATGTTTTTTTTTTGAAGAATTGAATGTTTTTATTCTCATTAGCGTATTCCGAGAATAGTTCGAAAAATTGTTAAGGTAAATCAAAAGTTTTACGAGTGAGAGAAAAGAGGGATATGCTATGAGCAATAAAAGTGTAAGAAAATTAGTCAAGTGTATAGGACGATGGATGTACTTAAGGAAGTATTGTCGCTAGACCAAGCCAAATTTGACCAGCTGAAGGAAACGAGCCAAAATGAAACAGATAAAACTAATGATCCTTTTGAAAACTATTTGAAGGATTGTAAATTCAAAGCGCCTTCAAACCAAGACCAATCACCATTTGCCAAACTGAAATCATTGCAGGAAACGCATTCTAACAATGAAACGGCTATTAATAAAATTATTCCTCAATTGATTGATTATTTAACCGAATTTACTAATAGATTATCAAACTACACACAAGATTTAGACTTTATTAAAAAAAAGTCCAACGAATTACAGTCATTACTCGAATATAACTCCACTAAACTGGCACATATCTCTCCCATGGTCAATGACTTGATGATTCCTCCCGAACTCATTGATGACATCGTTAAAGGGAAGATCAATGAAAACTGGCAAGATAATATAACATTCATAGCAGATAAAGAAGAAATTTATGACAAGTATAGGTACAATAATGTTGACCATGATCACAAGGACACAGAAAACTCGGCAGTGATAGCACCCAAGGATTTTGATAAATTGTGTCAACTCTTGGATATCCTAAAAAATGTTATTCTAGAAAGATCGAAAAGACTTATTATCTCAAAAATCAAAACTTTAAGAAGTCATCATCCAGTACCATCACAGAGGATACAAACAAAATTATTAAAAGTTCAAAAAATTTTCCCCTTCATAAGGGATAATAATCTCTCATTAGCCCTTGAGTTAAGACAGGCATATTGTTATACTATGAAATGGTATTATAGAGAATATTTCTCAAGGTATATCAGGTCACTGACTATTTTACAATTTCAACAAATTGATTCCCAATTTGCATTAGGTAATGGGCTTTCGACAACATCAGTGGGTGGGTTTAGCAATTCCCCCTCCTTGTTTTTCTCAAATTACTTAACTACATCTGCTTCAAATGCTTTCTATAATAAACTCCCTGTGACAGATGAGGAAGTTGATAGATATTTTCAGATAAAGAAAAGATTAAACATTCTAACGCAAGAAGATAATACAGTAATGGTATCTCAAATTGCTGAAAATAACACAGCCAAGAACTATATTGAAATTGGATTTAAAAATTTAAACCTAGCCATTCTAGATAACTGTACGGTGGAGTACCACTTTTTAAAAGATTTTTTCGCTATGAATGGTGAAAATTTTGAGGAAATTAATGGTTTATTGGAACAAATATTTCAACCAACGTTTGATGAGGCGACAGCATACACTCAGCAGCTAATTCAATATAATTATGATATTTTTGGTGTACTCATAAGTATTCGTGTGGCTAATCAATTACAATTTGAATCCGAAAGAAGAGGAATACCGTCTATGTTTGATACTTTCTTAAATGGTCAATTAATTCAATTATGGCCTCGATTTCAGCAATTAGTAGATTTTCAATGCGAAAGCTTACGTAAAGCGGCGATAACTACAAACGTGGCAAAATATGCTGGCAGCTCAACCACATCCAATAATAGTCCTTTGACTTCACCGCATGAATTAACCGTACAGTTTGGTAAGTTTTTGTCAAGTTTCTTGACATTGGCAATAACACATAAGCAGGCCATTGACGAAAGATCTGAACCGTTATACAATTCCATCATTAGGCTCAGAAATGATTTTGAAACAGTTATGACAAAGTGCAGTAAAAAGACTAAATCACCTGAAAGATTTCTGACCACAAATTACATGTATTTATACAATAATTTACAGCAATTGCACCTGCACCTAAATATAAGCAATTCAGATGCACAAAACCACAATTTTGATTCTGCAGAAAATGTTAGCACGAAGGCTACAGATGATGACGAAAATGATTCAAGCGTGCCGCTAATAATCAGAGAAACAGAGAGTCATTTCAAAACTTTAGTTGAAGCCTTTACCAGAAGCTGATGAAAATAAGAACCGCATGCGACACGGCGCATGTAGAATATATTCTTATGTAAACTGATCTATGTGATTACGTATAATATGTAGAATATAGTCAAGCGTTTAACGATCAACCATCATATGTGTAGTCTACCTCGATTAAAATCCTTCAGGAACACCCTTTGCAGGTCTTTGATCTAGATCAAGGTAAATACCACCATTTTTGAACCCAAACCATTTGAACCTTACCTGATCAGTACTATCCTCATCTGTCGTTTCACCACGCCTGATATCTGTCCTTCCCTCTTCCCTAGAGATGGGATCTTGAATCTGCTGAATGATTTTATAAGCTTCCACATCAGAATACGGCACACCAGTTCTTGGATCAAAGTACTGACATTCCTTATTTGTAATTAAACATTTTTTTCTTATACCATTGGCTAAGAAAACACCTGTTGGAGGTTGTGTTTTGATTTTAATTTCCAAATCCTTATTTGTCTCTGTATTGATTTGATGAACGATTTTCTTATCGTATTCACCAAAAGATGGAAAATTTGCTAGAGCTGATAAATCAAGAGATATATCTACGGTAGAAGACGATACTGAAGACTGAGATGGTGACGGTAAAATGGAGTGGAAAACAGTTTTCATATCTTGTGGACGCTGAGTGGCGGATAATCCATTTGTGTAAGCCCACTGATCACCAAATAAATTTGTATTAAAATCTTTTAAATTCGGCGGCGTATTAGGAAAATCATAAAGTGTGACAAAGTTTCTGGAGGTTAATTGTTCAGGTCCTTCGTAGATAGGTGTTGGTAAAGAATCCTCCGTGGAAGATTCATTCATGTTAGCTGTGGTTTTTTTTGAAGGTGACTCTTCAGTGTCAATTATGGCCACTTGCGGATGATCTGTGAACGTAACTTGTTTTGAAGCAGTAGTAGCAGTATTGCTCTCGATCTCTCGGGGTGTATTATGAGGAAAGTTCTTGGTGTCTTCAATTTTCACACCAGGTTCAATATCTTCTTTAATATCTGTATCCTTAGAGATCAACATAGTATCTTCAGTGCCAGTAGAGTTTAACGGCGGAGGTGTTGCTGACTCATCACTTTGTGAGATCGCTTGGCCAGCAGGTGATGATTCTTTAAAAGAATTTTCTTTATTCTTTAGAGCACTTGTCAATTCATCTTTTATTTCTTTACTCTGTAAATTTTGTATTGGCTCGCTTACATTGGTGATTTTCTGCTTGGCATCTGTTATATCTTCTTGTGATTGGCCGTTGGAAGCCTCATCAACGGTATTCTGGTTGTCTGCATTTTCATTCAATGTGACATCAGGTAATGGTGTTGGCTTTAGCTCCTCTGGGTTTACAGTTTTTACCACTGCATCTGGACTCCATCCTTCTTCAACCGTATCATTAGTAGAATCTTTTCCAACTTCAAACATTTCTTGGTTGTGTACGGTGGAAGAATTTTCCTCCGCAGGATTTACACTATCGTCGTTCCTTGTTGATCCCTCTCTTTCCTCCTTTTTATCGTCTGATGTATCCTGCTGACAGAGATTTAGTTTCTTCTTTGACTTCCTAGGATATTTCTTCTTTTTCTTGTCACGTTTACTCAATTGTTCCTGCCAGTATTTACGATCATCTAATTCCATTGCTGGGGTCATTAGCCATGCAGTAGACAAAAATTGTAGTATAGTTTCATTTGGCTGGAATTTCAGTTTTTGTCTTTTCTGTAAAGCTAAACGATTCTCTTTCTTCCAAACTTCTTGTTCCTTGAACTTATCTAGTGACAAAATATTCAGCTTCTCAGTCTCCTTGGCAATTCTTAATCTCTCTTCTTGAGTCAACATATGCTGAGACTCCTTCTCTTTGTGCTTCCTTATTCTTTCTTGTATAACTTTTCTCTTTTTCTCAGCTTTAGACAATTTCTCATAAACTTTCATTGTATTTTCCATTACTGATGATCTTTTAGAAGTTCTCCTAGTGTTTAACAGTAAAGTCTCTGCATTCAATTGTTCATGGCTATGGTGTGATCTTGGTGCAGCATCCCCTTTTATCGACTTAGGTTTGGGCTTTTGCTTTTTGATTATTACGGGACCCTTCTGTAATTTCTTGTTTCTTTTTTTTCTTGAGAGTAGCTCTTGTCTTCGTATTTCCCTTTCCTCTGCATCTTCATCATTTTCGTTGCTGGAATTTTCAGATTCGCTACTGCTGAACATTAAATCATCAGCTACTTGCTCACTTGAAACCTGAGAGTGTTCTCTTGTTATGCTTTGGGTCTCATCGTCTTCTTCTTCTTCCCCTTCATCATTATCATCTTTTGCCATTACTTCAAAATCTTCATCATCCTCATCTTCCTGAAACAACAGTCCGATTTCGTCTTCATCATCATCGTCACCGTTCTTGTAAGAAGAAAGTTGTCTTTTGGTGGATTCTATATCCCTCAGTTCCTGTTCCAATAGTTTCTGTAATTTATTACCGGCATTGGACCTCCTCGATCGTGTTTGTATAATAAACTCCGTGTTGTAATCTAGACCATTATCATCACCTTCATCGCTCATCGTAACTTATCAATCCTCTTTGGTTTCACTTTCCTATGTATTCATTTATCTATATAGTACTTTCAGCTTATTGCTTTTTCTACGTGAGTTTTCTAGGAAAAAAAGAAAATCACCAAAACCTAAAGAAAGGTACGTACTTTGCTTACCATTAAAGAAAATATAAAGAAAAAGGGAGAAGAGAGGTGAAATGTATGTATGTAACTTTGTCTGCTTTTCTTTTCATTGAGCGCTCTCTAAAGCTTTATTTTTATCTTCAGTATCCAAGTTTGGCTCTTCATCAATAAAAGCCGGTGGCGCATTCGCACCTAGTAGGTAATTGGGCATATCGTTACCTAATGAGTTCTCGCTCGTCTGCAAAGTGAAATCTTCTTGTGCCAGAGCGTCCAGTTCTGCATCCAGTTCTGCATCACTAATGTCGTCAAGCTCGCCATTACTGTTATTCATTGCCAACACTTCTTGTAGCTCATCACCTTGTTCTATTAAATCCAGCATTTCATCCTGCATATCCTGTAGTTTGTCAATATTTATCTTGCCGTACTGGGCCTTCATAGCATTATTAGTTTGCTTTAATGCGTTTATGGTGATCATTGTGTTTTGCAAATTATCATTTGTTAACTGGGCTTGCGTCATGGACCAAGATTGAGAATCCAAAGAATCCTTCATATTTTCCAACTGTTTACGTTTGTTTAGAATCTTCAAAGCCTGTTTTCTTAATGACGGTTGCTTATTGTTTGATCTTTGTAAATTCTTTTGAATATTTTGCAGCTGGAAGTTCAACTGGGCGATTTGAGTGTCTAATTGGGATATCCTGTTCGATAATGACTGTTGGGCCTGATTCATGGATTGGTTCGACTCTTGTAAGAGTTGGTCATGGCTTTTCTTGTTTCCATATCCGAAAATCCTATTCATTATTGCCTTGGAGAGTTTCTAGGTGTGGTCTCAATAAACTATACCTTACTCCTTTTATATTCTTTCGTAAGACTACTTTTTTTAGATGTGCTTTTTCTCTTGTTCAAAATCCCACATTTTTGTATGGCTGAAAAAGAAGAACAGGAAAGAGAAAGGTCAACAAGCAAAAGATATATACAAAGTTACAAATATATACATATATACGTGTGTATCTGTTGTGTCTGTGTGGATAGAGAAAAATGTTCACGCGATTATTTCTTCAAATATTGGGCCAATTCTTCGATGGAAATCAAAGGAATGCCATGTTTCTTACCAAATGCTTGACAGTCTTTTAGTCTCATCATCGTTCCCTGTTCGTCGTCATTGACCAATTCACCAATAACAGCCACCGGGCTTAGTGCGCTTAGTTTACACAGATCGACACCGGCCTCAGTGTGGCCTCTTCTCTGTAAAACACCGCCATCAGCGGCTCTCAAGGGACAGATGTGCCCTGGTTTTAAAAAAGATTTTGGCGTAGAGGAAGAGTCCGCAAGGGCCTTACAAGTCAACGACCTGTCATAAGCGGAAATACCTGTGGTGGTACCCTGGGCTACATCTACTGTTATTGTGTATGCAGTTCCATGCCTGTCGTCGTCATTGGATTCGAACTTCATGCCTGTTCTTAGTAGTGGGAGGTCCAGTTTATCAGCAATGGTATTCGTCATGGGAGCACAGACGTAGCCTGAAGAGTGGCGTACGAGGAAGGCCATCTGCTCGGTACTGATATTTTCAGCAGCGCAAATAAGGTCACCTTCGTTTTCACGACCGGCATCGTCCATAACAATTACGAACTTATTCTGCTTAAAGTGTTCTACAGCTTGATCAATTGGTGTAAACATTTTGATGAGTGCTTTTTCTTCTTTTCTTTTTTTATCTTTTGGTATTTTGCTTTTGTTGGAGATATTTACCATTCACCTGACATATATACGCCAATGAAATTTTCACAATAGCACATACATTAATAATAGCCTTGGTTTTTTCCTTCAATTCTCGCTAAGAAATTACTCATCAGGCAATAACGGCGCTCACCCGCCTCGCAGCGGCGTTAGGAGATAACAGCGGCCGTGTAGAGAGACGTCTTAGAATCGAAAGCCCAATTTACAACAACGTGACGACCATCTGCACACCACACTTCGCACCGTAGAGTGTGACTATTCTTACCTTCGTTATACTCGAGCCAACGTGCACGAAGTACAGGCGCCCCTAACAACAATGGCCCCCCTATGACAGATTTCCCGGCTCGCGCATCCCACAGCCGCACCGTCCAGTCCGTCGAACATGATAACAGAAGCATTAGCCGCCGAGCGTCGTCCCGATAGAACTCCAATCCGGTCACTCTTGTAGAGTGGCTTTCCGCAGGCTGAAACCCATTGTTGTTTAATGCTAGGTACAGCGGTCCAGGCTGATCCCAGACAACCTTATAAATACAACCGTCCTCACCACCAACCCAGATATACTGCGGGTCTTCCCACGTGTACGCCACACTTGCTATCCCAACCTCGTCAAACTTCGCTAACCGCTGCAACCGCTCCGTATATGTGCAATTATCTTTTTCCAGTGATAAAAGCTGCGATAGCGGCACGGGACGAAGCTGCTGTGGCTTCCGCAAAACTGTCAAGTCCAGGCAGCTCAACTCCATAATATTGCCGTTATCGGCTGCCACAAGCACCTTCTCTTGGCCCTGTACGCTACTTGTCTCAATGACAGCCACCACTGGATGCTGGAAGTAGTGTCTTGCCACCAGATTTCGCTGTACGACATATGCTGCCGGTGTTTCTTGCCTTTTTTGTTTCAGTCGAAGCTCGTACAATATGATCTTGCCCGTGAAAGTAGTCAGTAGGATTGACACTATTTTGCTGTCCGGGTGATTGCGCCGAAGAATTGTGGCTCTCATGATCCGCGTACCGCGGAACTCTACCATGTCTACCAACAGACCGTTGCGTCCGTTGGCATTGTCGCACTTCACCACGTTCACTACAGACCATGCTGCCTCGCCACTAGCATATTGGCGGTCTACTGGCGGCAATTGTAGATACACTACAACCAAGATCCCCTTTTCTGGGTCATACTCCTGTGCGATGCGATCGCAATCGGCTTCTGATTGTACGTTTTCACCGACCATGGTCCATTTCATCAGGTTATCTCCATCTTGTTGCATCTCTGATGACGCCTGCTCGGCTGACGCAGGAACTAGCGTCTCCAGCCGCGCAAAACTAGCGTTATTTAGCGTTGCCGTTGCGTCTTCTATGAGAAAAGGCTTGGCCAGTTCTAACCTTGGTTGGGTGTTTTCATTTTTGTCATTATTACCCTCGTCGACTGCAGCAGAAGCATCAGAGGTCATGAGATTTTCCTTTTCTTCCGGTTTGTTCTCTTCAATTTGGTCCGTTTGAATGCCTTTGTCGTATGTTATCACTTCCTTACGTCGAATATGTGCAGTTTGAGGCTCTCGAATCTTCGAGCCTTCCTCCATCTCGGTCTGCACTGAAACACTTACCATGGTTGCCTTTGCGTGCACCCCTGTGGGGTGGTGGCGCATCATCTCGCTCCCTGGGAACAAGCTGGCTTGTTTTCGCCTCTCACGCAGCTCTTTCAATTGTCTTCTCTTTTCCTCCAGTTCCTTCAATCGCTCCATCTTCACGTTTCAATCCTCTTCTTTCTTGATTATCCAGGATGTAATGCTCTTTTTTCCTCTTCTCTTTGTTTACGGCAAAACACGAAAACTAGCTCATTTCTTTTTCTTCTCGCTTTGGGCTAATACAGAAAATTTCAAAAGTATTATATTGAGCCTTAAGTAAAAAAATAAAGATTGTCAGTTTTTGGAAGACGAATAGGATATTTGACTCGATAATGGACATTAACATAGACGATATCCTTGCAGAACTAGATAAGGAAACTACTGCTGTCGACCCTACCAACATCACCCAAGTTTCTTCTTCTACTACCCACAGAGATGCAAATACAATAGTGGATTCGTCATTAGACTTGAATGGCAAGACTCAAATATATGTCACTCCGCAACAGGATTTTGCCGACTTGATGAAGTCTTGGAAAAACGAGCGGTGCTCGCCAGAATTGTTGCCATATCCTCATCAGCTGATGAAAAGATTACTGAATCGAATATCCATGCAGTCTCAATTAATTGAGAACATATCAATGGGGTTCCTCGATATGCAAAGTACGTCCAATACGAATTCGCCCATGCCTAACGACTCTAAATTGCCTTTGCTTTGCATGGAAACTGAGTTAGAAAGATTGAAATTTGTTATTAGAAGTTACATACGATGTAGGCTCAGCAAAATTGACAAATTCTCACTTTATTTGCGACAATTGAATGAAGATGAAAATTCGCTGACCTCCCTCACAGACTTGCTATCCAAAGATGAAATTAAATACCATGACTCGCATTCCCTGATCTGGTTGAAACTCGTCAATGATTCCATACTAAAATACATGCCCGAAGAACTGCAGGCTATTAATGATACCGAAGGAAGCGTAAACATGATAGATGAACCAGACTGGAACAAATTTGTTTTTATACACGTCAACGGCCCACCAGATGGTAACTGGAACGAGGACCCGTTATTACAAGAAAACGAATTTGGTAAGCCCTGCTACACGGTCACGATTGCTGATTTGAAAGAAGAGGTTGAACTCACCGTCGGAAGTATTTATGTTATGAGATATGAAGTCATTAGGGATTTGTTAAGAGACGACAAAGTTGCTCTTATTTGAACTATTATGCATTACGCTTTTCCCCACGCCCACGCCTTATATATATATATATATATATATATATATATTATCAAGCACAGTTTCATTTTTTCATTTTTCGTTTGTTCGTGTTATGTTCTTCCGCATTTGTGTCGATCTTGCCAGCAATTTGGAATAATTGGATGATGACCGAGTCTGCAACGAAGTGGGACGTTTCGCATGGAGTCCGCCTTCTTCGGGAGCCTTTGAAACGCAACTGTCTGGTAGACCATTTACTAGCTTGTTAGATTCAGGTACAGGAGGAGCCTGGTTTTTTTGCTTTGTGTTTTGTTTTTTTTGAAAAATGAACCTATCGAACATTTTGTGATCCAGTTTTGGCGATGCCACCTTGGGTCTCACACTCATTTCATTATTTATCAATTTCCATATTTTCATTAAAACCGCTCTCTCTTTACAGCCTATGAAAATCGTCTTGGAACCGTCAATTTCTAGCATTTGATCATTTCTAAAGTGTATCCTCTCGACTTCACTCAGTTGTATTTCAAATTGTAGCTCAAATTCTTGTTCTTTCCGCATGCTGAGACTTCTTTTCTTGACAAACACAAGCCCTCTCCCTAAGTTCGTTATTACTAACATTTTCTTGTAAAATTTTCCTGAGTTAGTGGGAGGATCGATGTCAAAAGGGTTCTTGTAGTCTGGAGCTACATTCTCGAAATCTACAGATAAATCCTCTAAGTTCTGTACGGAAAGCGCTACCTCCTTCATCAACAAGACACGTTCATCCACATTTTGCAAAGAGCGTGACCAGAAGGTATCAGAAGAGCGACTTATGTTATCTTTCCCCCTTGATATGGTGGCAACTGAAGGAGATGAGAGAGATGCACGATCTTTTGAATTTTTCTTCTGAGTCCTTTCGCGATCTGTGTTGTTGGGAACAGATCTAACAGATGTGCTCGATTTGCTCCCCAATTTGGGCTGGCCTGTGTAATCTTTGCTGAAGGCGGCTGTCGCAGCAGTCATGCTGATTACAGAACGCTCTTGAGAGGACACTGTTGGCGCTTGTGGCGCAGTATCCGCATGACTGTTACTAGCCAACTGAAGGTTGGCCATTTTGGCAGTGGTATCAAGTTCAGCAACTTTTTGCAGCGGCTTCATCGCCTCTGCACTTATTTTATATGGTTGTATCTCTGGTGGATTGCCATCCCAAACTGAACCATCTTCGAAATTTATTTCATGGAAGAAGATGTGCGCTTTGATCTGCTTGATGCTCAATCTATCGTTCGGCTCCCTAACCAACAGTTTTTTAACTAAGTCTTTTACTATTTGGGGGAAGCCTGCGGTGAATGCATATTGAATCTTCATTACTTTTTGGAACGTCAAATATTCATTGGCAGCCTTGAAAGGCGGCTTTCCCGCAAGCATTTGATATAGTATGCAACCGATAGCCCAAATATCGCAACGGGAATCCGTATAACTATCATTCAATAGCTCGGGAGAAACATACTCTGCGGTACCAACAAACGATTTTGATTTGGCATACAAATCGAAACAAGGTTCGCCATCCGCGGTGCTCGACGGTTTCTCCGGTAAAATTTTGGCTGTACCAAAATCTGTCAACTTTACTTTCATATCTTTGTCGAGCAAAATGTTTTCGGGCTTGATATCCCTGTGAATAATGCCGATATTGTGCAAGGAGTCAACGGCATCGATGATCTGCGACGCATAATAGCGCGCACATGTCTCGTTTAGCGACCCATACTTCTTAATCAAGCCCAAGAAATCACCGTGGGGGGCATATTCTAGAAGGAAATACAAACTTGCCTCGTCCTGGAAAGTAAAGTAAAGCCTAATTATTCCCTTAGTCCCGTTCAGCTTCTGCAAAGCCAGTTTCTCCACTGTGACGTATTTGACTTTTTTTTGACGGATTAGATACTCTTTACTCAACACTTTAACTGCGTACTTCTTGCCCGAATCGCGAGCGGTAGCCAGAACAACACTAGAATATGATCCATCCCCGAGTTGCTCTCCAAACTTGAAGTCCTTTATCCCCATCTTAACGACATGCTTGGTCAGCTCCCCCGTAGTTGGATCGATAACGTCTTTGATGATTTTTGCCGCACCACGTTCTGCCCATTCTTCTCTTCTACGCCTCATAGACGGAGCAAGACCCATCTCGTGCTGCCTACCCGGGTCATCATTAGCCAGAGGGATGAAGCGATTGGTACTAGTCAATGCTTTATCCCCAAACTGACCCTGTGGTGAAGCCTGTAGTTCTGACTCATTCTGAGAATTACTGCCATCTACAAAGGGACGCGAATAATCTTGCGTTTGTGTATGTTCCGCAGATGTCGGTACCAGAGGCTTGGACAGCAGTGCGTGGTCTGCCTCTGTCAAAGACCTATTTCCCATATTAATAGTGTAGTAGTAGTATGCAAGCAAGTACACGTGCGCAAGTTATATCAGATAGTGACTGTCCAGCGGTACTCCTAGGACCTTGCTCTGTGTGGCTCTTATTGTCACTCCAGCAATATGTCAAATCCATCCATCAATAGCATTAGTTTGATTTTTCACGCTCCCTTAAACGAAAAAAGCCCTAATTAGCTTTCCATTTTTCTAGGGTTATTTAGTAAAATAAATAGGTCTTATTATGCAACCTTTAGGGTCCAAGCCCTTAACTCCGACAGTCGGGCAAGCCCGTTTTCCCAACGATTTTTCAACGGTTTTTTTTCCCTGCAGGGCATCGGTAATTTGACAATGCTCACGACCGATGCATGCAGCAATCAACGTAAAACCTTACTTAGCCGGTTACTCATGTATATACCAGACACACCACACACACATATATATATATATATACATGTTGGCACTCTTTTGTTAAGAATTCGATTACTTTGGGAAAGACACATCAGTATCATCAGTTGAAACGGTAAGGAATTCCGCAAGCGCACAATTTAACTTTACAAAGTGATTCTGGTTCCTAACTGTTCTATTGTTTTCCCTTTTCGTCATTCGTTTTGTCATTAGTCGCCTTAATTGAGTCAAGATAAAAGAAAAAAAATGAGTATCACCACTACTAGAAGAAGAAATCAAGATAGTGTCTGCTGCAAGGCAACGACAGCATCCATTAAGGTGGAAGCTGTCTCGGACAAGACAGCTTTTGGAAAGCAAAAAATGTTACACAATTTCGATGAATTGCCAGAATGGCAAAAAGACAACGATAAGATTCTCACCGGGTACGTTCGAGAGACGCTGTCATGGAAAAAGTGCCTGCACTCTCTATTTTATTGGAACAACGAGACCGTGAACATTTATACACATTTGGTACCGGCTATCATATACTTCGTGTTTGCCATTACGTTGACCAACTACTTCCTAATCCCCGTTTTCCCCTCCACCTCCTGGTCCGATTACACCGTTATCAACATTTTCTTGATGGGCGCTTTCTCATGTCTCATGTGCAGTAGTTGTTTCCACTGCATGAAACAACACTCTGAAGAGCAAAGCAACTTCTGGAGCAAGCTCGACTACTTGGGAATCATCAGTTTGATTTCCTGTTCTATGATTCCTATAATATACTTCGGTTATTTTGACCACATATCGTACTTCAGTCTGTTCACGATTGTTACCCTAGTCCTGGCTACATTTTGTACGATCTGTGTCCTGCACGACAAGTTTAATACTTCTACCTTTCGTCCATTTAGAGCTATGTTTTTCATATTATTTGGATTTAGTGGCCTGCTCCCATTGACTACGGGGTTTTTCAAGTTTGGTATCCAAGGAGTTCTTAACAGGATAAAAGTGAGCTTTGTGTTTTGGGAAGCCCTCTTTTACATTTCAGGAGCTGTTATCTACGGGTTTAGGATTCCTGAAACTTTGGCTCCAGGGAAGTTCGATTTCTTCGGTAGCTCTCATCAAATATTTCATATTATGGTGGTTCTTGGCTCCGTATGCCACTTGAAAGCCATTATCGATTCTTACAAATTAATGCATTCCCACATCCACCCTTGATGGGCCCACAACTACAAAATCAAAATAAATAACATATTATATATCTAAGGTTAGAAAATAATTAAACACAAAAAAAGTCTTTATTCCTCTTTAGAGATTCGTCACATTCTGCTTTAATTATAGATGGGATTTTGGCAGATACTTCGCTTCATTGACCTAATTAATTTTGCCTTACCAAATTAAATATTGCCGAAAAATAAAGGTTTAAATTAGTGAAGCTACTACAAAGGAAAGAAGTAAGACTAACAAACTTTTGCACATTTTTCGGTACGTCTCCACTTCACCAAAGGGAAAAAAAGAATAAAATTTATAAATCTATCACACTATGAGCACGAGATCAAAGGCTCTGAATGCATACAGGCATGGCTTGAGAGCAGCTCGAATAGCTTTCCAGAATGATACTGAAGTATTACTAGCCGCGAGAGCCAAAATGCGTTCAGGCATGTTATGTCCCCCAAATCCTAAACTAACCACAGAGGAACAGGTCCAACATTTAGAAGACGTGGCTGTTTTCCTGAGACGAAACTTGGTTCAGGGTAAAAAAGTTGATTGCGCAAATAAAAAGGAGCCTAGGTACCATTTGAACATTCACAAAGACACCGAACTGGGTGATAATGAAACGGTTGCAGACCCCACAGCAAGAGTGAAAACAAACTTAAAGGCAAGACCATTCAAGTGCTCTGATAAGAAGCAATGATAACGCTTTCATGTTGTCTTATTTATTCTTCCCTTTTTCCTGGGAAGCAATCTACATGTAAATACTTCTCCAATGCTTAGCAGCCTTGGGGTCACATATAGTCCGATTCAGCACGATATACCGTTGCATTTATTATATATATACATATGTATACGTATAGTTTGGTCTAGTTGATGTGTGCGTAGAGTGGTTATGGTTACTAGTACTTTATCCCTTTTAACGGGAAATCGCAATGAATAAATATTTGTAACGGAGTTAAATTAACAAAACTGGAGAAAGGATAAGAGGAAAAAGGCAGCGGTAACTTCTTAAATAATCCAGTTGGCCCAGCCAAGCTAAGGGAAACAGAAAGGGTAAGAAAATGCGATTATCTATGTTTAGATGTGTGAGTCGCGCTCATTACAGCACAAATGTCACAGAAGATTTCATAAATAGCATTCTGGCAAGAGCTCAAGAGGCAACAGCAAAAGCTTCTTCCAATGCTCTTAAGTTAGATAAGATGAAAGAGGGTAGAATGCATAATAAGAAGAAAAATGGGAATCAGAATAGGAATAATATGAACAATAAAGAAGGTAGGGGTAGAGAGGGAAGTCAAGGAGAAAAAAATATGAGATTGAATAATCGTACTAGTGTTTCTGCTCGTAGTAACAAACAGCAGTGGAATAGAGGTACTAAAACATCTTTTGCCAAAGATTCTACCGGAAATACAGTAGTTATGCAACCACAGTTCAAAAAGATGCAGAATGCCAAGAACAATTTAAAAGTAGATGCGGAGGTCGGAGATGATTTGCTTGATGTTTTCAATTCGTCGATGGAGCAAAAACCGGTTAATTTCAATAAGAACGTCAAATCCAAAGCAAGGTTTCAAAAAAAGAGTCATATCCTAACGGCGTCTAAAAGGAGAAAGGCTCCCCAACAGCAGCTACAAAAGGTTGTCCAGAGACCTGTTAGTTCGGAATATATACTAGAAGAGCCGACTCCTTTGTCTCTATTAGAATATACACCTCAAGTTTTTCCAACAAAGGAATCCAGATTAGTTAACTTTACCTTGGATAGCTTGAAAAAATCCAATTACCCTATTTACAGATCACCAAATTTGGGAATCCTCAAAATCCACGATTTCACCCTAAACACGCCAAATTTTGGTAAATATACGCCAGGCTCCTCATTGATATTTGCCAAGGAGCCTCAGTTGCAGAATTTACTTCTTCAAGAGAATTTTGCAGATTTTGATAGGCAAGTAACAGGAGAGTATCAACTTTTAAAACCATATGCAAGAAAAGATTTCGAAAAATTGGCAAAATCTAAAGATACTGTGAGTAAGCTCGTACAAAATAGCCAAGTTGCAAGGTTATCATTACAATCTGTTGTTATGAGTCCTGAGGACAAAAAATTGGTATACGACGTTTGTTCTGGAATGAAACCAATTTCTGAATTACAACAGTGAATCGGACATCACTATTTTCATGCTTATATACTTGTAAATATGTAGTACGTATAAAATTTCAATTCTATGCCTGAGCAGAAAAAGAATGTGTAGACCCTCCTCATTCTTGACTTTCAAAATTCCGGCTTAGTTCGTCAGAAATGGATATTTGATTTTTCAGTAAACATTTTCGTAAATTAGATTCCTCTTTTCTCTCTTGGTACTGAATAAGTACCTTTAAAAGTAGTTGAGATATTGCTTGTATAGGAAAAATAGAGGGTATGGTTTCGAGGACCTTTAATTGCATATCTAAATCATCTAAAAGTTCAAAATTTCTTTGTAGCAAATTGGTCACTAACTCAACCGAGTAGTTCAAGGAAGATATGTCCAGGTATTGTTTCATCACTGCAACCAAGTTTTGCTTACCCGTGTATTTTTCTACGCTTTTGAAATCATTAAATGACAGATATATTTTCAGCAATTCTTCGGAGGAAATCCAATTTATCAATTCATTGGGGAAGAATAACAAGCTCAATATGTATTCTTTATCGATCTTAGAAATTTCCTCAAACGTGAAATTGATAAACTCATCATCTTTTTCATTTTCTGATTTTAAATTTTCACATTTTTCATAATATTTTGAAAAACTTTCACACTTAAGATTATGCTTTAATTTGATATGGACAAAGTTTGTTATATCTGTCTTATCATACGCCAAATCATCCTTGTACTCTTTAATAAAGTCTTCAAGAATGGACCATATGTTATTTTGGTTGATTATTTCTCGCAATTTTGCCAAATAATAGTTAAAGAGGAATTTAGAATCGTTACTGTTTTGAATGCCGAGTTCCTCTATGAACGATACCTTCAAGGATATTTCTTCTGCCGGTATTTTGTCTAGAAACTCGTTTTTATTTATGCCTGCCATGCTTAGTATTTTGAGAATGTTTTTGATGACACATTCCTCAGGACTTTCGTCGTCTTGTTTAAGAGTGAGAATAAGATCATCGGCAAGTCTTTCTTTAACATATTCCTCGGGAAACTCTTTAATATTTTTTTCAATGAATGAAACCAGTGACCTGTAATCCTCGGCTTCCTTCAAAAGATTTAACGGTTCTAGATATTCCCCCTTTTCTTTATATATCTCAATTAGCAGCTCTATCCCAGGAAATTCATCACCATGTATATTAATCTCTTTGATAATTTCATCGTAACTTTCACGTTCGAACATATCTATAGTTATAGCCTCCTTTTTCTCTAATCGTAAGTTGAATAAAGTTATATCAATAGTTTTCATTATATCATCGAAATCGCTTGCTAAGAGTCCAGTTTTATTTTTTCTCTTTAGTTCTGACTTCATCATTAAAAGCATTTTTATGACATCCTCGCATTTGTTACTCAACTTCAAACTTTTTAACCTTTCGACCATATTCACTAATCCATGGAAGCACCAGATCTCGCTATAAACTTTCCAGCCGAACATATAAAATAATATTCTGATGTTAACCTTGTCAGAAAAGTCACACCACCTCTTCATTACCTCATCTTCTATGTGATCGTAATGCAACGTCATTAGAAACAATAAGAGAGACATTAAATATTTCGCTTCAATGTTCTCAAATTTAGTTAAATCCTTTTTCGCAAGCTTTTTGAGTTGATCTTCGATATTATCGATTTCAGACTCTTCGCATGATGTAAAGCGCAAGATCATAGGTGTCGGCACTAACAAATGGATCCCTAAATTATTATAAACGATCAAAGAGGTCTTTTCTTCATAAGACTCTTCAACAAAGGCACGTTCTCTTTCTATCCTGAATTTATTATCACTGTGTGTTAGAGGTTCTAGTCTCAACTTATTGAATAGTTTTTCTTTATACTCTTTAGAATTATCGGTATTAGTGAATATATTGTCAGACTTTGAAATTTTTAAACCCGATCCAGAACTAGTTATACTTTGCAACAGCTGTGATTCTTCAGTAGGTAAAGCAGAGTATATATCAATCGACTGGAAGGCAGATTCCACGATTATATAGGGAAACTCAACGATTACATTTCTTGGATAATTTTTTAGCACTATTGTTCCCTTTATTATATCTCCATGATGATTTACCACTAAGGCTATAGCCCCACTTTCGTATGATCCTCCTCCAGAACAAACTAGAAATTCGTTATCTTCATTGAAGCTGGTTATTATAGGCTCCAAGTCTTCATCAGTTTCACTTATTCGAAACAATGGAATTACCTGCGAGGACTTTAGATTTATGAGTTCGTAATTATTTAACTTTGAAACCATTAACGTTTCTTCATGCGCACAAGCTTTATCTATTAGTTTGAAATTAAAGGTTTTGGCAAGTACTAACGAATCTGCAGATATTTTGAGTAGTCTTACACCCTCCGTGTGAAATGCATATATTCTATAAGCCTTTGAGCTTCGAGAAAAATTACAGATAACGACATCATTGATACCTTTGAGTCTAGTTGTGTTGGGCCTTGGTGCAAATTCTGGAAGAATAAATAATACCAGTTCATTATTACATAATATTAGTGCACCTTCTACTTTGGGTAAAAGCAGGATTTTGTCTATCTTCGAATTTGATTCTGCATCGAGCTTTGTTTGGGACACAAGCATGTAGTTTCCACGTTCAAGTTCAAAGTAATGTAGAAGATCACCAGTAGTTGTTCCCAAGAATATGTGGTTCTCGTACGCTTCACAACATGTGTACGTTAGGTCCGATGGTACATTGTCTAATAGAGTAGATATCCTAAAAGGACCTTCACATATTTTTAGTGGCGACCCTTCTTCCTGTTTATCACTTGTGGAGGTTTTTTCATCTAAACTTTTAATATCTGTTTTTGTGACATTATCTTCTGCGCTACTAAGTTGACCAGCTTCTTGTGCTGTGATTTTGTCAGTGTCTAGGCTATCTTCGACGGATCGACTCTCTTCTGGGAAAGGCTTATCAGCTTGTACTATTTCATTTGAGCTAACATTATGCATAGTTAATTGTTCACTTTTTGTTTCGGGCAGACTATCATTTCCGGTCTTCTTTTCATCACCTTCTCTCTCGTGAGTTGAGGTTTCGATATCTACTTCGAGCTTTCCTCTATCGTCCTCTACTTCTTCTCCTTTGTCAACGTTTGTTCTCTTTTTTACCATGGTTCTATAGTACTATTGTCGCAACCAAAAAGCAAGCGGGGTTCTTTTTTGACTGTTATGATAGTTTGAGCACACTAAAGGTCGTTAATATTTCATATAAATATCCTCAGTTAAAATGACCTTTTTTCCCCATCGGGACGGTATCTTCAACAAATATTATGCGATGTAAGGAGTTCTACAAAACATATATCTATTTATACCTTCAATGATTTCAAGCTTTTTATCGTTATTGTACAGATGTTTATATACCAAATATTGTGACTTTATCGTTGAAAAAATCTATTTTAACAATTTTGTCAAAAGGTGAGAACCCTTGTTATTTTCATCAACGGTGATTTTACTTTGAACTTCCTTCAAATCCTCCAAGAATGGCTTACCTTCCTTTTGATCTTTCAACGTTTCATATAGTGCAACGATTGTGAATGAACTATCGGCGTTATTAATCCATTCCAATAAATTGGAAGAATCAATAATTTCGTCGTATAATTTGTGAGCAAACGGAACACCTAAGCCTTGAACATTTTTTAATGGCATAACCTTTTTTTCCTTGTTATTCCATTTACCTCCTTGAATCAGTGCCTTTAATAGTCTAGTAGAAAATGCTCTATGTATTGGGTGTTCTTCTTCGGTTATGTCACCTTTAAAAGTGGTTAAAATGTTGTCTAAGACTTGTTGGTACTTTTCTTGATCTTTTTCATTCAGTTGAGCGTACAACTCATCGTTTATTAAAACTTCGGCAATGAACTGACAGCCCAAGTTCTCCGTCAATATACTGGAATAATGTTTTGATATAGTACTTAAAAACATAGGGGCAAATTTGGACAAAAGTTCGTGCCTTCTTTGTAAAGGATCCTTCTTAGAGGTGGCTTCGGACAGTTTAATGTATCTCAGTAATTCATTTTTGACAATAGGTGAGAAATACTTACCGTCCAAACCTAACAGTATGTACAACCAAGGCCTTCTACCAAACTTATCAATTATGAATTCTTGCAAGTGTTCCTTGACAGTAGGACTGAATGTCTTGAATACTAAAACTGTATCGTCGACACAGTTTAGGATTGTAATGAAGACAGTATTACCGTGCTCATTTTTGATCAATTTTTCAGCGTGGTTTTTCAAAGCCTTCAAAATTAACTTTCTTTCCTTGGCATTAGCTCTAGCAACCAAAGTACAAGCAACATCGGAACCTTCTGGAGTATGCACCAATTCAGCGAATTGTTCATGAAGTAATTCAATCATGTCAGATATTTCCTTTTCGTTGGCAATTTTCACATATTCTCTCATAGCAGCATGTAGAATTTGAAAGCCAGTGGAACCTTTTTCGACTGATGCGGTAATAGTGCCGATCAGATTTCTGGCAATAATATTTCTCTTTTCAATGCTGCTTTCACAAACTTTTTCAATGGTTAAATCTTTGTGTGTTTCTCTAAAGACAGCATATTCAGAGCCCCAGAATTCTTTGATCATTTGCTGTCTTTGTTCATGTGTGGCATAAAGTACAAATAAATCTTCGACAACGTAAGCACCTTCACGATGCCTCATTAATTTTCTCAATGAACCGTGTAATTCATCTATGATACTTTGTCTTGAACTTCTAGAACCATAATGGAGTAATTTAACCAATAGGTACTTACCGTACGCAGATGTAGCTAAAACATAAAACTTGCCCTTTAAAGCATCGACAATTTGCTCACGACGTTCTTTAGACGAATATTTAACTAAGGTTTGAACAATACGAGAAGCATCATGCTTTAATACGAGATCACTGATACAGTCCTTAGATAGTTCCCAAATTTCATTGGACAGTTTTTCACGAATCTGCTTTGGCAGAGGAGGAGTCTTCACACGTAACCTCTCCCAGACGGATTTAATTTGTTGCACTTGGGTACCAGATTTTCTTTGCATCTTTCTTTCCTTGAGTAATTTTCTCTGTTCAGTGTGGTTTCCACCTTCACCTCCTTCAGATTTGTCCTTCCCTTCCTTGTTTTCATTCTCATCTTCATGTTCCTCACTGTCTTCGGAAATATCTAATTCGTCAGCTTGCTCATCTTCTGCTCCAGAGTCACCGCTACTTAAATTATCCAAATCATCATTATCTGATGAAGAGGAATCAGCTTCCCTTTTGGATAGTTCTAATTCTTCATCGGAGGAATCAATAGAAATTCTAGGTTTTTTGGCTAATTTCTTTTCTGATTTACTAACTTCCCTAGCGGAACGTTTTCCGTTTGTCTTTTTCGTTAAAGGTGCCATTGTTAGCTAATATATTATTCCTGGTTGAGCTATGTTACAGCTGTCTTCAATAGAAAGCCTTTCACTTTCGAAATACTCTAGGTAGGCATCTCATCTCATCTCAGCAAGAAAAAAATTTTCAGTACTTCTCCCAAAGTGAAAAAAAAAAGGCGTTCAACTCCGGGTTAGTTCATCTTCCGTATGCGCACATAACAATTAGTTTAAACTAAAATATTCCAGACGTTTCAATTATTTTGTAATTTTTTTTTGATTATGCTATGTATTTTCTACTATATATTTGAATATTCACTTGTTTCTCCTTTCTTTTCCTTCATGAGAGAATCATATGTCCTCTATAATTTCTTGAGTTGGTTCATATTTCAATTCATGGACTCTGGCAACTTGCTGTTTTCTCTTTTTGGCCAAAGCCTTCGACGCTTTGATATTGAACCCGTCCTTTAAGATAGTTTGCACTTCTTCCAATTCCAATCCTGACAACTCTGGATAACAGAAGTAGCAGAAAATGGTTGATATGCACGATAATCCGGCGAAAAAGGCAAATGTACCTGCGGGAGTGATATTTTGTAACATGGTTAAAAATGTGGATGCAATAACCAGAGAACCAGCCCAATTTGTAGCAGTTGCATATGAAGTCCCAATACCTCTTACGTTTTGTGGGAATAATTCAGATTGTTGCCATGGAACAGTACCGATACCAAGGGCGTAGAACGCAGCAAACACGATAATAAATACGATGATCACAATGCCCCAAGATGAGAAACCAGAGGAAACCACAACAGCGACAGCGCCATCAAACTTAATACCTAGGTAGTGGAAAGCAATAGAGCACACGACTAAAGCCATGGTCATGCCCGGTAATCCAATTAGCAAAATGGTTCTACGGCCAATTTTGTCAATGGAGAAAAACGCAACTAAAGTGAAGATAAAATTGGTACCGGAAACGATGATCGAAACTGCGGAAGAATTTTTGAAACCGACGGTTTCGAAAATGGTGCCGGAAAAATACATCAACGAATTCCAACCGGTAAACTGTTGAATTGCCTGTAGGCCACAACCGATGACCAAGGCTCTTAGATTAGATGGGACTGTGTGCAATTCTTTGATGGTATTCCAGACTTTTTCGGGGATATTCTTACCGGGAATGGATTGATTCAAAGTAACAAGTTCTTCCACTTTACGTTCGATGATTTCCTCAGAAGTGTCGGTGTAACTCCTCTTAAGGACCTCAGTCGCCCTTTCCAAATTGCCCTTCATAACGTAGTATCTTGGAGTGTCCGGCAAGAAGCACAGACATGTGAACTGCACGGCGGTGGGAATCAGCGACAAACCAACAAGAATTCTCCAGCCGTTGTTGACATAGTTTAACCCAGCACCGCAACCGTAAGCGACTAATTGACCACCAGTCAACCATAAGGAATTGATGACGGTTAGCCTCCCTCTAATCATCTTGGGAGCGATTTCGCTGATGAAAAGTGGAGCAATCAAGGAGCCGATACCGACACCAAAACCCATGATCAGTCTACCAACGGCCATTTGCCAGAATGTGTGCGCAGAGACCTGTAGGATTGCGCCAATGACAAACATCAGATTAGACCCCATCAAACAACGCTTCCTACCAAATATGTCAGCCGCAGTACCGGCGAATATACTCGTAATCAAAGCTCCCAGAGATGTAGCTGCAGTGACAATTTCTTTCTCCCCATAAGTGAGTACCTTATTGTCTAAATCTGTGCCGATCGAGATCAGAGCACTGGATATATAACCAGTGTCGTAACCGAACATGAACCCGGATATGGATGCGACAAAGGTCAGCGTGATAATGAAGGGAGAAAGAGATTGATTGAAAGTGATCATGACAGATGTGTCATCCTCGTCGTTTACAGGTTTAATTTGAATCCTGTCTTCATCATCGCTGGCAGGAGCCCTCTGTATTTCGTGTGACTCAAGCGTAACTTTAGTCGTCTTTGAAGGCGAGTCACGCTCATTGTTGAACTCTACACTGTCAGCATTCCCAACGGCATCGCTAGCATTTGACCACGATGCCTTGGACGTGAGATATGGTATGTGAAT
Source organism: Saccharomyces paradoxus (assembly GCF_002079055.1). Lineage (NCBI taxonomy): Eukaryota > Fungi > Ascomycota > Saccharomycetes > Saccharomycetales > Saccharomycetaceae > Saccharomyces > Saccharomyces paradoxus. The sequence continues at coordinate 1,399,330 of NC_047490.1, forward strand.
TCCCATTGTAGTACCCACTGCAGAAGCAAAGAAAATGAAGGAAATATGTACAGTAGGACAACCGGTAAGTCTTAATAGCGCAGTAAAGAGAAAGTAAGAAGTGAAGCGAACTCCTGCGATAGAGAAGCCGTAGTTTTAAAAGGTCGTTTCTCAACTATGGCTTGTTTCTTTTTTATACTTTTCCCATTTGCGACAGCGCGTTGAGCTAGGTCGAGCTTTTTCACATGCGGTGGGGAAGGCGTATTTGCGCGACCAGTGGGGGGGTAAAAAGTTATATCTGGCGCATGTGAAGACAACAGAAACAATAGTGATAGAAAATAAATGGAGACGGTGGTGAGATCTAAGTATAAGCGCTTATTGTGTTATATAGATGTTGAGATTATCATAGCTCATCGTGTGAGACGATCCTGCCCATGGCCTCATCGACAGCCCGTTGGATACTACTGACGGCTGATACAGATGCGAATGGTTCTACAGGAGCTGCTGAGGATGTAGTTGTAGTTGCTAGAAAAGGCGCGTTTAGTACGAGACTAGGTGCTTGGGGAGAAGACGAGGAGGCTGCGTAGCTTTTAACTAGACCCAGGGTGACCAGTATACCCTTGAAAAACTTGAATAGAAGCCAGAGGCCGAGTTTAACAGGTAGCTTGAAAATACGACGCCATAAAACCCACGAGACGCAGCATATAAGGAACCCGAGCGATAAGTAGACATCTCGTTTCTCCTGGTGGGATGCATTTTCTAGTACTTTGACCAAATCAGCGGTTTTCTTAAAGACAGTTTCGAATTGAGTATACTTGTCATCGATTTGTGTTAACGAATTCGTTTGGGCTCTCAATTCATCCAAATTAAGGTCGCTTTGTAAGATTCCCGACTGTAAAATTTGATTTCCTCTCATTAAATTATTCGTCAGTTGCTTTGTCTTGCTCAAGAGCTTGTCTCTAGTACTGGCTTTTTCCATCGATGTAGATGCCAAGCTTTGCGATGACAATGCTCCCTGATGCAGCTTGTCGTAATCAACGGCGTGAAATTTTATGGCACGGTCTCTTTCCTCGTCGTTCCAAGCTAAATCACGCTTGTGGTGTTGTCGTAGAATTTCTTTGGTCTTCAGGCGGTAGCAATAGAACCAATCGACGAACTGCAACACGGAATCTAGCCCTTCGACCAACTGAGCATATATATCCTCGTCCATTTGTTTATCGAGCTTCGCAACATGCAATTTGTCGCATTGATCGTATTTAGGGCTTTTCTCCCACTGTAATTTTAATTCAGGGTACGTGTAGGTCATTTCAACAATACTACATTTCAGTACCGATTCAAAATCTGAAATTTTGTTCTCTATGGCGCTCACCAGATCCTCAAACTCAACCTCTTCTTCTTCTTCATCATGTTTGTTAACAATGATTGCAAAATTGTCCTTGTTATCCTGCTTACTTTCTCCGGTTTCTTTTCTATGGGAGATCGTACTTAACTTTTGTAAGTAATCTAGTAATGCATCTTGTAAAACCCCCAGGTCTTGCAAAAATGTCATGACCATGACTTTTCAGGCTTTTTAATGCGTTATGACCCTTGGTAGCGTATTCTCTTTCACTTAGTATCTGTGCATCAGGTATATCTGTTGGTGTTTTTACCAACTACGTACCTATTTTTCATTATTCAGTAATTATTCTATTTACCCGGACTGTTGTATGGAAGGTTAATAGGTATTTTCACTGGTAAAGGAGGTGCTTTCTTTACGTGGGACCTAACCTACTTGTTTTAAGATCAATTATAGTCCTAAATTCTTGCTAAAACTGCCAGTAAAGCTACTTTGCGGCTGTTTCTTTAATATGCGAATGTATTTGCTTTGTGTTCTTTAGTGCGGCGCTATCAGCGTAAGAGTATATGAATATTAGATTGGATTAGGGCTTAAATGGGATAAACCAGTACTGGCAAAGAGGTGCCCTCAAATATTTTAATCAGCTTCATTGTTTGGTGCCGATGTGTTCGTTTTAGGCGAAAATAATAGTTTTACTCGAATTTAATATTTAGTTCTGTTGATCAAATATTTCATTAGGAAAAAGTTGGTCTCGCTAGCGCTTTTCTACTGAATTTTGAGAACAAAGAAGTAAAATGTCTCTGAATAAAGACGATAACCAATACTACCCCAAAAGTTCCCTATAAAGGGCGAATAGTCTCTTGGCTCATCCATCTTCTTCTATAATTAGTGATTTTTCCCCGCCCCTAGCCAATTCCGAAGGTTCCATCGATTTTTGAGGGAAGACAGCACATGTAATAAAGCAAAAAGCAAACAAATACGCAATAGTGTACGAAACATCAACGCGATCATCAAACTATTCTGCATATCTATAGTATAGATGAGACAAGAAACGTCGGCTGAATTCTCTTCTGATGATGATGATGATATTCTCTTAGAATTAGGCACAAGGCCACCAAGGTTCACCCAGGTACCATCATCATCAGCAGCATTACAAACGCAAATTCCCGCAGCTTTGGCAGTTACAACAACCACTTTAAATAAACAGGATGAAAAAGGTACCGCATTGGTAAATCAACTGAATAAAGCTCAAGGCGAAGCAAGCATGCTTCGTGATAAAATAAACTTTTTGAACATTGAAAGAGAAAAGGAGAAGAATATTCAAGTCGTCAAAGTGAATGAATTGCAAGTCAAGCATATTCAAGAATTAGCTAAACTAAAACAAGAATTACAGAAACTGGAAGATGAAAAGAAATTCTTACAGATGGAAGCGAGAGGAAAACCTAAAAAGGAAGTTATTACGGTTACAAAAACGCCATCAACAACATCGTCTGCAAATACAAACACTATAACACCAGATTCGTCCTCAGTTGCAATCGAAGCGAAAACTCAATCACCGCAGTTGAAAAAACGTAAGATAAATGATAGTTTGCTGAAAAAAAATGTCGTTCCCCTAAACCCAAATAGGATTATTCCCGATGAAACAAGTTTATTTCTAGAATCTATATTACTTCATCAAATAATAGGCGCAGATCTGAGTACAATCGAAATATTAAACAGATTGAAGCTTGACTACATTACTGAGTTTAAATTCAAGAATTTTGTCATTCCTGAAGGAGCTCCTATAGGGAAGTCCATAGTTTCTTTGCTTTTACGATGTAAAAAGACGTTGACCCTCGACAGATTCATAGATACTTTGCTAGAAGACATAGCTGTTCTGATCAAGGAAATATCAGTTCACCCCAATGAGTCAAAATTGGCTGTCCCATTTCTAGTTGCGTTAATGTACCATATTATACAATTTCGTCCTAGTGCCACTCATAATTTAGCACTGAAAGATTGCTTTCTTTTTATTTGTGATTTAATAAGAATCTATCATCATGTATTGAAAATACCAATACATGAATCAAATATGAATTTGCATGTAGAGCCTCAAATTTTCCAATATGAACTAATAGACTATTTGATAATTTCATATTCCTTTGATCTCTTAGAAGGTATTTTAAGAGTACTACAATCTCACCCTAAACAGACATATATGGAATTTTTTGATGAAAACATCCTGAAATCATTTGAATTTGTCTACAAATTAGCATTAACTATTTCATATAAGCCAATGATAAATGTGATATTTAGTGCAGTCGAGGTGTTTAATATTATCACTAATATTATATTAAATATGGATAACCCCTCAACCCTGAAGTCCTTAATAAGCAGCAATTGGTGGAGAGATTGCATCACAAGATTGTACGCCCTTTTGGAAAAGGAAATTAAGAGTGGGGACGTATATAATGAAAGTGCAGATACTACAACTCTTCATGTGTCCAAATATCATGACTTTTTTGGGTTAGTCCGAAATATTGGTGGTAATGAATTGGGAGGATTAATATCAAAGCTGATTTATACCGACCGATTGCAAAGTATACCGAGAGTAATCTCTAAAGAAGAAATCGGAATGGATAGCAACGAATTTACTGCTCCTATAATAAGTTACAAGTTCGAAAGATGGCTCTTGAAATTAAAGGATGAAGTTCTAAATATTTTTGAAAATTTATTAATGATTCATGGAGACGATGCGACCATAATAAATGGAGAAATGCTTATCCACTCCTCTAAATTCTTATCCAGGGAGCAAGCATTAATGATAGAAAGATATGTGGGACAGGATTCGCCGAATTTAGACCTTAGATGCCATCTTATTGAACATACTTTAACCATAATATATAGATTATGGAAAGACCATTTCAAACAGTTACGTGAAGAACAGATTAAGCAGGTGGAAAGCCAATTGATCATGTCACTATGGAGGTTTCTCGTATGCCAAACCGAGACTGTGACAGCGAACGAAAGAGAAATGAGAGATCATCGACATCTTGTAGATAGTTTGCATGATCTGACAATAAAGGATCAAGCTTCCTATTACCAAGACGCCTTTGAGGATCTACCAGAATACATCGAAGAAGAATTGAAGATGGAACTAAACAAAAGAACTGGAAGGATAATGCAAGTAAAGTACGATGAAAAATTTCAAGAAATGGCAAGAACCATTCTTGAGTCAAAATCATTCGATCTAACCACGCTAGAAGAGGCCGATTCATTATATATCTCGATGGGACTGTAAGAGCACAAAAATGCACCAAAAAAGAGAAAGAAAATATGCCAACGCTGTATAGAAACCTTGTAATGCTTAATATTAACTATATATAATTTATATTATTTTCGTTTTAGGAAAGAACAAAACTTATAGAAAATATCAAATTTAAGCGGAAGTAGACTTAGCAGAACCGGTTTGAAAGCCGTTCTTAAATCTTCTGGAGACATGCTTCAAATATCTCATTCTACCGGTACCAGTAGTGTGTCTTCTCTTTGCTTTGGCAGCCCAGTTGTGAGATCTAGTCTTAGCGGATGGGTAACCACAAGAGGAACAGGTCTTCTTTTGAACATGGAAAGAACGACGACCACATCTGTTACACAAGGTGTGAGACTTGTTGTGACGCTTACCGAATGAAGGAGTACCCTCTATTTAAAGATGAGAACATAAAAGTTAATTATTGTTAGTAAAACTTCGAATTTCATAAAATTACTCCTGGAATCACAACCACTTCATTAGCAGTCTAAATGTGTGCTACTGCGTAATATTATTTTTCTAATCCCTTTGTTTTTGTCACTCAACTTATTTTTAATGGCTTTATGCATTCGTTACGTGCGATGTCTTCTTATAAACGACTCTGGTGGCATACCTCATTACCTGTATCTTTTTATTTTGAGTCATATGGTATAATGGGTAAGATATATTCTTAATTCACCAGCTCACCTAGTCCCTTCCAGTAAAAATTTTTAGTGCTTCTTTCTCATGTAATCCTCTAAATTAGACTGGATGTGATTGAACGTTGACTTATCAATTAGTAATTCCTGTACATACTACCCATCTTTACTTATATATTCGTTTACCTCTTTGTGTTTTGTCTACATGATATAATGCTTTTTCATCACCGCTTTCTATACTAACCTATGCTTACTATTCCAGCCATGTTTCCAATCTCATCCTTCCTGCAAAAGCCCACCAAGATTCTGAATGATAATATTTGTGGTGTACGGGATGCCTGAAGAAAAAAAAAGTTTGAACAAAGGCTAAGAATGTCCGGCTTTTTAAAATAGTAATATGTACAGGTGTTAAAGTCTGAACAATTTCAATACAAACGCGATACTATTTCTATTTTTTCGCGTTTGTTTTTGTTTCAAAAGAATAGGTAAACATATAGATTGCTTTCAAACAAAGCAAGTATACTCTGCCTTTCCCGAGAAAGTTTAATTTTTTTCTCCTTATTTGTCATCTTTATCGTTACTAGCAACGGAAAACAATATATAGAAGCGCTCATTTTTTGGCATAGTACTTACACAACATTTGCTGTTTTTATTTCCCTTTCCCTTGGAAATTTCATGACAAAATTCTCAAAATTTCGATAATGTCCCATCTCTTTCCACCGTCATCACCTGTTGCTGATAAATCTTTAGAAAGTCCACAAAAGGGAATTGGTAAGCTTCCTAATGCCTCTGTATTAACTTTAGGAAGAAAGCGGTCTATTTGCGAACCGGAAGAGTATCCTACTCCAGATCCATCGTCTAGCATCGGAAGGCACTCTTCGCCGGTGAAAGAAATAACTTCACATTTAGATGAAGCCGGTTCCACCTATGCCCTATCATCTCCTTCAAAACAAGGAAAGAAGCTTGCAGACCCTATCAAGATTGAGTTAGATCCATCGGATCCCTCTCGTTTAGCCATCGGCAGAAAGAAATCAGTTTGCAATGTTATTTTGCCATGTAGAAAAAATATCTCTAGGCAACACGCTTTCATTTCATATGTCGCCGACAGAAACGAAATAAAATTGGAATGTAATGGAACTAATGGATTGTCCGTCCACTTGCCTTGTTCCGTGCAATTGTATTTGATAAAGCCCTTCCAAACAAGGAACTTTTATAAGCTAATGACAGAAGAGCCTTTGACTCCGCAAAATGCTAAACTATCGCATGCGAAAATTCTTCAAAAGAACCAAAACTTCATCAGTTTTGTCCTGGCTAAGGGTGAAACTGTAACATTCCCCTATATCCAAGGAACTCTGGTAAATTTTACAGGTGCTACTGTCTGTCTCTCGCTGAAAGAAATAGCACGCTTTTCTGAAGATGGCAACATTAACTTCAACGAAGAGAACTCAACAGAAACAGAGGATGAGCTGTGTCTATTAACAACAAAGAGTGATGATTTTCCTTGGCAAGAGGAAACACCTTCGATGAAGTTTGTCCCAGTTGAGCATTCGCCTCGTACAGAACAGATCTCTAAACCATTACTTATTGCGTCTCCTATTCTTGTGAAAAATTCCCCCATTAGTCATAGAACAACACCTCAAACATCTTTCGTTATTAATCAGCCTTCAACTCCAAGAAAACTGAAGCGCAAATCAATTTCATTGAAAAATAACACTATACAGGAGACACCACTTCCTAAAGATAAAGGAATTGGAACGTCAAGTGCCAGCACTAGGAGGGACAGTATCATTGAACAACAAACCCTCAACGTAGTTGCAAAAAAAACTAACGAGCTATCTTCAGTAACCACAAATGTGCCTCCTCCATGTAAACGTTTTAAGACTTCATTGAATAGTAATCCCGAAATTTTTCGGTCGCTCACAGAAAGAGGAATTCGGTGTGATGACTTAGTTCATGTACTGTGCAATCATCTTGCATTTTCCAACCTTCAACAAACTCCTTTATCCCAATTACAAAACATCAATTCCAACACTTCCCAATTAAGCAAAGATGAGCTAAGGAGGGTATTGGAAGCTATTTCTTGCATTGGTATTATTGTACGTGCGGGAAAAGATGCATCTGGCAAGGCTTTAGAAGATGAGTATTACTATGATGTTGAAAACGATGATAGCGATGAGAGGAAGATTTTGTATAATTCGTTGAGGGGTAGGAGTCGGTTAAGGTCATGCAGAAAGAAACATAAACAATATTTCTGGAAGAAACCAACTAAATGACTTCACAAAGACACTATATTTTCAACCGTATTTTCATAGCATAGGCATATTGCCACGTCGGGCAGCGTGCAAAATTGGTAAACTAATTACAGTTCTAAAAACATAAAGTAATATTTTCTATATACCTTCCGTTGAAGGAAACTAATACATAATCCATATAAATTAGATTATTATGCCTAGATGTTATTCTATTGGTGTTTCGTCAAGTTTAAGAATGTTTAAAACTTTTTTATTGTATCATTTTCTAGTAATTACATGACTCGAGTTGAGCGAATCAAACGATAAGGCATCGTTTTCTCAATAAAGGGAGGTGATCGGGATCAGCCTACATAAAGAAAAGGATTGAAATAATTAATAAAAATCAAAAAACAAAACATTTATGACCTAAATGCTTAAAATTCCAATTTCTTTGGCTTTTCCCACGAGTATTCTTGATTGGTGAAGTGACCATAAGAAGCAGTTGGCAAGTAAATTGGTCTAGCCAAGTCCAATTCTTTCACTAAAACACCTGGTCTCAAGTCGAAGTTCTTCTTAATAATTTCAATGATTTCGTCATCTGATTTAGTAGCTGTACCATATGTGTCCACATGTAGTGACAATGGTTCAGCAATACCAATAGCATAAGAAAATTGAACTTGGACTCTCTTACACAAGCCAGCGGCAACTAGAGATTTGGCAACCCATCTAGCAGCGTAAGCAGCCGAACGATCGACCTTTGAGTAGTCCTTACCAGAGAAGGCACCACCACCGACAGATGAGGCACCACCGTAAGCGTCAACAATAATCTTTCTACCAGTCAAACCGGCATCACCTTGAGGACCACCGATGACGAATCTACCGGAAGGTTGGATGAAATATTTCGTATTTTCGTCTAACATGTCCTTTGGTATGACCTTTTCAACGATGTCTTTTTGAAGTTGGGTTCTCAAGTCAGCGGTGGAAATTTCATCGGCATGTTGAGCAGAAATGACAACGGTATCTATTCTCTTTGGAACCCATCTACCGTTGTCATCTTCGTATTCAACAGTGACTTGAGTCTTTGTGTCTGGTCTTAACCATGGGATGGAACCATCCCTTCTAGCATCTGCCATAGCCATGTTCAATTTATGAGCCAAAAGAATGGTCAATGGCAAACCTTCCGGAGTTTCATCTGTAGCGTAACCAAACATTATACCTTGATCACCAGCACCTAAGTCTTCCAAGCTCTTTTCATAATGCAGACCTTGAGCAATGTCTGGAGATTGTTGTTCGATGGCAACTAAAACATTACATGTCTTGTAGTCGAAACCCTTGGCAGAATCGTCATAACCAATCTTCTTGATGGTGTCTCTTACGATTTGTTGGTAGTCAAGTTTAGCTTTCGTAGTAATTTCACCGAAAACCATGATCATACCAGTTTTGGCAGCTGTTTCACAGGCGACCTTGGAGAATGGATCTTGTTCTAAACAAGCATCCAAGATAGCATCAGAAACTTGGTCACAAATCTTGTCTGGGTGACCTTCACCGACAGATTCAGAGGTAAATAAAAAAGTTTTGCTCTTGGACATGATTATGTTTGTATATTGTCGTAAATACTTGATATATTGAAGACAATTATATATTTCAAGCCTTTTCGTAAAAGGAAAAGAGAGGTAAAAGCAAGATCTTGGAAATACGTTGTAGAAAAGACAGATATAGCCTCCTTCTTATACGCCTCAAGACAACAGATGACTACCAAAAGGAGATTAAGATCCTTGCATATGAAGATTTGACGTCGTTTACAAGAGCTATCTCAAAAATTTCATCGGTATTTTGGCCTCGGTTAATTTCCGGCGTGGATCCATCGGTGGAAAAACGCCACAGTTTTTTGACTCAGTTCCAGTCACGTGGGCGGAAATATTACATTGCGCCGCAAGAAAGTACGACCAGATGAATCACATGTGAAGATGTTAACAAGTTTACATGCTTTTCGATCAAGTAAGCCATGCGTAATGTCTTAGTTTTAGTTATGTAAAGAAATGCAAACTTTTGGTGCACACATTATTTTATATAGGAGAGCAAAGCTCGGCACTGCTCTAGTCATTACCTGAGAATAAAGTAAACTTCATCGGCTTTTGGTCTTTTCCAATAGGACTCTGCAAGCGTTACTAAACACTAACCGGCGAAGGGAGTATGTCTCTTTTCGCCAAGTTGCTAAATGTCCACTTCCAACAACAATAAATGACTAGGAACGCTAGCGCAGCGCCCGAGACGACATCGTACCAATGGTGTCTGTGATCGATAACTCTTGAGACCATTACTACCAGAGCCAGTAAAGGGCACCAAATGCAACTTCTTGTATTGCGAGTGGTAAACGCCTTTTGCCAAATATATGTAAAGCCCATGGTACTGACTATGAAACTTGAATGTCCACTTGGGGTGCTTTTCAAGCCTTCGTAAAGAACCCATTTGTTCGTTTGCTTACAAATGTCTAACCCAAAAAGCAAAGAATCTGAGTCGCTTATCTTTTGAAGGTCAGGTATACATCTATCAACAAAGTCTGGCCTCAAATTTCCTATAATCAATTTCAAGGCGCCTGTTAGGGCAGCATTGATGCTTATGATCAACATTAAGCATAGAATGCTAGTATGCATAAAGTGAAAATCGTTCGAGATCTCGTCTGGCCTCTCTCTTAGCCACGTTACTCTACTTTTCTTCAGTAAGTCTTTGTCGAACATACAGGTCCAAAACACGACCATGTTACTCAGTCCAACACTTAAAATCAAGCATCCTAATGGACCCACGAGTTCGTTAGCCACATAACGTTTTGATATACTAGGATCGTCCAGACTAAATTCGATATTTTGGCCCCTGGGTACTAAGGATATCTCAGAATAAAGGAATAATATCGTACATAGGCCAACTATCATATACTGAAAGTAGTATAGCCTGAAATACTCCTTATGTTTCTCATCCGCCATGACAGAGATCATCCTTGATAGCATGTGACGAGTTTACTTAGGCGTTGATCTAGTAGTTCGTCGCTCCTGAAAGCAGTACAGTTGGTTCCAAAGAATTGCTTTCCTTCGTTCCCTTAAAGTCTATATGTTGTCAAGTTCACGTGGCAACAACAAGAAAAAAAATTTCTTACGCGTGAATTAAAGCAAAAATATTATTAACAAATACATGTTGATACATAATGAAATGGAATAATAGCCACGAAAACAGACCTTGATTAAATGTAAGCTACATATAAGTTTATAAAGCTTTGTTAGTTCCATTATTTTTTGTTTTTATATGAAGGCTATGAAAAATAAATGGAAGCGGCTGCTAGAATATAAAATAGAAGTTGAAACAACAAAAAATGTAGGAAAGAACGTTGCCAACAATAAATCTCAAACTTGAAGGTGTGGTAGATCAACGAATATGGACAATTTTTTTTAAAATTTTTAGTCCCGCAGTCTTTCGATTTTTTCCTTACTAGTTGACCATGAAACTATGATTGGGACACACAAAAGTTATTTTATCATAGTTAAACAGAATGATTGAACATTCTCTTCTATTTTCTGCCTGTAAAGTTTTCATATCATAAAGAATATAGGAGAAAGAAGATCTCAACAATAAAGAGATAGCGCCAAATTGATTTGGCAAGAAAAAAGACAAACAACGAACAGAAACAATAAAACAAATTAACATAAAAAAGGAAAACAAAAAACAAAAACAATAAAATAATAATAATAATAATAACAAAAAATAATGGCAAATGGTTGTCTTTTCTTTTAGAAAATTTATAGTTACAACAAGGAAATGACAGGATCATTCAATGGAACAATTCATGGACTAATTCTTCGTAAACAGCAATCTGGAAGTTGTCGAGTTCAATTTCGTTTAATGGAGGGGCAAAATTGATTCTGCTATTCCCTCTATTCTGTGAAAACTCATTGACATTCATTAGATCTTCAGTATTGTAATTTTTTACTATGTCTTGATATAATTTCAGCTCTTTTTGTTGTTTGTCATAATATTTGGAATCAATGGACAGATTATTTGGAATAGCACACAACCAAATCCGTGTCTTATAATATTTGAACAACTCTTTTATCAAGTCTCTAAAATCATTTCTCTCTTCACAAACATAGTAAAATGTTAATTTTTTTCTATCAAATTGGAATTCCGCATTTAAGATTTTGATATTCAATTTGGGCTTAGAATAAGTTGCAGGATTCGTAAAATTATTAGAAGAACTGTCATTTGTATTTTGAGACTTTGAATTATCATTCAAAGCTTGTAATTTGCTTTGAGCAATATGTAAGGCTTTTAATTCATCTTCAAATTTATTGTGCAAATTCGTTGTTACCTCCCACGGGGTGGCAAATCTTAGGACTTGCTTAGATGGTATAATCAACTCAGTTAATTCAATAACATCATATAATTTAGGATTTAACTTTTTCTTTTGGCCATTTTTTGAGTCAATCAACATTTGAATAAACTCATCATTGCGATAGTGCTGCGACTCACTTGTGATCAAAGAGTCAAAATGAATTTTCTTCTTCAGAAAATTTATAAATAGTGCTAAATTCAAATCGACACAGGGTTCAACAACTAACACTAAATCCCTCCCACGGTCACCATCAATAATAACCAAGTCACCTCTCTTCAACAACAAATTGGTAGCTTGTGGAGTGGATAGTAGTTCAAGTTTCCCATTTTTCAACGCAACCAGCACCAATGGTGTATACGGTAAGAAAGAGTTATTAGAATTTCTGCATGGTAAATCTGTTGTGAAAGAACCCTTGCTTCTATTTTTACTACTTCCATTGTTGGAAATAATCCCATTATTTGACCCCGGATCATTAACGTAATTCAAGTTACAGCTTCTCAATATGTCTAAAAAATTCAATAAGGATTGATACTTACTACCTTCTTCGTCGATCAAACTCATATTCTTCGCCTCGTGGCTTTCATTGGAATCGTGTAACTTCAACATTTTCTTAATATTATCTGTGAATTCGAAAACTGCAGAGCTAGCAAAATAACCACTTCCACAGTCACTATATAAATCGTGTAAAGTCTTGGAAGAAGTCAGGTGTTTACCCTGGATTAAAACTAAACCGTTGTCCAATGATACATTTCCTTCATTGGCGTTCTCGTTCTGAAGGTTATGTGAATTTGTAGAAGAGGGGACAGAAGTGCTTCTTTGCAGTTGAACAAGCTGAACATCATCAATACGTTCACCATTCAAAGAATTGGGTACATTAGTGTTTCTTGGTTGTTGTTGTTGTTGAAAAGTGGGAGGGGCCGGATTAAAGCTCGCCACCGGTTGTGTATTGCGGCGAAACTGTTGGATTGGAACCATATTATGACTGTTGTTGTTATTGCTATTGCTGATGTTGCCATTATTAGGATCACTATCATAGGAAAACGGAGCTGGTACACCGTTTCCAAAGTCGGGCACGCCTTTCGGGGTCAAGTGGGTTGAGTTCAAGTTATCATAGTTGAACCTGCCGTTGAAAAGATTGAAACCCTGAGCATGTTGCTGCTGCATTTGTGATGTTTGCTTTTGCCGAGCCCCAGGTATTTGATGATTGATTAGAGTATCTGATATATAGGAAGATCTCCTGATGGTGGATTCAGGGTGAGATGATTGTTGCCAGTTGAATGATGGCTGTTGTTGGCTATTGACACTAGATGGGTTACCAGCACTATGTGATGGGGCAGTGAAAGTGTTACCGCTATTTGAAGTGAAGCCTATGTTTGCCTTATTCATTAAACGCATATAATCTAAATCCGTTCGATTCTCCATTAGTTCGTTTCCATTTGGGTGAAAGGAATTTGCACTGAATTGTGGGAACGACCGTTGTTGAGCTTGATAATTGCCCATTTGAGTAGAATCTAGATGATTGTTATTGGATGAAATGGGTGGCGCAGACATCGGCTCTGAATTAGATGAAGACATTTGGAAAGAGGTCAAAGTACTGGAAGGTTGCTCTTGAATGAATCCATTTTGGTGAGAAAATGATTGCTGTTGTTGGTGTGGTACTGGTGGTAGATAGGGAAACCTACTCATAAAATCAATATCGTCAAAAGTCCTTCTATTTTCCATACCACTCCCTGTACTTTTTATTGAGTTTCTCAAATTATTCAAACCAGCAAGCGGATCAACTGCATCATTTCCCGCATTATCAGAGTTATCATTCAGTTTACGGGGTAAATCTGATAGCGACTTTCCACTGTTATTCTTGAAAAGCAAGTCCTCATAGTAGTTCTTCAAATCCACATTGTCGGAAATGCTTGTTGTGCTATTAATAGTTGGGAGGTCCATTTTACAACTGATTTTTTATTAAGCACTATATCAGATACCGCTTCTTCTGTTTTATTCTTCGCTACTTTCCTCTATAATTCTCTTGAACTTTTCAATACACCTTATTCTTTTCTATATACTTTGCTTTATTATATCAAAGAACACTCGAACGATCCTATCTCTATTCCAACTGCGGAACCAATGAAAATTACAACTCTTTAATTATCCGTGAATCCTTCTCTTTATCCTTGATTTATTTTTGTTTTGTTCCTTTAGCTAAAACACGGGTCCGTAATGTTATCCAACACGATTAGGGGAAGGATTTGTCTCCAAAAAAACTGCTATGACCCAATCCAATATAACCTACGGCAGTCAGAGAAATACATATTTTCGCACTCGGAGGCGATCGTCGCCAATGGAAAGCTAGCCGATACTTTTTTCCATTCAGCTTTGCGGGTTTTCTTTTTTGCGGCGTTGTAAACGGCTGTGGGAAGAGCGAAAAAAAGCAATGAGTGGGGGGAAAATCGAAGGGTGTTGATTACATGAGCAACCAGTAGAAGACACCATCAATCGCACACATGATTAGAATGTAGATGGTTATTACCTTGGATTTGTTTTGGTGAAGCACAGCTGGATGGACAACTGTAGTAGGGTTTGGCTCCTTGGTAGGGTACTGTAATATTGCTGTGGTTGCTTGTTTCGTACCGTCAGTAGTTGTTGCGGGAACCTCAAAGACAATACCAAGCCCCTTCATCATGTGCCACTCCACATGACAATGTAGAAGCCATTTACCGGGCAGCTCGGTCCTAATTCTCAAAACTGCATAAGAATTTCCTGCAATGTTAATGCTATCCCTTACCATTGGTGCCTTCCCGGTTCGGGCCCAATGACGTAAATCTTTCTGATACTGGGTCCATGCCTCGCCCTCTTGTACGTTTCTGTGGAGTGGGCCGTCACCATTAGTGCCAAGAGATATTACCTGGAAATGATGACCATGCATATGCCATGGGTGTCTCATGTGATCCAATGAGTTGATTATCACCTCGTATGTTTCGTTGTATTCGGAGAAACTTACCGGTTCTTTTAAGTACTCGCTGAATGTCCGATTGTTCACCTTATACATCCCAGTCCCATATTTTCGTTTCGTATCGTCATCTTTGTAATAGGCATAATCGAACTCGAAGACCGCAACGGGATCAGTCTTGATGCGTAACTTTTTGTTCTCTTCCTGCGTTGGTTCTAGGTCGCGATATAGCTCGGTCTTGGTGAAACCAGGTAAGTGTTTGATGGAAACGTCACTTGGATTCTTTGATAGATCCAAATGAAGGCCCTCTTTGTAAAACCACCACTGTTTTGTTATATAACCCATCATTTTATTACAGCCATTAATCATGCGAATAGGATTAGTATCAGTCTTTAGTTTGACCAAAACGGTATATCTTTGTCCAGCCGCCAAAGTTAGCGTTTGTACAATGAACGGTTTAATCATAATACCGTCAGTTTCTAGAACAATTAATTGGAATCCCTCAAGGTGAAAGACTTGAGTACCAGACATGCCTGCGTTTATAATTCTTAATAGGAGATACTTAGCGTTAAGTCCTAGTTTGATACCTTCACCGTCAGATGGTTTTCCATTAATTAATGATCCATCTAATTTAGGATCCGTACCCCCAGTAAGTGACAAAACCTTATCCTTTAAAGTGTCCAAATTCCAATTTGTGTACCAATCACTTAAAGTGATAATCTTTTCTTCCACTTCATGCTTAGACAATTCCTTGGTGCTTTTTTTTTTTTTCATTGTGACAATACCGTCAATTAATGTCTCAACGTCACTCACAGAATTAACAGTATTCTCCACATGATTATCATAATCATCGCATTCAATTATTAGAACACCTCTCAAACCATCACCGTATTGTACTGACGAATGCGAATGGTACCAAAAAGTACCACAGGTTGATCTATCAATAGTAAAATTGTACCAATAACTTTCTCCGTATCCAATGATGGGCTGTGTTAAATCGGGAATACCATCAAATCTGTTCGACAAAGGTACGACCCCATGGAAATGTAAAGCTGTTGAACAGTAATCTTTCCATACAACATTGTCTTTACCTGCTTCTTCTTCTGAACATATCCAGTTAATCAATCTTAAGTTGAGAGTGTCACCAGATTTGACTCTAATTTCTGGGCCAAACGTACCATTGTAGCCATTTATGGAGATAAATCTTCTCTTATCAGACGTGTATTCACTGGTCACATTGAATTCTAAGACGTGTATTTTGCCTTCCTCAGAGCCCTTTATAAATTTAAATAGTATTAACATTAGCATTGGTATTTGAACCAGCTTAAGGAGGATGCTTTTCATTTCGAGCGTGTTCTCCACGAAGTTTTGCTATAATTATTTAATAACTTGGTTTAACCGCCCAGTATGTCCCACTTTATTAGCTTTGGCCTTAATATGTGGACTGCTGAGATGGACGTGGATCCTCTTCGACTATCCCCGAAAAAGTTATATCAAAAATAATGGTTGCTAAGAGATTCGAACTCTTGCATCTTACGATACCTGAGTATTCCCACAGTTAACTGCGGCCAAGATTTTTCTTGAATCAGGCGCCTTAGACCGCTCGGCCAAACAACCACTTATTTGTTGGAAATAACAGAAAGGGATGCATTTATCAAAAGCATATTACTTACTACTTCCATTCATATTGTTGATAATTGTTGATAATGACAATTGGGTGAGTAATTGTTGGAATGAAATTCTAATATCATCTATTTAATAGTATATTATAATATGCGGTGCAAGAGGATGACATAAAGATTGAGAAACAGTCATCCAATCTAATGGAAGCTGAAATGCAAGGATTGATAATGTAATAGGATAATGAATGACAACATATAAAAAGAAAGAAGATAAAATAATAACACTATGTAGAACTATAGATTCCCTTTTGTGGATTCCTAGATCCTCGAGGAGAACTTCTAGTATATTCTATATACCTAATATTATAGCCTTTAGTAACAATGGAATCCCAACAATTATCTAATTATTCACATAATTCTCATGGTAGCGCCTGTGCTTCGGTTACTTCTAAGGAAGTCCACACAAATCAAGATCCGTTAGACGTTTCAGCTTCCAAAATTCAAGAATATGATAAGGCTTCCACTAAGGCTAACTCTCAACAGACAACAACACCTGCTTCATCAGCTGTTCCAGAGAACCCCCATCATGCCTCTCCTCAAACTGCTCAGTCACATTCACCACAGAATGGGCCGTACCCACAGCAGTGCATGATGACCCAAAACCAAGCCAATCCATCTGGTTGGTCATTTTACGGACACCCATCTATGATTCCGTATACACCTTATCAAATGTCGCCTATGTACTTTCCACCTGGGCCACAATCACAGTTTCCGCAGTATCCACCATCAGTTGGAACGCCTCTGAGCACCCCATCACCTGAGTCAGGTAATACATTTACTGATTCATCCTCAGCGGACTCTGATATGACATCCACTAAAAAATATGTCAGACCACCACCAATGTTAACCTCACCTAATGACTTTCTAAATTGGGTTAAAACATACATCAAATTTTTACAAAACTCGAATCTCGGTGATATTATTCCGACAGTAAACGGAAAACCCGTACGTCAGATCACTGATGATGAACTCACCTTCTTGTATAACACTTTTCAAATATTTGCTCCCTCTCAATTCCTACCTACCTGGGTCAAAGACATCCTATCTGTTGATTATACGGATATCATGAAAATTCTTTCCAAAAGTATTGAAAAAACGCAATCTGATACCCAAGAGGCAAATGACATTGTGACCCTGGCAAATTTGCAATATAATGGCAGTACACCTGCAGATGCATTTGAAACAAAAGTCACAAACATTATCGACAGACTAAATAATAATGGCATTCATATCAATAACAAGGTCGCATGCCAATTAATTATGAGAGGCCTATCTGGCGAATATAAATTTTTACGCTACACACGTCATCGACATCTAAATATGACAGTCGCTGAACTGTTCTTAGATATCCATGCTATTTATGAAGAACAACAGGGATCGAGAAACAGTAAACCCAATTACAGGAGAAATCCGAGTGATGAGAAGAATGATTCTCACACCTATACGAATACAACCAAACCCAAAGTTATAGCTCGAAATCCTCAAAAAACAAATAATTCGAAATCGAAAACAGCCAGGGCTCATAATGTATCCACATCTAATAACTCTCCCAGCACTGACAACGATTCCATCAGTAAATCAACTACTGAACCGATTCAATTGAACAATAAGCACGACCTTCATCTTAGGCCAGAAACTTACTGAATCTACAGTAAATCATACGAATCATTCCGATGATGAACTTCCTGGACACCTTCTTCTTGATTCAGGAGCATCACGAACTCTTATAAGATCTGCCCATCACATACACTCAGCGATATCTAATCCCGACATAAGCGTAGTTGATGTTCAAAAAAACAATATACCAATTAACGCTGTTGGTGATCTTCAATTTAACTTCCAGGACGACACCAAAACAACAATAAAGGTATTGCACACACCTAACATAGCCTATGACTTACTCAGTTTGAATGAACTGGCTGAACTAAATATTACAGCGTGCTTTACCAAAAACGTCTTAGAACGACCTGACGGCACCGTACTTGCACCTATCGTAAAACATGGAGACTTTTACTGGGTGTCTAAAAGGTACTTGCTTCCGTCGAATATCTCAGTACCCACAATTAATAACGTTCACACAAGTGAAAACACACGTAAGTATCCTTATCCTTTCATTCATCGGATGCTTGCGCATGCCAATGCCCAGACAATTAGATATTCACTTAAAAAGAACACTATTACGTATTTCAATGAATCAGATGTTGACTGGTCTAACGCTACTGATTATCAATGTCCCGATTGTTTAATCGGCAAAAGCACCAAACATAGACATATCATAGGATCACGGCTAAAATACCAAAGTTCATATGAACCTTTTCAATACTTACATACTGACATATTTGGGCCTGTTCACAACCTACCAAAGAGTGCACCATCCTACTTCATCTCATTCACTGATGAGAAAACAAAATTCCGTTGGGTTTATCCATTACACGACCGTCGCGAGGACTCTATTCTCGATATCTTTACTAAGATACTAGCTTTCATTAAAAACCAGTTTCAGTCCAATGTTTTGGTTATTCAAATGGACCGTGGTTCTGAGTACACTAACAAAACTCTCCATAAATTCCTTGATAAATATGGCATAACCCCATGTTATACAACCACAGCGGATTCCCGAGCACATGGTGTCGCTGAACGGCTGAACCGTACCTTATTAGATGACTGTCGTACTCAACTGCAATGTAGTGGTCTACCGAATCATCTATGGTTCTCGGCAGTCGAATTTTCTACTATCGTACGGAACTCACTAGCTTCACCTAAAAGCAAAAAATCCGCAAGACAACTCGCTGGGTTGGCAGGACTCGAAATCAGTACTTTATTACCTTTCGGTCAACCCGTTATAGTCAATAATCATAACCCTGACTCCAAAATTCATCCTCGTGGCATTCCTGGCTACGCTCTACATCCATCTCGAAACTCTTATGGATATATCATCTATGTCCCATCTTTGAAGAAGACAGTAGATACAACTAATTACGTTATTCTTCAGGGCAAGGAATCCAGATTAGACCAATTCAATTACGACGCACTCACCTTCGATGAAGACGTGAATCGTATAACTGCTTCATATCAATCGTTCATTGATTCAAATGAGATCCAACAATCTAACGATCTTAACATAGAATCTGACCATGATTTTCAATCTGACGTTGAACTGAACCCTGACCACCAGAGAAATGTCCCTTCAAACGTTCCGATTCCAACTGACTCCCCACCTCCATCAACTCATACTGAAGATTCAAAACCTATATCTGAAATCAATCTTCGTGCACCCAAAGAAGTTGATCCTAACATATCTGAATCTAATATTCTTCCATCTAAGAAGAGATCTAACATCCCCCAAATTTCTGCTACCGACAGTGCCGGTTCGGGTGGTATAAATAAATCAGATGTTCCTTTACTTACCCCTTTGTCCAAATCTGACACACAAAATTCATACCAAGCCAGTGAATCTGATGATTTCAGTGACTCAGACTCACACAGCGACATTGATACTGACTCTACAAACGTGACAATACCCAGTTTGGGTGGTACCAACAACAAAACTGTTCCGCAGACAAGTGACCAAGAGACTGAGAAAAGGATTATACACCGTTCACCTTCAATCGATGCTTCTCCACCGGAAAATGATTCATCGCACAATATTGTTCCTACCAAAACGCCAACTACTGTTTCTAAACAGAATACCGAGGAATCTATTATCGCTGATCTCCCACTCCCTGATCTACCTCCAGAATCTCCTACCGAATTCCCTGACCCATTTAAAGAACTCCCACCGATAAATTCTCATCAAACTAATTCCAGTTTGGGTGGTATGGATGACTCTAATATCTCTGCTACTATCACTAGTAAGAAAAGATCATTAGAAGATAATGAAACTGAAATTGAGGTATCACGAGACACATGGAATAGTAAGAATATGCGTAGTTTAGAACCTCCAAGGTCAAAGAAACGAATACATCTAATCGCGGCTGTAAAAGCAGTAAAATCAATTAAACCAATACGAACAACCTTAAGATACGATGAGGCAATCACCTATAATAAAGATATTAAAGAAAAGGAAAAATATATCGAAGCATACCACAAAGAAGTCAACCAACTGTTGAAAATGAATACTTGGGACACTGACAAATATTATGACAGAAAAGAAATAGACCCTAAAAGAGTAATAAACTCAATGTTTATCTTCAACAAGAAACGTGACGGAACTCATAAAGCTAGATTTGTTGCAAGAGGTGACATTCAGCATCCTGATACGTACGATACAGGTATGCAATCCAACACTGTACATCATTATGCGTTGATGACATCCCTATCACTTGCATTAGACAATGACTCCTTCATTACACAATTAGACATATCTTCGGCGTACTTGTATGCAGACATCAAAGAAGAATTATACATAAGACCTCCACCACATTTAGGAATGAACAACAAGTTAATACGGTTGAGGAAATCACTTTATGGTTTGAAACAAAGTGGTGCAAACTGGTATGAAACGATCAAATCATATCTGATTGAACAATGTGATATGGAGGAAGTTCGCGGATGGTCATGCGTATTTAAGAATAGTCAAGTAACAATTTGCTTATTCGTTGATGATATGATATTGTTCAGCAAAGACTTAAATTCAAATAAAAGAATTATAGCAAAACTCAAGATGCAATACGATACCAAGATTATAAATCTAGGTGAAAGCGATGATGAAATTCAATACGACATCCTTGGCTTAGAAATCAAATATCAAAGAGGTAAATACATGAAATTAGGTATGGAAAACTCACTAACTGAGAAAATACCCAAATTAAACGTACCTTTGAATCCAAAAGGAAGAAAACTTGGTGCTCCAGGTCAACCAGGTCTCTATATAAACCAGAAGGAGCTAGAGCTAGAAGAAGACGACTACAACATGAAGGTGCATGAAATGCAAAAGTTGATAGGTCTAGCGTCATATGTTGGATATAAATTCAGATTTGACCTATTATACTATATCAACACACTTGCACAACATATACTATTTCCGTCCAAACAAGTGTTAAACATGACATATGAATTGATACAATTCTTATGGGACACTAGAGACAAACAATTAATATGGCACAAAAGCAAATCTGCAAAACCAGAAAATAAATTAGTTGTAATAAGCGATGCCTCTTATGGCAACCAACCATATTACAAATCTCAGATTGGTAATATCTATTTACTAAATGGAAAGGTGATCGGAGGAAAATCAACAAAAGCTTCATTAACATGTACTTCAACCACAGAAGCAGAAATACACGCAATCAGTGAAGCCATTCCATTATTAAATAACTTGAGTCACCTTATACAAGAACTAAATGGGAAATCAATCATTAAAGGCTTACTTACTGACAGCAGATCTACAATCAGTATAGTTATGTCCAAAAATGAAGAGAAACTTAGAAACAGATTTTTCGGTACCAAAGCAATGAGACTTCGGGACGAAGTATCAAATAATAACCTCCACGTATGCTACGTGGATACCAAAAGGAACATTGCTGACGTGATGACAAAACCCCTCCCAATAAAAACATTTAAACTATTAACAAACAAGTGGATTCATTAGATCTATTACATTATGGGTGGTATGTTGGAATGAAATTCTAATATCATCTATTTAATAGTATATTATAATATGCGGTGCAAGAGGATGACATAAAGATTGAGAAACAGTCATCCAATCTAATGGAAGCTGAAATGCAAGGATTGATAATGTAATAGGATAATGAATGACAACATATAAAAAGAAAGAAGATAAAATAATAACACTATGTAGAACTATAGATTCCCTTTTGTGGATTCCTAGATCCTCGAGGAGAACTTCTAGTATATTCTATATACCTAATATTATAGCCTTTAGTAACAATGGAATCCCAACAATTATCTAATTATTCACATAATTCTCAGTAATTAGATAATTGTTGGGGTTCCATTGTTACTAGAGGCTATAATATTAGGTATACAGAATATACTAGAAGTTCTCCTCGAGGATATAGAAATCCACAAAAAGTCGTCGATAATTCTACACAATTATATTACTATTTCTTCTTCCGTTTCATATGTTGTCATTCATTATGCTATTACATTATAAATCCTTGCGTCCCAGCCTTCACTAAATTTGCTGACTGTTTCTCAATCTTTATGTCATCCTCTTACACCCCATTTGATATTATACTACTAAATACATAATATAAGAATTTCGTTCCAACACTTTTATATTTAGTTCTAAGAAAAATAAGACGGGTATACAAACGATAATTAACACGATATTTTAAGGTAAGTATAATAGTACATAGAGTCCAATACCTCCATTAGATTGTTATTTGAAATATCAACACGGAGGGAAAAAAATAAGCAAAATAATATAAGCAAAATAGTATGACAGAATAGAAGACCAAACCGAAGAAAAAAATAATAGTAATACTACATTCGACTATTTCTGTAAAACGCCTTCCTTGTTTAGAACGTTTTCAACTTCATTAACCAGCTTCTTAACGGCTTTGAATGAACCAGAAACTTTCTTGAACTGGACAACGCTCACCTTACCTCTAGGATAAATGCTAATCTCAAACAACGTTGAACGTAAAGAGAATATATTATCGCTTGATAGTTTACCCGTTAAGGTCAGATTGTTCGGATGTGATTTAATATTTTTCAAGCCATACTGAGTCCAACCACGTAACAGCTTCTCTAGACCATTAAACAATTGTTTTGCCGAAATCTTAGCATATAATTCCACTGATTTTTCCGAAGAAGATTTTGAAAACTTCCTAAAGAAGGAGCCATTTCCATTTGTTGCATTTCTGTCCTGCTTATGCTCTTTTAAATGATCCTTTGAATGATCCTTTGCCTGCGAGCTAGTATCCTTTTCCCTAATCTTTTTCACAGATTTGTTCAATGGTGGTTCCATATCATTTACTCCTTTCTCGGTATTTTCTTGTTTTTCTTGTTTTCCTTGTTCTTCTTGTTTTCCTTGTTCTTCTTGTTCTTCTTGTTCTTCTTTCTCTTTCTTTTCCTCCTTTTCAGTATGTGAAGAAGAGCCTGATTCTGGTATCATCGACTTAATCTTTGGATGCACTTGAGCATCTTCCTCGCTCTTCTGCTTACGTAATTCATTGTCTCCGTTTAGCGGAGGAAGGATTGGAAGATGCAAGTTATCAGTTTCTCTCTCTTCTGTGGATCCATTAAAACGGTCTGCAAAATTTAGCTTTAATGCAGATTTTTCTTTAATAGTGGAATCACCGACATCGTACAATCTCTCATCGTTCGAACTATTTCCAGTGTATTCAGCTTCTTCATTGACAGTTTCAAAAAGAAATTCAGAATCATCCGCGCTTCTTGGTGTTGGGATTCTTTGGCTTTGTTGGTTATTGACATCAAGGTTACCGTTTTTTAAAATATCAACCAAGTTGGTAAATGACTCTTTGGTAGAGTACATCGACAAGACAGATAGCCTTTTATTGGACTCACTAAAGTGCCTTGATTTTCTGGTAAACTGTGGTACTCTAACCTCAGAAATTTTCCTCAATTTACCATCAGAGACGAGATCAGCTGTTGTTAGTGCGACATTATCCTTCGACTGAGGTACACCCCTAGCATCCTTCGGGAGAACCAAAGATTCATATCCGCCGTTAGGGTCTGACACTACCCGGTCTTCCGACAATCTTTGTGGTGCGACTATACTTGGATATTCCATTTTAGATAATTTCAATTCTTTATCAATATTGAACGATGACCCCAAAAATTTTGATCTCCTAATAGTTTCTAAAATTTTCTTTTCGGTTGTAAGTCTTTCATTTTCTGTTCTCTTCGGTTCCGCTGGACTCACTGCCTCAACAGGACTCGAGAACATTATACCAGGGTCAAGTCTTGATACAGGTCTAGTCTGTAAAGAAAAGTTACGACGACGGAGAATATTATCGATATCAGCCTCCAGATGATTGATATTTTTTTCTTCGTTTTCCATAGGAGCAGAAATAGATCTAATATTACCGTCCAGTTTCTCTTCTTTGTGCTTGGACAGCTCTTGCTCTAAATCACTTATATCAATTTCAATTTGCTTCTTAAGTTCCTCCTGTTTTCTTTTCAGATCTTCCTTTTCTAGTAATTTTCTTGTACGTTCTTTTTCTTCTTGCTTACGTTTTCTACGTTCCAACTCTTCAAGTGCTTTCGCTTCTCTCACTTTACGTTCTAATTCTTCCTTCTCTTTTCTTATTTGTTCATACTTCTCGTATTCAAAAATTTCATCTATCAAAGTTGCAAAATTGGAACTTGTTCTCTTTGTTTCCTTTTCAATGTATTCCCAATCGTCATCTTCTGCCAATTTCGCGTATGTTGACATTAATTTTGTTGTTACTGATTCACGTTTCATGCTTGGTATCAATGACATTCTTTTGATGGATTTGGATGTTCTTTTGTTTTTCTTAGTAGTAGAAAAGATAGAGGCCCTTTTCTGATTTTTTTCCACATTTATAACAGAAGCTCTTTTATTACGTGATGCTGGTGTTGGAGAAGATTGATTAACGATCGTAGATAATTTCTTCTTTGAAGAGAAATTTTTTGAAAGGTGTTTCGAGGAACCAGGCGTAGTTAAATTGCTGGACGAGGCACTGGAAGCGGTAAATTTGTTAAAAGATATTGGCTTTTTACGAGAAGATGTTACACTAATCAAAGATTCTCTATTTCTTCTGCGTTGTGGAGTTGTCGATACTTTTTTAGATGGAGAAACAGAAACACTACTAATCGACTGTCTTTTCTTAATTTGCTGTTGCTTAATAAGCTCCTTTTGGGTATCACACTTAAATCTATACAGTAGCGCATATAACGTCTTTTCCGCGTTTGCGCCAGGTTCTCTTAGTTTCTCCTTAATTCCCTCAGGATCTCTTCCATGCCATAATATTACTAAATTTTGTAGAATCGTAGCGTCAATGGAAGAATTGCTTTCTGATAATGGTGTGAGATATGTGTCTTCTCTTGGTAAACCTCTAATACTCTTAGAATCTCTTATACTCGGATATTTTTGTAATAATGGATGTTTGAGTATGTCTCTGGTTTTGATTCTTCTTTCTGGGTCAACAGTTAAGATTTTGCTAATCAAATCCTGAGCTTCACGCGAAATTTCATCATCAGAAGGCAACTCGAACTCACCCTTTTGAACTTTCAGCAATAGTGATCTTATATTTCCATCTTCCTCATCAAAGGGCAACCGACCAGTGAGAAGAGCGTATAGGATCACACCACAGGACCACACATCACTTGCGAAACCTTGATACGGTATACCAGATACGATTTCTGGTGCTGCATAGTGTGGGGATCCACATGATGTCTCCAGTAGCTTCCCTTCAGTTTCTAAAGCAGCCATACCAAAATCTGCAATCTTAATGTTATATTTATGATCTAACAATAGATTTTCTGGTTTTAGGTCACGATGGACAATACCTAGAGCATGACAATATGAAACACCAATAATAATTTGTCTGAAAAACCTAATGGCTTCATGTTCTGGTAGCGGGCCTCTCTCGACCAATAAGTTGAACAACTCACCCTTCTCCGCATATTCTAATACAAGGTATAAATCCGTATTTGTTTCCCAGACGTCATATAAGCGTAATACATTTGGGTGGTTCAACAACTTCATAATTATTATTTCACGTTCTATACCATAAGGTAGAGCATCTGGGGTGGTGGAGCCGACAATTGAAGTACCACTGACATTACCGGTATTGAATACTGCCTTGGATATCACTTTAACTGCAGCCTCTTGTCCCGTAGATTCATTACGAGCTAACTGGACTTTACCTGTGCTTCCTAGACCCAGAGTTTCACCTAGTTTCCAAGGACCAATGGTGTTGTCCTTTATGGCTGGAATACTGTTACCATTGACTGCCATTTGGGTGTTATGTATAGTGCTGTGCTGCGATATCTTTATTGATTTAAAGTGGGCAACTATTCTTGACAAGTCTGCTGAAGCCTTGGAGAATACTAATGGTAAGTACAGCTGAGAGGTTATTGATAGAAGAGATAGAGCAAAACAAAATAGAAAAGAAACTAAGAAGAAATAAAAAATGTATGCACTTTCTTTCAGTCGCTTTTAATCTAACATCAAAAAGAATCTATGGTGTGGCCGTTGATATTTCGCGATGGTATGCCGAAAAAGGAAATAACGCAAATTGCGCGTAGTAACCAACGGATTTGACGCGTTTCTTTCAGTGAAAAGTGGGAAATAATAATAAAAAAATTCTTGTCAGACGAAACTTGGCGAAAACAATGATCTCTTCACCTTACATAACCCGGTCCCTCTGGTGAATTAAAGCGAAGATTAGTAACAGCAGGATGTGTTTATGCGATGACAATGATGTTTGCACAAAGTACATAGAATATTTAAAGAGTTAAATAATGTAATGAAATAAAGAATACATGAATGAGGGGAGGGCGACAATGGAAGAAAAAAAATAAAAACAAGAAAAACATGTAGAAAGGCTTGGATTTGAAATGATATGCTAATTGAATTGTTTTTTCAAGTTTTTTTTTATTTTTTTTTTTTTTTTTTTTGATTCGTGATTTCTATTTTAACACCAGAAATCAAGAACTCTTTTCCAGTATGGTCCGTTTCTTAATCTCTCCTTATATTCTTCATCTTCTTGTTTTAATAGCTCTTCATCAAAGATATTTCTATGAGAAACTAAGTCTACTTTATCAGCAGGAATAAATAAACTCCAATCTTTTTTCCAAACTTTGAAAAAGATGTATAAGGCGATTAAGATTGGCATAGCCAAATAATTCTCAAAAAACGACTGAGCACTCAATTTACCACCTCCACCAATCGGAGAAATGGCAACCCAAAATTGGGCAATTAAAGCTAACACCATCATGACAACAGCATAAGCAGAACCCCAAACACCGACTTGAGATTTATAACCAACTTCTCCTAAAGATCTTCCTTGTACCTTCATGGCTCTTCTAAACCTGATGTGAGACAAACAAATGGTAATCCAGGTGAATAGTTGAGACAAACCGGAAATTGCTAACAGCCAGGTGAAAACTTCCTCTTCCTTTTTAGATGAGGCACAGAATGCAATGACACCAAATAATGCACTTACAAGCATGGCAACAGCGGGTCTCCCTTCCCTATCGATGTAATCGAAACATTTAGGGGCATTACCTTGCTTAGCTAATGACATTAGAATACGAGAACTGGTATAGAAGGCACTGTTGGCAACGGAAAGAACAGATAATAGGATGACAGCATTTATGAAATGAGGAACCACACGAACACCATGAGAGGAGACAGCGATGACGTAGGGCGATGCTTTAGTGGCTGAACCTGCGGCCCCCAGTAGTTGATCTGAGGTGTAAGGTACGAGGAAACCAACCAATGTTAAAGATGCTAAGAACACAAACAAAATTCTGTAAATCATTTTTTTGGCCGCCGATGGAATAGCCTTTCTTGGATTGGATTGTTCACTAGCAGTCATAGCCAGTTGTTCACTCATACCAAAGGCGAACGCTGCGGTAACAAACGTGGCAACCACACCTTTGAATCTCTGGATAGGAGTATCACCACGGAAGGCACCGGGATCACGCCAATATTTACTACCTATGTAGCCATCGGTACCCGCACCTCCACAATCAATAATAATGGCAAGGATGAAGAACCCAATTATCATTAGAATTTTACAACAATTGAAGAAGAAATCGGCCTCTGCATAACCCTTAGCTCCGAAAACGTTGATAACAAGAATAAGGACATAGAAAATAACAACGAAAACATCTGCGTTGACTTTCACGGTCCAATACTTGATAGTCATGGATGCAGTGACCAGTTCCAGGGGACAAACACATAGCCATTGTAAGCAAAAAAGCCAAGCAACAGAAAACCCGAGTGCCGGATCAACCAAAAACAAAGGATATGTATTAAACCCACCAATCAAATCACTATATATGACTGCCAATTCACCACAAGCTTGGATAATACAGTAGACACAACTACCCATAATGGCATAACCAATGATCAAACCACCTGGACCTGCATTGTTTAAAACTTTGGAGTTACCGACCAGCAAACCGGTACCAATACCAGTCCCTAAGGACATCATAACTGTATGACGGGGTTTTATACTTTTTTTCAAATTTTCTTGTTTCTGTTCTTGTTCTTGCGGCGGCTGTTTAATTCCATCAACAGTGATATACGAGCTCTTTCGATTTAGCTCATTGTCCAATTGCGAGCTGGAATCCTTTGTGCATATAGGAGTAGTCCCATTCGAGTTGTTCGAGTCAGGAGAATTTGGGCGCGAGCCTTCCGCTCTTTTAAAAGAGTTAATAAATCTCCGTAAATAAGATGTATGATGCTCATCCTCGTATTCCATATTTTCCATGGTTTTCTCCATTGTCTTTTCAAAATATTCCACCTCATTTTCCGGTTCTATAGAACCGATTTCTTTCTCCTTTGGTTGTATTTCCTTCATCTCGTAATGAGAAACATCGTCAAGGTCGTTACCATTCATATTCATATTAGAGCTACCCTCATTGTTCCGCCCATGGAGTCTATTACCAAGCGTCATAATGTGCAATATTTGATATTATATAAGCTACTTGAGAAAGCGACGGTTCTTGTCCTTACACAAAAAAAAACATAAACCACGTAACTCTCAACTTCGAAGAAAGCACGAAAGAAATATGTTCAAATCAACTGAAATGTGAATAAAAAAAAAATCGGTTATATATAGGGAACCCAATTTTTTCTAACATCAATGAGGGTGGGGGAAGAAGGGACTCAAAAAGAAATGACACTGCGCAACCCAAGCCAAACTGACGTACGAACACTAAAACCAATTTCAGAAAAAAACTTTGAAAATTTACATTTTATTGTCCGCTCAGTATGCTACGGTATATCCTGGCTATCATAAGCACTGCCATCGCATCCTTCCATCTTTAAGAGTTGCCGTGCCTTCTAATTTCGCTGCTGTCTTTTGATGCGGCGTTATTCTTTTTTTCCTTTTTTTGGTGGTCCCTGTGCCGTTTCTTTTTTACGTTTACCGGTTTTGGCGCCGCATACTGCACGGCGGGGCGCTTCTGAGACTGTTTTGTGGTTTCTGGTGCCATTTCCGAGGACAGCAAGCATGTCGCATAATACGGTAATGCCGAATTAAGGCAGCATCGTCATAGTGGGGCTAGTCATGCGCACTCGAAAAAGAAATGACCTACGCGCCGATTACGTAGTGCCCAAGGAATAAATCATTAGGGAATAAAAATAACAGAAAAAAAAGCCGTACCGCTTCCATCACGTGCATGTCACGTTTTTGCCGCCGAGCTCACCAGTCATGTGATATGAACGTACTGTGATTACCCAGCCTTGTCAACACGCGCCGTCGGAAGGTGTTCAGGAAGCAGGAAAAAGCAAAACACCAACAATTAAACAGACAAACAAATACTATTCTTGTAGTTGTTTTCTTTACCTTGTCCACCCTCCCGTTTCTTGTTGCCACCTGTAGCCTATAGGATAAAAGGACCCAGTTAAGTTCACTTTCACGAATACATACAACGAACCATGTCGGACTCTGAAGTCAATCAAGAAGCCAAGCCAGAGGTTAAGCCAGAAGTCAAGCCAGAGACTCACATTAATTTGAAGGTGTCCGATGGGTCTTCAGAAATCTTCTTCAAGATTAAGAAGACCACCCCTTTAAGAAGGCTGATGGAAGCATTTGCTAAAAGACAGGGTAAGGAAATGGATTCCTTAAGATTCTTGTACGACGGTATTAGAATTCAAGCTGACCAGACTCCTGAGGATCTGGACATGGAGGATAACGATATCATTGAAGCTCACAGAGAACAGATTGGTGGCGCTACTTATTAGGACAATAGTAATGCCTAAAAAACTCCAATGTCCCCCTTCACCCCCCAAACAACAAAAAGAAATACCATAGTAATGAAGAAACTAAATAACTCGTATTAAATAATAATAATATTAATATATGTTTGACAGGAATAGTTTTGTCCATATCTTTCTTTCAGCTGATGCGGAGGGATTGCTTTTCGCTGTGTAGCTAACCAATACGCTGGCTTTTGTCCTTTATTAAAGAAAAAAACTATCTCCGTTAATAGAACTAGTCTTAAAGAAGCAGCCTGTCACGACCTGTCACAGAGAGTTCCCATCTGCATTCGCCATGAACAACAAACTTATATATCGTTCTGTTAGATTTGCGACCCATAACAGCCAGCTTTTACTGCCACCTTTAGTTCTCTACAGGAGAATACTAAGGCAACATAAGATGCTACCTACCCCCCAGAGGGAAATGGGTGATCAATACGTGCGAAGCGAGTTCAAGCTGCACAAAAATATCGATAATCCGTTGCATATAGTCGGTTTTCTAGCTTCCTGGCAGGATTATCTTAATATGATTTCTA
This sequence comes from Saccharomyces paradoxus, assembly GCF_002079055.1. Classification (NCBI taxonomy): domain Eukaryota; kingdom Fungi; phylum Ascomycota; class Saccharomycetes; order Saccharomycetales; family Saccharomycetaceae; genus Saccharomyces; species Saccharomyces paradoxus. The sequence goes on from NC_047490.1 coordinate 1,430,234, forward strand.
ACGGTGGATGGAAAGATGCAACCCTATCCTCGGAAACTCTTGAGAAACTGTCCCCTGAGCAAACAGTTCAACTTTATGAATTGATGAAAGAAACGCAGAAACTTCACCAGGACAGTGAAACAGAGTCAAGTAAGGACGTGAAACGGAACAAAAAAGACTAGTGCTTGTCTTTATTGTGCTTGTAAATAAGAAAACTATATACTATATAGCACACATGCTAAAAAAAAAAAAGTTGGAAAATTCACTTATTCGCGGTGGTATCTCTCTCCTGCCATATGATGCCACTGCTGTTCTCCAATGCCTTGTTATTGGAAACCTGTTCTTTGTACCATTCCTGCACTTTCACAGGGTCATTGCCGTGAACCATGCAAAACTTAAACTTCGATACTTGCTTGTCACATGATGTAAAATCTCCATATCTATAATAGCTTCTGAATTGGCCTCCGATCGAATAGCAACTAGTTAGCTGATCAAATGCCTCTCGGCAACTCATCGTTGTCGGATACTTTGCACTCATCCTTTTCTATGTCCTTCCACTGGTTCCTCTTTTTACCCCTGCTACAACCATCGCCTCCCTCTTGATTCATACTAGTACTATATCCAATAGCAGAACTATTACTAAGATCCGATATTTCGGCCCCCTTCGCAAAGGGGCCCGCCGCACTTTCTTGGTGAATTTTCATATAAAAAGACCCAGGATGCCAAGAAAAGTGGCTCTCTCGATTAACCGACAGTTCCAACTATTGTTGCACATTGTTTCATGGAGACTAATTTTTCCTTCGACTCAAATTTAATTGTTATTCTCATTATCACGTTGTTTGCCACAAGAATTATTGCGAAACGGTTCTTATCTACTCCAAAAATGGTGTCCCAAGAAACAGTTGCCCACGTAAAGGATCTGATTGGCCAAAAGGAAGTGTTTGTTGCGGCGAAGACATACTGCCCTTACTGTAAAGCCACTTTGTCTACTCTATTCCAGGAATTGAACGTTCCTAAATCGAAGGCCCTTGTCTTAGAATTGGATGAAATGAGCAATGGCTCAGAGATTCAAGACGCTTTGGAAGAAATTTCTGGCCAAAAAACTGTGCCTAACGTGTACATCAATGGCAAGCACATTGGTGGTAACAGCGATTTGGAAACTTTGAAGAAAAATGGTAAGTTAGCAGAAATATTAAAACCAGTATTCCAATAATTTTGTTACCCCAGTATTCTTCATAATATTTACATATATATATATATATTAGTATCTATACTTTAAATTCATATATACCCACAGAACAACTCGCTAGATTCACACAAGAGTACTTTTGAACGCTGCGCGTGCATTTTGAAACCATTGTGATCCACTAAATTCCGTTTGAGGTACAAGATCCCTCGGCTTCTTTCTTGTCTTATCATCCACTTTTGGTTTGCTGTTGTTAGCATTCATTACACTTAGTACGTATGACATTGGCACAATCTTTGGTTCATCCTTTTCACGCTTAAACCATTCCCTTATCCTATATCCCATTGTTTCTAAGTCATCAGCCCCTATTTGCTTTCTAAAGTTATAATCTCCTAACTTTAGCATCAAGAGCAACGTATAGTATGCATCGTTACCTGCATTATGTAAAAAGGCATGTGGTAAGTGAAACAGCCTTAGTAGTTTACCTAAGCTGCTACCCTTCTTACCATAACACATGCTATAAATTTTCTCTGTGTCAAGCATCTTAACATGTTTTCTAACTCCCTTGCTCTCCGTTAAGTCGTCCGGTTTAGTAAGTTCGTTATCCAGCTCAGGTACGTGGACCCCGATTTTCTTTAGCCACTTAATATCCCCCGCTATAACATGACCCACAAACGCTCTTTCCCAGGTCGTATCTTGGTCCGTCTCACATTTCATATAGAAATTAATCAACGACTGAATAAACTCTACACATTGTTCCAATGGTAATACGAGACTTTCCCCAAGTAAAAAACAGTCTTTAAAGTCGCACACAAATTTTTTGTTCCTTAATGGTAACGCCTCAGCGATAATTAAATGATAATTTCTTATAATCGGGGTTAAAGAATAAATGTTTTCTCTTGGATCGTATATGGAAATGCCAATCTCCGTAACAATATCTGTATCAAATTCAAATGCCTCTACATCAATGGCAAAACAAATCGTCTTGTTGGACGATAATAATTCAATAGTTTTACAAAGATATTTGAACTGAGAGCTGCCAGGCTCGCAATTCATCACAGGTATATGTTCGTTTTTCACGTCCTGTATATCTGCCAAATATTGCTTTCTTATATTTTTCTCCACATCATCTTTTGATACATCAGGTATACAACCATTTTTCTCGACCCATTCCTTGTCGACATCTTCCAGTTTCTTATCCAGTAACTTTGTACTTTTTTCATAAATGGACTGGTAGTCTATTTCCAATGTCTTTAAATATTTTTGGATTTCATTACTCAACATACTGTTAGGGGAATATGCAATCTCATGCAAAGAATTAAAATGTTCAAACTCATTTATCCACGTCTTTTGTCTACCTAGTTTATTCAATAGCTTGCTACTTGAACTCTTATATGATCCCACGCCCCCTCTTCTTGAGGGGACCATCCCCCTAACTCTAGCTGCATTGCGGGTTGTCAAAGTCCTGTTCAAACCTTGTGGCTGATGGTAATTGCGGACTGCTTTGGAGTTGAATCTATGTGTAACCATTTTGATTACCGCTTCGTATGCTTTTACGCAATTTGCAGAACTATTCATGCAATGGCTAATAATCTTTATAGTAAAAATTATATACCAGATAAATTACTAGTAAATTCCGTGTCCACATGTATCCAAACCGTTTTTTGCAGTATGCTATTGACCCATCGAATCAAAAATTTTCACCGCCTAGAAAAAGGATCTTTAACTATTTTGTGCTAATGAAAAATAAGTAGAAGTGCACTTAGAAGCTGGGAGGAAAGGCGGGCGTAGCTGAATCACTAAGGAAAAATTTATACATCTTTGGCTGACACTTGTTTATTTATTGGCAGGGTTTCAAAATAGTGTTTGCCAGTTCCAACGTATTTTTTACAATCTATAAAAAACGTACTAAGAGGGAACGTATTGTTAAGACACAATTTAGGGTGGCGTTAAATAAACGAAAAAGCCCAAAATTATAACCAAAATAAAAGAAAACTAATCGCAACGTGAATTCAAAAATGTCATCACAAAATTTTAATGATGACTTAAAAGATTTACCCCTAGCAGCTGAAGATAAGAAGAAGCAAGCTTCGTCCTTAAAATTGGCACCAATACCAACCACATCGCCATGGAAATCATCTTCGCCAGATAGCAATACAGCAATCCCTGTGGAAGAGCTAAGAGATATGTCAAAGACTTCAAAGCCTAATAAAAATGGTTCCGGGTCAATCAGATTAACGAGCAATACAAAATGGACTCCAATTACACCGTCTGTTACAATTTCAGGTTCCAAGGACACAAATTCAAAATCAAGAAAGAACTCTAAAAATTTTAAGAGTAGTAAAAAAATGAAAAAGCGTGGCAACAACAATAACAATATCAATAAAAAGGATTTCAACGGTCAAACTAATAGTATATCTGAAATAAATAACGCTTCCAATCTTGAATCAAAGCCTTTCGATGCCAACGCTAAAGTAAAGACACGCTTAAACTCAGGAGCAACTGCTGGTGCGAATAACAAGAGGATAACAAGCGATAACAATTCAACCAACGGTAAACAATCAAGGTATTACCAAAACAGGGAAGGTAAAACAAGATACAATAACGAAGATCGCAGTTTTAGACACAATAAGGCGGCTCATAATGGTAGTCCCTTCCCAAGTAATCACCATTCTAGACCTGGATATATTTCCAATGCCAGCCACTGGGTGAACAACAATTCAGGAAATAGCTACAACCAACTATCATATTTCCGTCCACAGCAATACTATAGTAACTACAATTATCAACAGCAATTTCAAACACCATATTATTATTCAATGGAACCTATTTTCAAATCTATCGAAAGCATCAAAAACCAAATTGAATTCTACTTTAGCGAAGAGAACTTGAAAACTGATGAATTTCTAAGATCTAAATTTAAAAAAATAAATGACGGGTTTATCCCCATGAGTCTGATAGGAAAATTTTACCGAATGGTTAATTTATCTCTAGGGGGCGACCCAATTCTAATTCTGGCATCTATGAGAGAAGTTTTACAACATAAAGAAACAAATCATTTGGAAATCGCCTATGGAAATATAGAAGGTGCCCAGACGAAACTGGCGGATGATCTTAATCCGTTACACAATTATTTCATCAGGCGCAAAAATTGGCTTGAATATGTTACGGAAGGTAATTTTGATGAAAACGATGACGAAACTGGAAAATACAATATTGAAAAGCTTTTGGAACCAGGAGATTTAGACAATTATTCCTATATGGGCTATCCAAACTTCTTTTCTAGCAGTGCAAATGGGAAAAAGAGTCAGACCTTTGATCAAGGTGAAATGAGTAGGGAGTTTGAACAAAACTTGCAAATAAATGATTAATTTCAGACACTAGATTTTTTTTTTTTTTATTATGTATATAGTTAACATGTATAAAGGAATAGCGGGTTCTCTCTAATAATATAACATAACATTTCATTTCAATTCGTACTAAATAATTTTTTATATAAAATATACATAAGAGATTTATATAGAGGAAAAACGAAAACAAACTAAATAAAGCGGTTGAGAAAAGATGAATTCATGCCACAAGAGCACACAAAGCTGCACCAACACCGGACCCATCTTTGGCTAGACGCAAATGGATCTTACGTTCACCCTCAGTGCCAATTGGACTTAATGCCAAAGCATGTCTTAGCATGGACCTGAACCCAGGGTAGTATTCAATGACATAACCATCGAAGCCGATTTCTACTTCACCGTGATATCTTTTGTTCAAAGCGTTCGTCTTGATTAGGATAGCGGCAATCGGAACGGCTGCCAAATATGCAGATCTTCTTGTAATTGAACGGACCAAATTTTGAATCGCTTTACGTTCTTCAAAAGTGGTCGGTAGCCTTAAACTTTGCAAGAACGACAATTCGGTTTCACGCAAGTTTGTCGAATCGTCGATTTCGATCCTGGAGAGAACTTCGCTACACAATTGGAAAGGAGTCTTTAAACGATGAGGTAACTGATCGTAATTACGGTACTGCCCCAATATTAAGCCCCTTGCATGTAAGTCCACCAAGATGTTTCTCAACAGCTCCCCCAAATACATGCCGGAAATTCTTTTTTCAAATAGATGGTAACCTGGATTTGGAGAGAATTTTTGATCGATATCGATGTCATACTTTGTAGCAGATAAATGTTTCAATTCATTATCGAAGGAACCCCATTCAATGTTAATGCACATTTGAGTCTTTCCTTCATGCAGCAGTCTTGTTCTCAGTTCATCTGGTAACTTCTTGATGTTTTCAATATCCTCCATATAGCAACCGTTAGTACCGGTACCAAAGATACAACCAATGACAGGCTCGCTGATCTCACCAGCACTCGAGGGACGGGCGCCTGAGGTGTAGCAGTGCGATAAGAAAGTGCCAACCGTGTCATTGGTCAAAGCCACCACATTGATCATGGAGAGCCCCTGGATGTCTAGTTGTTCTTGGTACAATCTCACTACATCCTTGCCGACCGTGTCTTCAATTTTGAAGCTTTTGGTCCATCTGATTAAAGTACCGGAACTCAAAGAAGTTTGGTCAATCGGATAGGAGAAGGTGAACCCCATTTTCAAAGGTTTTATGTTCTCTCCCGTGGACTTCAACAACTCAGGATGGTGCTTTCTAACAAAAGCCCTTGTACGACGGCCCAAGTAGCTAAACAGCTCTTCGCTGGTGACATCCTTATCATTGAGATACTCTTCTGGAATCTTAGATTTCAATTGCTGCATATCAAAAGTTCCGTCACCATTCAAAGTCACAGAACACACTCTGAAGTGAGTCCCACCCAAATCTGCAGCCAGCAAAACACCACGTTCTGTCCCATTGGGCAAACTGGTTACATATGTTGGGATCATGGGTAAACCCTTGTCCACCGTCTTTTCTTCGCCTACAGAGGTGTTATTCAACCCCTTTTCCATACATTCGATGAAGTAGGCTGTTAGTTCGTCCAACTTTGCTGCATCGACCTCCAACGAGGAGCAGATCTCGACGACGGCATCCTCCAATGCCTCAGCATTGACTTTATGTAAATTTTCAAATGACATTTCTATGTATCTATGATTCTATTTCTGTACAATTTTTCCTTGATACACTGATATCTGTCTTTATTTAAGCTTCTTATAAAGTATAAAACGTACAAAAGAACACGAGACAAGACGAGATTTTACACTTACACAGAATCGACTTTATATAATCACGAATACATGTTGCCCCCCTGCACCGCAAGCACAATGGAACTCGACCGACCCGACCTTCTTCCTCTGTCTTCCACACAGACAAACACTATCTCACTCTCACTCTCTCACTCTCCCTTCTGACACACAAAAAAGACTTTCTGGATGCCCCGCGTTTTTTGTCACTTGATTCTTCGAACAAAGGCGCAGGCAACTGCCCCTGAAGGGCCCACCCGAAAGTAGTTGCAACTGCTCGTTGCGAAATCGCTGTTCGTAGTTCCCAGAGTCGCGACGTAGCGTTGTGGTTAACACTGGTGGGACATCCCGCTTAAATCACTTACCGGGCTCTCCTACCGCCTTTGCACCCGGTGACAGCCATTTTAAAGATAGCGTCGGCTGGCTTCCAAATAAAATTCAGGTCGTTTCTATTAAGTTCGTTTCGTTATTTTTCGTCTTCGCCGGCGGACGCGCAAGCCGACGACGAGGTTTAGTTGCATTCCGGCTATCATGGAATAAATGGGCTTGTTGCAATAAGAGCAAGACCAAGAACAAGCGTACCCAGACTGTAATTGCAACTGCGACGGGCACAGCGTGTGGAACTAACTAGGAAAATAAAAAAGGTATAGGAAACGGCATTATGTTTAGAATAGCTAAGAACCTCGTACGGACTTTTGAGCAGAGCGTCCAAGATACCCTGGCACTCTCACAGGATTCGGGCAGTCTGGACGCTTTCTTTCAGTCTATACCACCAAATTTGTTGTCTGCTCAGCTGGAATCACCCGTAGATGCCGTGTCTGAAGGCGTTAAGCACACCAACGTCAATGAGACCCTTTCCGGTCTTCGCATTGTTTGGGTGGACGAGATGCAGTTCCAGCTGCAGTCCTTCTTCGACTATATAGTAGGCTTCAATGATGATCCGGTACCCGTGGTCAATAATCAGCACGGGTTTTCGTATCCAGATTACCGCCGCATTACATCCATCTTCAACGAGCACTGTGGCCGGACTTTGAAGGTGAATATATGGTCAGCCAAAGGTGGCACGTTCAGAGACGAGTATGTCAATGTGATATCGAAGGATAGCAACGATTTGGACGATGTTTCTCTGAATCACGACGAAAGGAGGCCATCCAGTGGAGAAGCACACCAATTCCAAGCGCTCGGGTTTAAAGTTCAATGGACCCCTTTGATAGCTTCCACTTTCACCTACCATATTTTGAACGTAAACATCCCAGACGGACCCGCTCAATTGGCTGGGCTCATCCCAGATGAAGACTATATCATCGGCTGTCAAGATGGTCTGTTGGCCACGGGAGGAGAGACGCTTTTGCAAGATATTGTTAGATCAAGAGCAAATTACGATCTGGTCCTTTATGTCTACAACAAAGTATCCGACTGCGTGAGGCCTATCACGGTGCACATAGGCCCCGACGGTAGGCTGGGTTGCAATGTTGGCTACGGATTCCTTCACAGAATTCCTACGGTGAAACAGCGGTCACAACAAGGACAGCAGCAACAGCAAGAAGATGACTCAGTTCCCTTTTCAGCAGAATCTGAGACAGCCTTTGTCCCATCAGCATTTACGGCTCCACCGGTGCCAACGAAGAAGAAATCCAAAAATAAAAAGGGTAGTCAGCCATTGGCAATGGATGACTATTTTAATGAAGGCAGAGACAAGTCGTCCGCTGCTGCAAAATTAGCAGAATCGGATGTCACCGCTCCACCGCCACAAAAACAGCCATCATCTAATTAATGTTCCCAGTTAGTTTTTGGTTTTGTTCGATAGCAAACTTAAATATGTATTTATATAATTGCTTTCCCTTTAAAACACGTAAACGATAGTTGGTAATGTACGAAAAATACCGAGAAATTTTTTTTTAAAGGCACGCGTGTCCTTTTGTTAAAACAATAGATATTTTAGCGTCCAGGAAGTTTCAATTTCCCACACTTGATATAGAAAGTATATGGCTATCTCTTCCCCTTTTCAAAGGCACGCACAACAAGCCCCCACTCATATAGTACCATGAAAGTGACCACAGGATTTATCTTTGCGATAGTCTCGTTTTGCCTGTTTACTTCTTTCACGCTGGCTGAAAACAGTGCAATAGCTACGCCAGGGTCAGATTTACTCGTTCTAACGGAGAAAAAATTTAAATCGTTCATCGAATCTCATCCTTTAGTCCTTGTCGAATTTTTTGCTCCATGGTGTTTGCATTCTCAGATCTTACGGCCCCATTTGGAAGAAGCCGCCTCCATTTTAAAGGAACATAACGTCCCGGTTGTCCAAATTGATTGTGAGGCTAACAATTTGGTTTGCCTGCAACAAACCATAAATACTTACCCAACTCTGAAAATTTTCAAAAATGGTCGTATTTTTGATGGTCAAGTCTATCGTGGTGTCAAGATCACCGATGAAATCACCCAGTACATGATTCAATTATGTGAGGCTTCCGTCATTTATTTGGATTCTGAGGATGAAATTCAACCATACCTGGAAAATGCGACTTTACCGGTGGTTATAAACAGAGGCTTAACAGGGTTGAATGAAACGTATCAGGAAGTCGCGCTGGATCTTGCTGAGGATTACGTCTTTTTATCTCTTCTAGATTCGAAGGATAAATCACTGTCAATTCGCTTACCAAATACCACCGAACCAATTCTGTTCGGTGGGAATGTAGATTCTTTAGTCGGAAATTCCGTTGCTTTAACTCAATGGTTAAAAGTGGTGATTTTACCTTACTTCACCGACATCGAACCTGATCTCTTCCCAAAGTACATTTCTAGTAATTTGCCGTTGGCTTACTTCTTCTATACCTCCAAAAAAGAATTAGATGATTACACTGATCTTTTTACACAATTAGGTAAGGAAAATCGTGGCCACATAAACTTTATTGCATTAAATTCTACAATGTTCCCACATCACGTTAGATTCCTCAATATGAGAGAACAGTTCCCATTATTTGCTATCCATAATATGATCAACAATCTAAAATATGGTTTACCACAACTACCAGAGGAAGAGTATTTGGAACTGAAAGAACCACAACCACTAGACAGAGATATGATCGTTCAGTTGGTAAAAGAGTACCGCGAAGGTACTGCCAAGCCGATTGTTAAGTCAGAAGAGATTCCAAAAGTACAAAACTCCAATGTTTATAAAATAGTTGGGAAGACACATGACGACATTGTCCACGATGACGAAAGAGATGTCCTTGTCAAGTATTACGCGACATGGTGTATCCACAGTAAGAGATTTGCGCCTATTTATGAAGAGATTGCAGATGTCTTAGCATCAAATGAATCTGTTCGCGATAAAATCTTGATCGCCGAAGTAGATTCCGGTGCAAATGATATCTTAAGTTTTCCTGTGACAGGATATCCAACAATTGCTTTGTATCCTGCAGGCAATAACTCTAAGCCTATTATCTTCGATAAAATTAGAAATTTGGAAGACGTGTTCGAATTTATTAAAGAATCAGGTACGCATCATATTGACGGCCAAGCAATTTATAATGAACTGCACAAAACTAAGGATTACAAAGTGTCTACAGAGGACACCGTGCATGATGAATTATAATCAATAAATAACGCATATATAACGCACGTCTTTAACATCTGATTACTCAAATCATTTTTGGCAGAGAATACTAACTATTTGGAAATAGTGGTAGTATAATCAGTGCTCTTATGTGTTACCCGTTCATTCACTTCAAAAGATTTTGTCTTACTGCCAGCGCATACGCAAGTAAAGGTTTGTTTTATATGAGACGCATTAGCATAACCTAAGAAGGAGACAAAAAGAGGTACTTTCAATTTCTCTTTCGGTTACGTTTTAGTCCACACTAATCGAGTCCCGATGCTGTTTAATATTTACCTTTTCTTTACTTTTTTTTCTACCATTCTTGCGGGTTCTCTATCAGATTTGGAAATTGGTATTACCAAGAGAATACCAGTAGAGGAGTGCTCAGTTAAGGCAATGCCAGGCGATAGAGTCGAAGTTCATTACACGGGTTCTTTATTGGAATCGGGAACCGTCTTTGACTCAAGTTATTCAAGAGGCTCTCCCATCGCTTTTGAGCTAGGCGTCGGCAGAGTAATTAAAGGTTGGGATCAAGGTGTCGCTGGTATGTGCATTGGCGAAAAAAGAAAGCTGCAAATTCCGAGTTCTTTGGCCTATGGGGAAAGAGGTATCCCAGGCGTCATCCCTCCAAGCGCTGATTTGGTGTTCGATGTCGAATTAGTGAATGTGAAATCAGCCGCCTAGATGAATTGACATCCAGGCACATATCTGTAACAACAGGCGCGGAGTATGTATGTGAGAAGCTTTTTTTTGTAGTAAAAATATATCCATATAAAGAGATGCAAGCCATCATGTTAGGCGTTATCGTGTACTTTTGTTACACCTGAATAAAATAAAAAGTCTCTAACTATGATATATTACTATAATAAATGTTATTCAATTCTAGCTTGGGTATGAAAGAATTTCCTTAGTAAAATCGTTCAAGTGGTTTGTTCGGTCTTCTTATTGCTACTGAACATTTTTTGAGAATTTGGTTTTAGACTATCAAAAAAGTCTTGGAAAAAGTCTTCAAAGGAATTGAATTGGTCGACGTCAGGAATCATGAAGTGGCTACTAGATAAGCTCTCATGTAAAGCAGCACTATTAGTGTGTGAAGTAGCGGGTTTTACGGCGTGCAAATTTTCTGCTCCCATGCTGTTACTGGCACTAGACAAAATTGTATCATTATCGCCATTCTCTTTTGGGAGATTACCAAAGTTGATACGAGTTTTACTAGTATCAATGATAGATTTTATAATTTTTCCGACATTATCAGTAGCTTCATTCATTTTTTCCCCTATAGTACTCAAATGCCAATACACTTTTGTACAAAGACTTAAAACGTGTTGATGTTCAGAAGAGTCGAACCAATAAAGATAGTCGCAAAGGGTTAAACAGGCGTAAACCAGTTGATGGCAAGTAAAAATAGGAGCACCCCTTATTAATGTTGGCGGTAGTCTTAAAAATCCTTTCAACAGCGAAAATGAATGTTCTTTCATCGTATTGAGAATCAGTTTCAGAAACCCTTGGTTGCTTCTTAGGGTGGAAGGAAATTCTGTGATAAAAGTACGACATATCATGATATGATAAAAATCAAACGTAAACAATAGGACGCCCGCACCATCCTTTGCTAAGAGCTCTTCCCAGTTTTTCAGCCAATAATTTAGCTCTGGAAAAACGAAGACAAGGGTATTCGTGTTATCTCCATGCCTGTCATTATTAAACTCATTCAAATACTGTGTAAAATAATTTTTAAGGTTCATGAAGATTCCGTTTACAATGTCACCTAAGTTTATCTCGCTGATTTTAATGTCATCACCAAAATTCGCCTGAGGAAATTTGGCCACAAGCTTATTAAATTCTTTAAGCATGTCATCCTGCTCCCTAATATCGCCATAACTAATAGAATATTCTAAATAGCAGGCGGTTAAAGAGTTTAAAATTCTTAGGTGATAAAGATCTTCGGGGTTATATACTTCTTTCACCAAAACCCTGTCCTTTATCTGATAAAAATCTATTACATGTAACAAACTATTGAGCGCAAAATTGCTTAGTACCAGAGAATTAAATTTCAGTTGCCTATATCTCTTCGCCTTTCGCGAAATATGGAACATACAGCAGTATAAAATAGCCTCAATATCAAACGCTGTTAACTTTTCAAACATGGTTAGAGTATTAGTTAATAACCTCTCCACCAAGGGATACAATATTTCTTGTTCCGCAGCATATTTATCATTGTCAGCAAAACTCATAGCGATAATAGTAAATACACTTGTAATGAATAGGTGAGAATGTGCATATTCCACATCTATTTCTTTTCTCCCGCCTGGAATAATCCAGAAATGCGATCTTACCAGAAATTCTTTCGCAAGTTTATGACATAATTCTTGATTATTCTCATAAAAATGGAGAAAGTTCACTCTTGCAACGGCATATGGCCTTTGCTGCCCAGCTAGCTTCGCAGCTTTAGATGTGGCCTTCGATGGAAATAACCTCTCATCAATATCATGTAGCAATTTCAAAGGAGATTCCTTCAACTTGAATCCATTCAAGAAAAGATTTTCCTTGATATACTCCCCTGTTTTCCTTACTGTCTTTGCGCTCGAAGTCATAGAGCTATCATATGTGTTACTCGAGCTGAACTCCACGTTCTGAACATCATTTCTTGGGTCTTTGGTATTGCCGTTATCCGAGAGCTTTGCTGTGGTAATTATCAAGTCCATTTTCTGGTGTAGAGATTTTAAGTAATCTTCTAATGATGAAAGCCTTTTATTGATCATGCAACTATCAATAGTGGCCATTTCGTTCTTTCCAACACTATTTTGACTTTCGCTTGAAGCATCCGCACTCAAATGGGGGAACGAACTAAGGTTAGGATTAATCGAGTTAATCTTCTTCAGTAGACCATCTTCACGTAGTGTATTTAAAATTTCATCGTCTTTATTTCTAGCTAAGGAGCAATCAAGTTGTAGAACGTTACATCTATAACATTTTCCAACGAAAGGCTCAAAGTCGCACCTTGTCTTGACCCTCCTGCAGGTATCACAACTAAAAGTTTTCCTTTTCTTTCTGGGTTTTTTGTTGCCATTATTCTTGTGACTGTTTGCTTCACTACCTTCATTTGCTCCAGCACTATCCTCTGGATGATTGATTATGGATCTGATACTATTTCGTATCCTACCAGAGCCGGAATTACACCCACTAGTCATCGGCAAACCATCTGGTCTGGGGTTCGCTGAGGCACTTGAGTTTATATCCATTTTCCTAATATTCAGCAAGCCAAAAGAATATAAACTACTGGCTGAGAAAAATACGGTGAAAGTGACAGGGTGAAAAAAAGAGTGGTTTTCCCTTAAGGAGGAGCCATATCAGGACATTCTTTTTTAACTAAACCGTTTATTTAATAAGCTTATTTTTGTTAAAATGATCTACCATCATAATTATTCAAAAACTGTCAGGAATTTAAGAAGGGTAACTGAATTGACAGTTATAGCGGTGCCCAAAATAATGTGAATACCCGTTGCTAAAAAAGCCTATACTATGCTCTAGCTGAAGATTATTAAAAGAAAAAATCTCTACTGCAAATATATCTCTTATAAGAACTAAATAAAATGGCTAGTATTTAAGTTAATCATCGGGCTTAGAAAACTATTGCGAACAATATTGTTAAAACAGTATAAATCGATGTTTTGAACGCATCAATAAAGGTGTTTTTCGGAGCACTATTTTCCATCTTCTTTGAACTTCCTTGACTTTTAGCACCATTTTTTCCTTTTTCCTTTTTTCCATCATTATTATCTGTTTCTTGTTTCCCTAGTACGTTTCCCTCTTCATCAACATTTAGCATTTTGCTTTTCATGCCAGATGTGCATTCGATTTTACCGCCTCTTATGATTGAACGGCCGTTTTTTGGTGTTGTAAATTCTTCACAGTTTAATTCATCAGATGAACTTTTGATATAAGCACTACCTTTTACCAACTTTAGTTCTGGGAGGTCAATTTTTTCAAAGCTACCTTCAAAATAGATTGCACCACCAATTTGCCTCAACTTGGGGAAAAAATCAATTTTAGCAAGCTCTGTATTGTTAGCAATCATCAAGCCCCCTTGAATATCAGTGACATTTGAAAAATTGAGTTTCTTCAGATTTTTATTATCTATTAAACCCAACGTTCCCTGAACCTTTGCCAAAAGTGGCAGTTCCAGGCTTGAAAATTGGTTCTCGATGAACTCTAGGGAACTGTTTACTGAGGAAAGCTTAGCTACTTTAATTGTTGAAACATCTTTAATGGTCATATTTTCAACCGTGTATAAGTTACTCAAGTCAAGCTCTAGCTCTTTGGCATTAGAGTGAACGGTAAGTTGCTTCGTAACACTTTCTAACCTTGCAAACAAAGTTTCTAGAAACCTATTATTGTTGATATTAAAGATATCCACTTCCTTTACGTTGTTGAAGTAATCGATAGAAGTCAATGCAGTGTCAGATATGATAATATTTTTGATCTTTTTAATATTTCCGTTAATGACAACACTGCTTAGAATAGGCAAAACTCTCCAATCAACGGTTTCAACTTCCTTTAAAACAGGCAAGTCTAATGATACAAAGGAAGTTAAGCTATCCAATTCCAGCTTTTGTAAAGACTCTAAATTGTAACCCTGAATCCTAAAAACGTGTTTGTTATTCTTGATAATAAGGTCCCCTTCTATCTCTTTTATTGATCCCAGATCAATAAGAGAGCCGCTAAAGTTACTTGATATTTCAATGTTTCCCACCACTTTCCAACATTTTGCTTGCAGTTCAATCAAATTGGCAGCATTCTCAATATGATATAAGCTTTTTTTACAGTCTTCATCTATTTTTGTTTGTTTTGTTGGAGAAATTGTCTCAAAGTTAGTTTTTTCCTTTTTGGGGACTGTGGCATTAGTGTTGACCAACATAATGTTGTGATCTAGAATATTCAGTTCACCATTAGCTTCAAATGCAGTTGAAGGTTTAGTTAACTGCAGAAATAAGAATAAAAGGCTTAGGATAGTGTTCAACTGGTTCAACATGTTATCCTTTTCTTTGTCAGTAATTACTTTTGTTTCTTTATTGACTATTTTAATAATTGAAATGATGGTAAAGAATGTTTGTGTTATTCTAAATAAGCATTTTCTGATTTATAGTCTAAGTAATGCCACAAAATTTTTTTTTGAGACACATCAGTGACGCGGGCAACAAAAGACATAGACACTCAATCAGAAAAAAAATAAAAAAAGGGAAAGAGAGCACGTAAATAATCAAAAACGCATGACTTTTTATTGTTTGTTATATAATTCGATTTATTCATCCTCCATTAATTGAAGATGAAAGAATATGGAAAACAAAACTCGAGAATATACCCATATTATATATACCTATTTTTTACACGAATCCTTTCTTTATTGCTTCAATTCTTAATGAAATCTCTTCTATAAAAACTTCATTAAACCCAGGAACGTTTGCTTCCGTTTTCATAAATTGCTTTAACATTTCATTCACGTATTTCCTTGTTTCATCATCGCGTGCACGATCATACATTCTGTTGAGAATATGAGATACAATATTTTTCAAGTAATCAAACTTTTCTATCTTCAACGCCTGAATATCGTTCTTTTTATGCTTCTTGTTGTGATTAGAAGAGGCGACCATTTCGATCTCTGCGTGAACATTTGCACAACCTGAATCTATATCCATTCCTGAGTCAAGCTCGAAAACTGCTTGCGCACATTTCCTAAATGATGAAGAACTTGGGTTAGTTATCGGCGTTACAGTTTGCCCATGAAGTAGATAAGGGCTTTCCATATTCAAAGATGATACTGGGGAGTCCTGTGTAGTAGGAGATAATTCCTTTTTGGATATTTGTGTTGTTCTTAGTCTAGTCGATTCAAAATTCCAAAATTCCTTTCCCCTTACTGTGTTGCTGCTGTTATACAAACGATTTTGAAGAGGGTATTTAGGAACTTTTGTATATCTCTCTTGCACTTTTTTCTGTTTGATCAGTTCGACATCACTTTTCAAATTTGTTACGGTGATATTCTTAATAAATTCAAATGATAACAAGTCGTACGCTGATGGCCGATCAGCAGGTGTTTTAACAAGACATCCAGCTACAAACTCCTTTGCTGCATCCGAAAAGGGGCCTTGTAATTTTGGGGGCTTCCTCTTTGGTAAGTTAGTCATAACTTTCATAGGATCATATTTAGATAATGGGGGTAAACCTTTAAGTAATTCATAAGTGGTAATACCCAAGGACCATATATCCGCTTTCTCGTTATACCCATCAACTTCGCAGCAAACAACTTCCGGAGCCATCCAATACGGCGTTCCCACAAAAGTGTCCCTTTTCAAAGTGGAACGAATGTGACCGCTTACTCCAAAATCTCCCAACTTAACCATACCTTCCTCATTTAGCAGAATATTGGCAGCTTTGATATCACGATGAATTTTCCTTTGTTCGTGCAGATATTTCAAACCCAGGGTGACTTGATGAATAATGAAGGAAACTTTCTCTTCTGGCAAACCGTTGACGTAACTTCGCTTCAGTAAATCCGAACACGAACCACCGCCACAATATTCCATAACAATCCACATAGAGACATCCTCTAACATTGTGGTAATATAATTGGTAATAAGAGGAGATTTCAACTCTGCCAGAAAAAAAATTTCTTGTGCTAACAGTTCAATGTCTTCATCAGAATGCTCCAGGTTCACTACCTTAATTGCCACTATCTCTTGCGTAACTCTATCCATTGCCTTATAAACATCACCAAAGTTACCTCTGCCAATACATGATTGAATGGAATATAGCTTCGATGGAGGGGTTCTTGACCTAATTGATATTTCCTTATTTTCCATTTTTGTGCAGTTTTCTTTCGTTCTTTCGTAAATGAATTAGCCAGTAAAAAAACTAAAATTAAAAAGCAAATGCTGATTTGCTCTAATGTGAAATATTTGCTAAGACAACTGATTAGCCAGGTGTTCACTAAATCGATATTATTGAAAAAAAGACAAAATAGGAGGAAATAGAAGAGTATTAGCTGGCTTTTTTTTTGGATAGGTAATATTTGATGAAGCAGTTATAGAACCAATGCAATAACAAACACAATATATAAAGTGAATCTTTAGTATATATCTCAACTAACAAGTAAAATATCAATGTCAGAAACAGTTACAATAGAAGAAAAGTAGTGTCATTCTTTCACGCCAAAGAAATGGAATTTGTGTCTTCCCCGACTTTATGTGTCGTTTTTTTTTCCAATATTGGTGCCGCATTGTGCCGAACCCATCGGCCTGGGACAACTCCGAGAAGGGGAGGTGGCACAACTGAAGAGAAAACTATTAGGAAAGGAAAAAAAAATAAGTTAACTAATCATATATGCTATTTTTTGTCCTTTTTGGTCAATTTTAAAGATTTATGCATTGCTAGTAAGTTTGTGGGGGACATCAAATTTTGAGAAGACTTGGGAATGGAACTCAAGCTCCACCTTTTACTTGCGGAGGCACTTCTTTCAGGTATGTTCACCCTCAAATCGTGTGTCTTACTGTAGGACGAAGCTGAATCTACATTTGAATGTATATTTAAATGCGGTCCTGATTTAGGCCGAGAAGCGTTCACATCTTGGAATGTTCCGTACATTTCCAACTTGGTTTCCCAGTATTCTAAAACCTTTGGAGACCAATTTTTAGTAATCTTCGGTAAGTTATCTATATGAATACCGTTGCACAATAAAAATTCTGTAATAAAGAAAACGGGGGTTCCGTCGACAATTTCGTAATGTTTCAAAGAATATTGAAAAATGGACGGATGGTTTAAATCATCTTGCTCTTTTTCACTTGCCGTCAATTCTCTTAAAGAATATTTACTTTGTGCAATGGCTCTCTGCATCATGAAGACACTATCTAAATGAATAGCTTTGATTAAAGACTTTAAAGAGGCTTCTCTGCCCTGGTTGCCATCGATAACAAACTTTTTATGTTGATACTTATCAATAATGAATTTCGATCTTTCCGAATCTGCGGAGATTGAGGTTATCTTCTTAACGGAAAAGTTGCGGAGATTGCTTTCATAAATGGCATTAACATTACTATTGGAGACATTATTTTGTAAAAGATGCATCAATTCTAACGAGGTGAAATTATCCAGCGTTAAAGATCTGATTTTGGAGATATGTGAACCCAGAGATCGATGAACGCCCGAACATTTGATACACAATATACACAATAAATTGATTGATACCCATTCTACAGTTGCAGTGCTACCGCAATCACAACACTTCAAATTAGATTTATCAATTTTGCGGACGATTGACAACAATTCATCTCTATTGGAGGCTCCTGTATTAGCAAAAGAGAAATGTTGTGTATGCTGTTTGGACGAATCCGTTTTTGAAGGAATACGGTTATTACTATTACTGTTGTTACTGTTACTATGAATGCGATGAGTTTGATGATTAATATGATGAGAATGCGTTGCTTTTTTCTGGCTCCCGCCAAGACGGGTTGATAAGTATGTGAATGATAGTTGGGGTGAACGAAATGGAAATCTTGGTGGTAGAGAAGGAGGTATTTGTGATAATATCAACGATTCTTTCGCAGTCATTAGTAAAGCAATGCTTTTTATAATAACATAATATACGTCAAAACCTCGATCCTCCTCGTAGCGGTTCGTTTGCAATTTACATCGAAGAGATTTAAGAAGAATGTTAGTTAACTTTAACGCGTTGTTGTACCATAATGAATAATGTGCTTTTGATGCTGTTCTTGCTACTGTTCCTTCACCGGGCAAAGGTGCAACATTTTGATTGATATCAGTACTATAGAAATCCATTGTTGATGGAACATCCAGAAAATTGTATTCAAAATGACTGTTACAGTTACCTTATCGCTATGCGGTCAACGTTATTTTATCCTCTTTTTTCGTTCTGACTTTTGCTTTTCTTCTTTCTTCGTCAAATACTACTATAACGATAGCGATACCAAAAAAAAAAACCAACATCGGACGAGAATAAGTAATATTTGAGCGTTCAAAATGACATTCCTTTGAATTCAATATGAATCTTATGCGATTAATTCGTCGGGAAAATGCCAAAAAAAAAAGATAAACATCAGAAATTCTATTATTAGATTAGATTTTGAATTAGATAATGAATTAATACAGGTAATAATTATAGAGAGGAAATAAAAATAAACAGATAAGTTATTTACATCTTCTAACTAATATTCCATTACAAGTGAACGAACATGAAAAGATCATATAAAACCTTTCCAACATATTTTTTTTCCTTCTTTGGTCCTTTCAAGGAAAGAGCGGTCTTTCTTCTTGTTCTATAATAATATTATTAAAAAAGCACATAACTTGATTGTGTAGCGATAATAAAAAAAATTGGTTTTTCGATATTATAGGAGTATAATGTCTCTAAAGTCAAAATTAAGGAACTTAGAATAAGAAAGCGACACCGGCAGCAACGGCAGCACCGAAAACACCAGCTCCCAAAGCGTTGGAAGCAGCAGCACCAGTAGAGATCTTGGTGCTGGTGGTGTTGGAACCGTTGGTACCGTTGGAACCGTTGGTAGAAACGTTAGCAGCTTGGACAGCGGCAACAGTAGCGAAGGCAGCGACGATGGTCTTGAATTGCATTTTTGATGATATTAGTGTTAATTGAAACTTTTGTTTATTGATGTTATTTAAGAAGCACTAAAACAATATTCTTTAATAAAGCATACAACACAGTGGAGAAGATGAAAAGATAGGATCTAAAATTTCTCGAGTTCTTTATATATGAGGAGGAAAAGACAAGAAAACCACCGCGATGACACACAGCACCATATCTCATGTAACAGACGTGAGAAAAAGCGATGATTTTTTCTGCTTTCTTTTTTCTTATTTCAAACGGATATTCCGCTTGCAAAAAGAAAAGGCGTGGCTCTGGTCTTCGCTATTTTGGAAATAAACTTTGGCGTTCTACGCCCAGAAGCGGCCAAAGAGGCCAATCAGGCCCGTAGACGGGGCCGCACGGCTTTCATCGAGGTCGTTTTTCGGAACTGAAAAAGGCCCAACGTCGGGCCTAGGCCCCTACTGCGCCCGATTCGGAAATCGTATTCCTTCTTCTGGACATGTTCATCGGGAAGTAAGCAGGTCCAGATCCGCGTAGCATGAAATGGGGCGCCAAAACAGCCGCGGGTAACGAAAAACCGCAACCACGCGTATTTCCGGGCCGGTGAGGGGCAACGCGCATTGTCCCGGGGCGATATAATCCATGTACCGGGACCCGCACTTTCGACTTTGTTTCCCTTTTTCTCTGTTTTCTATTGTGCGAGAAAAGATTGATTAACAAGAGATTTTTATTGATCGATCTTAATTAGCCTCGAATTAGCGTAAATTAAGTACCAGCCACTGTATCGGACATTCTAGTAACTTCGAATTCGCACTATGCACGCCCGTGATTGGTTTTTAGTTTTCATTGCAATTTTCATCCCTCCCTTAGCAGTCTGGCTAAAAAGAGGTTTTTTCACGAAGGATCTGCTCATAAATTTTCTGTTATTCTTACTAGGGTTCTTCCCTGGCCTGATCCATGCTTTGTACGTGATCAGCTGTCATCCATATGAAGAGAACGAGGCCCAGTATTCGCATCTCTCTTCTACCGATGATAACTATGGTAGTTTGGCATAAGTGACTCCTTTTTCTTTACGCCCCTTCGCAGAATTTCGTAGAAAGTGATATATGGCTCTTTACTACACTTCCCTTTCTTTTCATTTTCCTTTTTTTTTTTTTTTTCAATTTTCTGTACTGTGTGTACGTGAAATGAATAATTATGTAATGGCAAGCCATCTCATCGCTGCCGGGCTAAGTAAATCTATAACTCTAATATATTCATTTTCCCTCATTCAAGAAAAAATAAATCACTTTAGGTAGTATCAAAATGGATTTGTTGGGCGATATAGTGGAAAAGGATACATCCGACTCAGTTGAGAATAATGACAACGACGCCCTTATTACCAACAACTCCAGGACGGGATTTCCTGAGTTGTACAAACCCAAGAAAATATCATCTTGGAAAGAAAGGTTAAGAGAGAAAAGAGCCCAGAAGAAGACTGGTGCTAAGCAGATCGAGAAGCAACAGGCGACTACGGATGCCCCACTATCGGAGGCGAAATCTATCCATAATGAAAATATCAAAATCTTGCAGGGAATGACTGATGAACAAATAGCGCAAGAGCGTCAGGATTTGTTTGATTCTTTGGATCCCGGGCTGATTGCCAAGTTGTTGAAAAATATCAATAAAAGAGCGAAAGATGAAAACAATGCCCCATTATTTGCAGAAATAGAAGGTGCTTCTGGAACCTGGGTAGGTGGCAATAAGCAAGGCATATACGACCTGCCACCTTTAGAGGATGAAGATGTAAACGCTGCTCTAGAGATTAAGCCTAAGTCAGGCATAAATCCAAAACACGTTCAGTTTGAAGAAGATGATGATGAAAAAAATAATGATGATGTCGATGATATCGCGCCCCTAGATTTCCAGATGGCACAAAGCATTGATCATATGAAAAATGAAGACCTATTCAAAGACGTTCATTTTATCAAAGAAAACAATCAGAATGAAGCGGATTTGGAAAAACTTGATATCAATGATCCTGATTTTAATGATAAATTGCATGAAAAATATTTCCCCGATTTACCAAAGGAGGTCAACAAACTAAAATGGATGAAATCGGTGCAACAGGAAACAAACAAGAATTGCATCATCGAAGATGTGTCTGAATGTAGATTTGATTTTAATGGTGACCTTGTTCCGCCCACGAGGCAAATAGACTCTACCATCCACTCAGGATTGCACCATCACAGCGACTCACCTGAACTCGCTGGTTACACAATAGTGGAATTAGAACATCTTGCCAGATCTACTTTTTCCTCTCAAAGATGCATTGCTATACAAACTTTGGGGAGAATACTTTATAAACTAGGTCAAAAGAGCTACTACCAACTAGTGCCAGAGATAGACGCAGAAACATACAAGGAAGATGGAAGTATATCGAACGTTATGGATAAGATCTATTCCATGTTTTGGGACTTAGTTAAAGACGGGAAAATCGTCGAATCACTAGAAATCGCTTCTGATGAAAAATTCACTAGAAACTTGTCAGTCAGAAATTATGCTATTGATGCACTTTGGTTATGGAAACAAGGTGGTGGGGACTTTCGAACCAAGAAATAGATAGAAGATAAAAAAAATAGTAGTACATAAAGGTGCGCCAAGCAGCATCTATTCGTAAAAATAAGAAAAATGTGTCTCTCTGAGTCATGTTTATAGCTTCTTTTTGTACAAAACTGTCTCAAATATTTTCTCTTCTATGATCTCCCAAAATCCATGTAACTTTCCATCATTTCCTCCACATGCCGACCATGTCATGTACCTCAAGCCGAAATCAACCAAACTTGAACGAAGAACTCAGACGAGTCTAGTAAAAGATCAGCAATGAAACACGTACAACATAACCGGTATTAATATAGGACATATTAAAAGTAGAGGGAAAAATTTAACAAAAATTAAAACACGAGGGAAACCAATCTTGAAAGTCCAATAAAATGAGAAGTGCATGGATCAAGTACCATGCAAAAGCAAAAAACAAAAAAAAGTCGCAACTTCAATCATGCCTATTCTCTCCAAATAACCTTTAGAACAAAAGTTAATTACAGGAAAGGGAAAATATTATTCTCCAAGGCAAATATCAAATCACTGGTCAAAAGAGAATAGTTTATCTTTGCACATTGACACATTCATCGAGGGTTTCAAGCACTTAAAAAGAGCAAGATTCAGTTCAAAAAATTGATCCTCGACAAACTTAAGTTGTGCAATTCATGTTAGTATATCCATATAAAGCTTATAGTATGATGATGAGTACTCTCATGGACTAGCTTTGTTATTCAAACTTTAAACTTCGGACACTTGACATTTTCTTCATTTGTTAGTAGTTCGACTGTAGTTACGTCGTAAGTCTCATCGTCAGTCTCATCGCATCTTTATTTATCAATTATGAAAAAAATTTTCACCTCATTTGGATACCCGGCTGGAATATTTGAACTAACCTGTATGGATTTACACGTCAAGATTTCATATCACGATATATTAGGGTAATACATTTGTGCTCAGCATTGTCCTAGAAATTCATTGGTATAAGTACTTATCATTTTCCGCACAAACACCTTGTGTGATAATGTGCAGGTCGCCCACCTGGATATTACTATCCGGATTATCATATAGTATGCCAGATATTATAGTTCCAGAACTTTTTCTTCCTTCGGACATGTACCATTTTCTCGGAGGTATTAGGTATTTTTCTATTTTGGGTTCCTTTTCCATTAACCTTCAGCGTGGCTTGAAAATGCTCTCGACTCAAATAATACACGCAAGCATAAAAACCAAGATGTCCATAATGAAGACTGTGCATGAATGGTCTTAACCATACCTATTTTGTGCCGACGAAAATTGTGACTAGCATCTTGTGAGTACTTTATTATGTAATTTGACCATTCCTCTCATGATCCGTATTGCTCTTGTGGATAAATATACGAAAATAGTACAATATCCAACTCTATAACCCTTGCATAATAAGGTATAAAACGCACGGTAGCAGAGATGAGGAAATAGAATTAAGAAATCTAATAAAGGTTAATTATTGACTGATTGGATACCTTGTCGAAGGGGTTTTTACAGGTTAAGAAAGGAAATATGCACATTCTCTTATAACCAGATCCGCCTAACACCAATATAACTTCTCATATAAAGCTTCCCCCTTTCCATTCTCTACTATGATGTCGTACCTATTCTGTTACACTACAGTGCCTGCTTGATTCCGCATTCATAATGGCTGTACAACGTTTACCTAATGCATTCTCGTCTGCAAAGCGTAGGGATATACGTCTTTTTTTGGTAATAATATGTACCAATTAGGAAACTGAGACCCTGCTTTCACGCGTGCTCCTACCCTTTCCAGTAATAAAAGTTCGGGTAAGATTTCTTTTCCAAACGAGCTTACGTGTCGCATCGACAAATATGGCGCTCTTATATAAGTAGGCGGCATCTAAAAAGAAATAAGATCTTTTTTCTATTGTGAAGACGTTGTCGTGTGAATATTAATAAAGAGTTGTAATTTGGTAACAAGACAATCAAGGAGTTAATATATAAAGTTCATCACTGCTCGGATCTCTCTTTTGTATAGAGTTCTGAAGCCCTCAAAGATTATAACCAACTAGTCGTCATTCATTTCAAAAAAATAAAGGAGAATTAGAGCTCTTCCACAAAAGCGGCTATTTCAGGCATAAGTTCAAATCAAGTTACCAATTTCACGCTCCTCATTCATTTTTCTGTATTATACTTCAATTATTTTTGCTTCTTTTTTTTTTTCAAAGCCGCCTGTTGTATCATATTAGCTGAAATGGAAAATTTATGCCCTCCACCTCCTTCCCAAAGGATGGATTTTTCCACTCCTCCAAGAAACAGGCATCGTCACAAAAGATCCTTTGCCATATCTGGAGATTTTGAATTTTTAAAACAACCTGCTTCTGCGCCTGTTTTCACTTCTGGATATGACTCACCTACCCTTGAGAATACACCAAGAAGAGCAAGCGGCATGAACTTGACAATGCCTGATGAATCTCAAAATGAATCGGCACTAGTACCTTCACCAAGCCCAAGGTTTTTCATCAGCGAAGCTTCCACATATACATCACCAGTTAAAGGAGTGCCGGACGCTATCATTAATTTGGATGATGTGCTCATTAATGAGCCGAGAATGTGTAGATCACATCGCAAAACCAAATCGGTACCAGTAAAATTGGACGAATTTTATTCCTCCCATAAGTGCAGCTCTGTACCAGAATTAACTATAAATGAAGAAATGGATGAAGACGACACCAACCCTCAGTTACTGGAGCCCGTAAAACCATTATCAACTTCTTTATCTACTGAAATGAATGAAGACAAGAGAATGGCATT
Organism: Saccharomyces paradoxus; assembly: GCF_002079055.1. Taxonomy (NCBI): domain Eukaryota; kingdom Fungi; phylum Ascomycota; class Saccharomycetes; order Saccharomycetales; family Saccharomycetaceae; genus Saccharomyces; species Saccharomyces paradoxus. The sequence goes on from NC_047490.1 coordinate 1,455,173, forward strand.
GAAAAATACCAGAAGCCATAACTCGTTAAAAATTCAGGCACAAAAGCAAAGGTACTACAACTCTGCAAGATATCTGCCTTTGAATAACGATGACAGAACAACAGATCCACAAAGTTTAACGAAGCAAAGCTCTGTTACATCTTTATTTTCTTCTAGGTCGATCACACCTGTATCGTGTAACATCAATAATGCTGGTAGAATCAATACCATCAATGGTAATTATCTGGATGATGTTCTTTATGATCTCGATACTCCTGCAACAACTTTGACTCAGGATATTGATAACTTCCAAACTAGTATCAGTGAAAGGGTTAGGCTGTCACCACAATCCTCTTCGATAAAAAAGTATTTTTCCAAAGATGGTAAATCCCTCAGCAGCTTCAATTTTCAGTCTCAAGAGTACGATATGGTATCCTTTACTGAAGATTTCGACCATGCAACGTCATTGTCCTCTTCTATTCTTGACTCTGAGAAACAAACAGATGATGAAGAAGAAAGTATTCCCGAAGAAATACTACGAGGAGAGCCCCTGCATGTATACAACGAAACCAATAAATCTGAAAAAAATGCCAGCTCGCCTACGAAGCAAAAGTCGGCCCCAACTGACAGAAATAGCAAGCACAAGTCAAGTCAATATGAAAAAAAACCTCACAAGAAGAATAGAAAATTTAAAATTTTTGCCAAATTATTCTGCACCAGGAAATAATAAAATAATTCAAGACATATAAACCACTCGATACCCATCATCTGCATAATTATAGAAGATATAAATACTAATAGATACCCGATTTATAACACTAGACATAACAATTTATGATTTCATAATAAAATTTTAAGTTCAGACTATGATAAATAAATAATATTAAGTAAGCGTTGCAAGCTAACGCAAGTATATATATAGAAATAGTAGAGGATATGGTTTAGTCTCTGTCCCTTCTTTCAAATGAATATTTAATGCTTTTTTTTCGGTTTATGTGCTCATGGTATTTTTATTTCTTTTCATTTGGAGACTTCTATATTGTCTAACTCGTCCTTCTCCTTAGCTGCAGCTTCTGCTTCTAATATATATGGCAACAAATAGGGAACATCCTCTTGAGCTTTGATCCATTCGTTTCTTGGCAATAAATGATGGGTCAACTCGGTTTGGTGAGCTCTGATTATTCTATATGCCCTGCAATAAGATTCATCTTCAGGCAGTCTTCTTAAAGCGGTCTGCATGACAGGGTTTTCCTCTGCAATTAAATCGTCAAATTTGAGGCCTAGTTTCTTGTAGCCTGCGAGGTTAATGAATTGATTGGCAACTGGGACACATAGCTTAGATAGGACAGGTGACTTCAAAATATAGTCACCAATTTTGACAATGGACGTAAAAGACTGTGGCATCTTATTCTTTTTAAAACTTCTAGTTACAGTTTTCTATTATTCTGATGAACTCTCAAACAACGATGTCAACAGCACTTTTTTCAAGCTTTTACATCTCTTCCCTTTTATTACTGCTTCCTGAAAGCAAATTGTTAGGCCCCTCGCCGGGGTGACCCGATAAAAAGCGCGTCGCTCCTGATTGGTCGAAACAAAATTATAGCGCAGTTACACATTTATGGGTAGGCTATATATGTCTAATAGATCTTAATAGTGATATTCTGTTGGTTTTTGACCAGCTGTGTTAGGAAAACCGCATTCCAGTAACGACTTGTCAACCAGATGAGGTTCTACAGTGAGTTTCTCCAGTTTTTCTTTGTCTTTAACTAAGATCATACCACAGTACCCCGTGGAGTTTATGTTTAACGTCAAAGGTGGTTTACTCTTAGCATGCGATCTTGGAACTACACAAATCCATTTCTTGGTCAATAGAACGTTGTATGACTTGGTCAACTCCGGAGACTCATTGGTCCAATCTTGGAAAAATGTAAGTGCTCTCTGCATCAAAGAAATGTAACACATAGCGAGAAGATCTTCGTCGACTTGATCAGGTGATTCCGGCAGTGGCAAAACAAAATGAGCAAAGGAAACCTTATCATCTTGTAATGGCTCTGCGTTGAAGGTGGGTAAAAAATGATCCTTTCCGTTACACAATGCGTCCTGGAAAGGAATAAATTTCTTAGGCATTTGCATTATTTGCAAGTGTTTGTGATCCTGTGAGGAACCGCTATGAGGCCCACAATTATAAAAGACCAGGTATCTTCCATCAGATACTTCACTATCTTTGCCTTCTTCGAGAGAACAGAGCACGTTGTAAGCAGTCATCAAATCACTCGGCGTTAAAGCTGATTTTTGGTCTTTAAACTCGCTTGTCACCAAGAGACTATGTTCAGGGACCACAGGAAATTTGTTGAGCAGCAGCTTATATTCTCCATCACCATTTACATCATCGGTCACCACTAGTTCCTTGTCTGGATTAGCAAATGGATCCACGGTCCTTGAATCGTTACTCTTTTTAGCATTAGGCTTAAGTGCCAAAGACGGGGCAAACGTCACCCAATATTGGGTCGCCGTTTGCGGATTTTTCAATTTCTTAGATTCTGCATGGGTTACTTTCAGATGTCCATCCTTTTCGGCTGCAACAAATCTATCGCGGATCTTCTGTTTCAAGTTTTTATCAACCATCTTTGTCTTCCTACTTTTCTAGCCCAGAAGTTCGGTTGTCTGATAGTTTATTTTCATACTTTAATAGTTCGAAATTAGGCAAAGTCATACACGTGACGCTGGTATGATCAAAATATTTTCTATATGGTTATTCATAATTGCATATTTACGACAGTACCTCAAAAAGTTCTAGCCTAATGCGGAGAAACATTCCGCGATCTACGCATTGGGTTCATTTAGTTTGTAATTGCCGGGACCGATTTTTTTTGCTTCTGACTGCTCAACTTAAGAATCTTGCATGACACTAAACGACTAGCGCAGTTCCCGCAATATCGGCCGAAATTTTATTTCACCAACATAACGATGAGTAAAAAAGAACATAAGTTTTCGAACAGATTCATCATTGTAACTAAACAACTACCAGAATAAGAGTCACAGTTCCAATTGAGTGCATGCGAAAAGAATCGCAATGCCGCGAATTACTCAAGAGATATCTTACAATTGCGATTATGGTGACAATACTTTCAACCTTGCTATTGATATAGGAGGCACCCTGGCCAAGGTCGTCTTCTCGCCTCTACACAGTAACAGACTAATGTTCTACACCATTGAAACAGAGAGAATCGACAAGTTCATGGAACTCCTGCATTCTATCATCAAAGAACATAACAATGGATGCTATGAAATGACTCATATAATTGCCACTGGTGGTGGCGCCTTCAAGTTTTATGATCTATTGTATGAAAACTTTCCTCAAATAAAGGGCATATCGAGGTTTGAAGAAATGGAGGGCTTAATTCAGGGTTTAGACTTCTTTATTCATGAGATTCCTGATGAAGTTTTCACTTACAACGATCAAGATGGCGAAAGGATAATACCCACCAGTTCTGGCACCATGGACTCAAAAGCTATCTACCCGTACCTTCTAGTCAATATAGGGTCGGGTGTTTCCATGTTAAAAGTCACTGAACCGAATAATTTTAGTAGAGTTGGCGGTTCTTCACTGGGAGGAGGAACCCTTTGGGGCCTGCTATCACTAATTACTGGCGCCCAAACTTATGACCAGATGCTCGATTGGGCGCAAGAGGGTGACAATTCTAGCGTTGATATGTTAGTTGGAGATATTTATGGAACAGACTATAATAAAATTGGCCTGAAATCTTCAGCTATCGCAAGCTCATTTGGTAAAGTTTTCCAAAACAGAATCACTTCCAACAAATCTTTGGCGAATGACGAGAATAAATTATATTCCTCACATGAGTCTATTGAGGAAAACAACGGACAAATGTTCAAAAACCCTGATATTTGTAAAAGCCTTTTATTCGCCATCTCCAACAATATTGGACAAATAGCCTATTTGCAAGCTAAAATCCACAATATACAGAATATATATTTTGGCGGATCTTATACCAGGGGACATTTGACAACCATGAACACTTTAAGCTACGCTATTAATTTCTGGTCGCAAGGATCAAAGCAAGCGTTCTTTCTCAAGCATGAAGGCTATTTGGGTGCAATGGGTGCTTTTCTAAGCGCGTCTCGTCATTAATCTACTAAGAAAACAAATACGTAGATAGATTTCACTTTTTTTTGGCTGGTAATATTACATACATTTCTATTTAGAAAAATTTTTATTTATTCGTTTGTTAGTTCGCTTATAATGTCATCCATCACCTCAAAGATTTGCATCTTACTATTATTTTGGTACCTATTGTTAAATTTACTGCTTGCTTCAATGTTAGTGACTATATTACCACCCGCTTTTTGTAAAATAGTAATATCCTTTATCATCGGCCTTTTTGAATCGCTTAAAGATATGGCTATTATATATTGCATATCTTTTATCTCAAATTGTACCTTACCAAGTTGGGTAAAGATTTCGAAATTTAAAATAGTCGACTTTAATCCTTCCGATAAGAAGTACTTTTCCCAGAATTTTATTAGCAGATTAATTGACTGACATAATTCTGATTCATTGGCCATTGTGTGCATTGAATCCTCTTTTTTTAGTTGCTCTCCTTTTCGTATCGTTTGATTTTTAACTTCACGCATTTCCTTCAACTCTTTCGTTAACTTTTGGTTTTGCTTCTGCAAAAATAGCAGTTTTTGCCAGTTCACGTATGTCTCCTCTACAAAACCATCTGAGTCACTTGAATTTAGTATGGTATCTTTTTCTCCTATCATGTTTTTATCTTCCTTGTTTGTAAAATGTTTCAGTTCGTTGAGTGAATCCCAACAACTTTCAATATCTCCTGTGGCCTCCAGATAGAGCTCATTTATTAAATCTTGCTTTTCGGCAAAATTACGGCCTGTCTCTTGAATTTCAGTTTTGATTTGTTCTATTTTACTTTCTTGAACATTCGAAATTTCTTCTTTCAGATCATTAACTCTTTCATTTAGTTTAACAAATTGAGGGTCTTTTTCAGAATTTAACTGCAGGGGTTTCGTCGAGGACAAAGTAAATCTAAAGAAATAGTCCAAGGTCTCCTGTTCCAGGTAGGTTAACTTAAGTAACTCCATTAGTTTATTGAATTCCTTGATTTTTGCACCTAAAATTTTGGGGTTTATGTATACCTCTTTTCCCTCTGCATCTGAGCTGTCATCGTTCCTAAGTGGGTTCACAAACTTGTTCTCTCCATTTATTGCTAAAATGCTGGAAGTAATTTCGTGCAACGTATTCTTGAGCCTTAGCTCTTGGTTATTTAGCACTTCTTCGCTACTCAGAGCAATAGCATCCTCAATGTCCGTTAACACTGTCTCATAGTCCTTTATACTCGCACCCTCCATATCCATTTCTTTTACTAATTTTATTTCAAAGCTAGTCTATGTATCCTTTTCTATTACCTGAAATTTTTTTTTGGTGTTGTTTATTCTTTTGTGTTTATAAATAATAAGTTACGCGACCTTGACTTTTTTACATGAGCTTTTAATCAACTGCCTAGTTTCAAAGCGATAATACCAAAGGGAGGATAAATGCTGTTTTCTGATGATATTACTTAGTACATATGCTCTAATTTACTTTTCACCGTTTTTGAATTGGAAAATATTGTTTATCCGAACGATGTTAGGTCAAATTTTATTGACGGGCGCTACTAAATATTCTAAATACAATAATCAATTCATGTTGGCCCTCTACCATTATTAACTCAAGAAAAATAATGTTTACGTGATTATCTGGCAAGAAACAGGTCATTAAAATGAAATTACCATCCGATATCTAGTACGCCCTGTACTGGCCCCCAAATAAACCCCACAAGGAAGCACTTACAGCTGGCTGAAACCATTTGTATTAGCTAGATAAATGCTGTGCAACAGAGCGGATGAAAAAAAATTGTAGTACTTTGTCGGGGACCTACCGTAGCTACCGTAGATTAGGTTGTTAGCTACAACAGATAAAAGATAAAGATTACGAACATATTTACTGGTAGGTATGTATACCTCTAACTTCAAAAATCCTTAACCTATAAACACTGAAGCACACTACCCGCAGTAACCAACACTTTTTAAAGCTGCTTACATTTGCATAGTAATATAAGGAATATTCTAATTATCACGCTTTCGCTCAGTTCTCTAGGGCGTTGATGGATCTCACAGCTGTGGAATGGGCAGAGGCTGGATTCACACCTGTTACCAATCTTCCGTCAGTGATGGAATAATCATCCCAAGGGCCAACAGGAGCTAGATATTTAGCTCCATATTTTTTAGCGATGTCTTCAACAGTTGCCAAGTTCTTAGCTTTCAAAATACTATCAACACCCAAAATGGTTTCACCAACATCAGTAAAACCAGTGATGGATTTGCCTTCAACCAATGGTCTCCCTGTTTCTTTGTTTGTTAACCCATCAAAAATAGCAGGACCGTGACAAACAGCTGCGACAACACCACCGTTAGCATAAATTTCAGAAGCAATGTCCTGCAAGTCTTTTGCCTTTGGATAGTCAAATAAAGTACCATGACCGGCAGATGCAAAAAAAATTTGATAATCGTCGGCGTTTACCTCTTTTGGTGTCTTGATTTTAGCCAATGTCTTATTGAAGTCGGAGTCTTTGTTCTCAAAGTCCACTTTGTCTTGACCATTTAGAAAATCCTTGACTAAGGAATGTTCATCCCAACCAAATTTGCCAGTTTCGGATACAAAATCGACTTCAAAACCTTCTTTCTTGAATGAGTTGAAGGGATGTAAAGCTTCTATAACAAAGACACCCGTTTTGGCGCCGTCACTGTAGAATACATCATTATATGAGGTAAGAGCTAGTAAAACTTTTTTTGTGGTCATGGTAAATCTGTCTAAGTAGTTTCTGTGTGATTGATTACTTTGGGAGAAGTGAAAAATAAGTCGTTAATAGAATTTAGCGGAAAATAAAGGGATGAATGCTCCCTTTTATTCTTCTATTTAAATAGCTGATTTAAATCGCGACAGAAATCGAATATAAGGGGACCGTTCAAGCCATCCCTTGAAAAGATTTTCTATTCCTTCCAGAAAGACCTTGTACATGCACCTCATGCCAAGCTATTTGATTTTCAGGATGTGATTACGTAACAATAATTTTCTACTTACTTGTAGTCCAGATTCCTCTTCGGAACTTATGGATCCGTCAGAAAGAAAAGCCGTCCCTACAAATATCCTGTCGTTTGCGTTAGTCAGCGTCATTTTTGTGTTCCGTAGTAATCAGAAAACTTTTCAGAAGAAACGATCTTATCTGTTCCAACAGTATAGCTGTTTTTTAATGAAGCTTACCAATTTACTAATGTGCTTAATAAAGCACATAAAAGCTAACATGTAGCGCAAAAACATTATTGTGTAACAAAGTGGTGTATTTATAATGGAGAATTCACTGTCGCAGGAATATCCTTATCGTGTGTTCGATGACTAAAAGAACTTGCTTATTCGTCTTTCTCAACCACTTTTTAGCACTACCGTTTATTTTGAATCCAGAGTGGAAATGCGGCGCTGGCTATTTGTTTCAAACTACCCAAAAAGTATCATGCATTTTCCTCAGTGTTGGGTAAAATACATACCAGTTCCCGTCTTTCAAAAATCAAGACATAAGAATATGTTTGTTTTCGAAGGATCGAATTCAAATAGAAGACACCCATCGTTTCCAGACTAGTTGTCATTAATCGACTTCTGATATTTTCTTGATATAATATTACATACAGTTACATTTTATAAACAAACAGTATCACGCAGAAACGTAACATTGCAAACACAAAACGCATCAATCATGATTGAAATATTTTATTCAAAATACCCTTTTGAAAAATAAGGAGACCACGAGCGGCTCAAAAATGTTGTTTATGTGTATCGTTTGTTAGCAGAAACTACAAAAAGATAACAGCAGCGAGCGCAGCGCCCATCAAACCCGTACCAGCAGCGATGGAATCAGCCGCACCGGTGTAATTCACGACTTGAGCGGTGGTGGATGACTTACCATTTGTCAAAGTCTCGACGGTGGTGGTTGGAACTTTTGGAATAGAAGAAATAGCTTTTGAGCTTGCAAAGGAACCCGATGCCCCACCGTTGCTACCTTCACCAGTATGAACAAACTCAGCATCCTGGGTTACGCTCTTTGTGCGAGCCTGCCCATTTTTAGTAGCAGTAACGACAGTAGTGATACTTGACTTAGAGGATGTCGTTGTAGATGCTTCGACAGCAGAAGAAGCTTTGGAAGCAGATGAGATTTTTGAAACAGCAGATGAAGCTTTAGAAGTAGAAGAGATTTTTGAAACAGCGGAAGAAGCCCTCGTATAAGAAGCCGAACTTTGGAGAGCAGAAGAGATTGTTGCAGCAGAAGAGGTCTCAGTAGAAGACATCTCAGCAGTAGAAGACATCTCAGCAGTAGAAGAAGTCTGAACAGCAGAAGAGGTCTCAGTAGAAGACATCTCAGCAGTAGAAGACATCTCAGCAGTAGAAGAAGTCTGAACAGCAGAAGAGGTCTCAGTAGAAGACATCTCAGCAGTAGAAGAAGTCTGAACAGCAGAAGAAGTCTCAGCAGAAGAAATCTCAGGAGCAGAAGAAGAAGTCTCAAGAGTAGAAGTACCGGAAATTACAGCGGTGGAAGCAGGAGCACGTTCACCTTCACCAGTCCATACGAAAGTAGCGTCTTGAGTGACGGTCTTGGTGTAGACGTGTCCATTTTTGGTGGCTGTGATGGTGGTAGTTATACTCGAACCAGAACCTTCATCAGTAGTGGTACCCTCTGCAGAAGCGGAAGGCTCTGCAGCAGAAGTTATAGCAGCAGAAGTTACAGCAGAAGTTACAGCAGAGGTAGCAGCAGAGGTAGCAGCAGGAGCACGTTCACCTTCACCAGTCCATACAAAAGTAGCGTCTTGAGTGACGGTCTTGGTGTAGACGTGTCCATTTTTGGTGGCTGTGATGGTGGTAGTTATACTCGAACCAGAACCTTCATCAGTAGTGGTACCCTCTGCAGAAGCGGAAGGCTCTGCAGCAGAAGTTATAGCAGCAGAAGTTACAGCAGAAGTAGCAGCAGGAGCACGTCCACCTTCACCAGTCCATACAAAAGTGGCGTCTTGAGTGACGGTCTTGGTGTAGACGTGTCCATTTTTGGTGGCTGTGATGGTAGTAGTTATGCTCGAACCAGAACCTTCATCGGCTGAAGGTTCGGCAGCGGAAGATACAGCAGAGTTAGCAGCGGAAGATACAGCAGAAGTTACAGCAGAGGTAGCAGCAGGAGCACGTTCACCTTCGCCAGTCCATACAAAAGTGGCGTCTTGAGTGACGGTCTTGGTGTAGACGTGTCCATTTTTGGTGGCTGTGATAGTAGTAGTAATACTCTCGCCCAGGGCGGCAACGGTAATAGCAGATAGTGCTAAGGCGGAAGAAAATCTCATTTTCGGGTATTGCTATTGTTATTACTATTATTATTTAAGCGAAGGAATGAGCTTTCTGGTATTAGACAATCTAATCAGGAACATCCGATGGTTAGAATAAGTATTAGTTTAAATAGTGCAAATATTCACTTTAAAAAATGGTATACGAGTGCCAAATAATAACTAGATATCCATTTTTTGCACCCTTTCCCGGAACTCTGGTATTGAGCCCTGAGGTGTCTGTCATTGCATTATGCCAAAATGCGACAGCGCGGTTTGGAACAAACAGGGTGCAGAACAGGGTGCACGGCATAGTTAAAAACGAAAGCGTGTGGGATTGTTTAAACTCTGATTGTAATTGGTAACCATTCACTGTTTATTTCTTTTATCTTGTGATAATTCTACGAGGTAATGACCATCAAAAGACTAAACCCGATTGCTCAAAAAAGTGCTCAGCGCGATCACTTTCATCGGGCGAGTAGTATTTCATAGTAAGAACCTACTCTTGAAAGTATCATTTGGAAATAGCAATTTATAAACCGATTAATATGATCTCTTAATTTTATTATACCAGTTGGCTCTTTTTTCCACAACTGCCCCTTTTACTTTCCTTTAACGCTTCTTATGAGATAGTCCTTGAGAGTAAAATAATCAGTGGAAATAAAAGGACGATAGTTTTCTCTGTTGACTACAAGTAATCGATGTGGTAAGTAACATGAAGCAATATGGGAATACGCAGGTAGATAGATGTTTGTGGCTAACTTACCTTGTTATTGTATTATATAGTAGCGTTGTGTAGCCACTGTACCTCCGGTTATGGCCAGTCGTTTTCCTGTATCTGTTATTCCGGGGTTTTAGAGTTGTGCATGGTTCAGAGGCCCACACGCTATATAGATAGGCACCTTGAAAGAATTTTGCTGATTCTAGTGCAAAGGAATCGAAAGAAAATAAGTAAAATCTGAAATTATGCGCACGTACAATAATCTGTTTTCCAGTTGTGGAAGATAAAGCAGAACTAACTAGGTTCGTTTGGAAAGCACAGTGCAGAATGGAAAAGAAGAAAGATAACTGTTCTTTCAAGCTCGGGTTTGAACATTTATAGGTAATTGGACAGAAGAACTATTCTGCAATCGCCTATAAAAGTCGATTTTGTTTAAGAAAATTGGAATATTGAAGGTCGAATAAGTTCACTCGTCAGGAGTACAGGTTGACAGTGGGGTCGTAAGGATTTTTAGTGTGATGCTAATACATCATTTTAATTCTCATGTAGCTCCAAGGAAAGGTCCGAAAGTTCTTAGACAAAAGAAAAAGAAGTTACTCAACATTAAAACAGAGAAGATCGCCAGATAAAAGAAAAAGGTTCAATAACTCCATCATTTAATTGACCTGGGTAATTTGCTCGCATAGCATTATTTCTACTAAAATAAAGAACCTTATAGAAGAACAGATTAAAATGCAACGCTATCCGACGGTACCAAGTGAGCACGTTGAAATAATAGCCCTACTGATAATACATGCTTGGGGGATGTGGATGTGTTTACCATTTCAACGCCATACTCGACATCAAATGATGTTTCACAGTTGAAAACTAAACATCGAAAGAGCAAAGGACCACCATACGCAGAGGCGATCAGCACGGCAGTTTCACCATGATCAAATATTCGTGCAACATTGTATTTGATATCGAACTGTCTACATCAAATAAAAAAAATGAATGCCGCGAAGCCTTTGAGTGTCTTACAGTGTGTTCGAAGAAGTAAAACATTGAGACATTGCGAATTCCTCTTGTCTGTTTGGAAAGCTTTGCCGAGGAAAACTACCCGAAAATACAAAACTTACTAATGACGCTTCGCAGGTGAATCTGCAATGGCTCTGTATACTTGTTTTTACAATTCTTGCAAAGAAGCACCTTTCAGTTTGGATATCACGGGCGATCTGACAGTATTGATCCATATTCTCCATTATACATATGGCCATTTTTTCCTTGGCAAACAATGCCCCACAATCATGTACATCGAGTACGTCATCACCATAAGGGGATACAACCAGAATGCGGCCAAGATAAAATTAGAGGGCTGCAGAAGGTACTACCTATACCCATTGCCAAGGCTAGGAGACACCATCCATTGCATTCTCGTTGAAATAGGCCAATCATCAAACACTATACACAGCAATAACGGACGTACGGACGAAATAAGAGCCGTTGTCACAAATGTAGCAATTTTGTCCCACTACTTCAGTGCGTTTGACCCATTTGGCTCACTTTGACTCAATCTTGCGTCATTTTAACTGGGATGAAGGGTTCGGTTTTGTCCTTTTGCGGTTGCCGTTTACCCCACGGCGATGCCATTTACTACCTGCATTTGAGTAGCATCTCCGTTTCGCGGGGTATTCGGCGCTATGTTGCTGTTCGAGCGGCTCTGTTCACTGCATGAAAATAAAATAAGCACGAAGTGTCCAGCCATCCACTACGTCAGAAAGAGATAACGGTTGTACAGCGTTTCTCGGGCCATGCACCGTTTTTGGTTGATTATTCTCGCCAGGTGTAGCTATTGCACTTGGCTGCCTCGCGATAGCAATAATCTGACCGAGTGCAGATCCCGGTAAGGGAACCGCATTGGTTCACCTTGGTAGGGTTTTCATTAGGGACGTTCGCAAGGAAAAGCAAGTAAACAGGGAAATTGAGAAAGTTTAAGTGAGATTTTTTAGCTTCAATTTTGTCCTTTCCACGCTGTTTGGTCTCAGAGGGTCAGAATTGCAATTCAGGAGTAGCTACGCTCATAATATATAAATATGTATGAATTATGGTCCTTTCTTGATTCTAAATAACTATCTTGTATATGAATTCTCATTTGTACGCAAGAATAAAGAAAGAAAAAGAGAGCATAAAAGGTTTCTGAGCATGAAGGATTCAAAACTTTCTAAGTTTAAAGGCAGATTTATGAGCAGAACCAGTCACTGGGGACTTACTGGTCAAAAGTTGCGCTACTTCATTACAATCGCATCTATGACAGGTTTCTCACTGTTTGGATACGACCAAGGGCTGATGGCAAGTTTAATAACGGGTAAACAATTCAACTATGAGTTCCCAGCTACTAAAGAAAATGGGGATCACGACAGACACGCAACTGTAGTGCAGGGCGCTACTACATCCTGTTATGAATTAGGTTGTTTCGCAGGTTCGCTGTTCGTCATGTTCTATGGAGAAAGAATTGGTAGGAAACCATTAATCTTGATGGGTTCTATAATAACCATCATTGGTGCTGTTATTTCTACGTGTGCATTCCGTGATTACTGGGCGTTGGGCCAGTTTATCGTTGGAAGAGTTGTCACAGGTGTTGGAACAGGCTTGAATACATCTACTATTCCCGTTTGGCAATCGGAAATGTCCAAGGCAGAAAATAGAGGTTTGCTGGTCAATTTAGAAGGTTCCACAATCGCGTTCGGTACTATGATTGCTTATTGGATTGATTTTGGGTTTTCTTACACGAATAGCTCTGTTCAGTGGAGGTTCCCCGTATCAATGCAAATCGTTTTTGCACTCTTCCTGCTCGCTTTCATGATTAAATTACCTGAATCGCCACGTTGGCTAATTTCTCAAAGTCGAACTGAAGAAGCTCGCTACTTAGTGGGAACACTAGATGACACGGATCCAAATGATGAAGAAGTTATAACAGAAGTTGCTATGCTTCACGATGCTGTTAACAGGACCAAACACGAGAAGCATTCACTGTCTAGTCTGTTCTCCAGAGGTAAATCTCAAAATCTACAGAGGGCTTTGATTGCAGCTTCAACGCAATTTTTCCAGCAATTTACCGGCTGTAACGCTGCTATCTACTACTCTACTGTGTTATTCAACAAAACGATCAAACTAGACCATAGATTATCAATGATCATAGGTGGGGTCTTCGCAACCATCTATGCCCTATCCACTATTGGTTCGTTCTTCCTAATTGAAAAGCTAGGTAGACGTAAACTGTTTTTATTGGGTGCCACAGGTCAAGCAGTTTCATTCACAATTACATTTGCATGCTTGGTCAAAGAGAACAAAGAGAACGCAAGAGGTGCTGCCGTCGGCTTATTCTTGTTCATTACATTTTTTGGTTTATCTTTGTTATCATTGCCATGGATATACCCACCAGAAATTGCATCTATGAAAGTTCGCGCATCAACAAATGCTTTCTCTACATGCACTAATTGGTTGTGCAACTTTGCAGTTGTCATGTTCACTCCAATTTTTATTGGACAGTCGGGATGGGGTTGCTACTTATTTTTTGCTGTTATGAATTATTTATACATTCCAGTTATCTTTTTCTTCTACCCTGAAACTGCCGGCAGAAGTTTGGAAGAAATCGACATCATCTTTGCTAAGGCTTACGAAGATGGCACTCAACCATGGAGAGTTGCCAACCACTTGCCTAAGTTATCCTTACAGGAAGTCGAAGATCATGCTAATGCATTAGGCTCCTACGACGACGAAATGGAAAAGGATGACTTTGCTGAAGATAGAGTAGAAGATACCTACAACCAGATTAACGGCGACAACTCATCTAGTTCCTCAAATATCAAAAATGAAGATACAGTTAATGATAAAGCAAATTCCGAAAGCTAATTCATACATATTTTACGAACTCACAATTTCATTTTGTACTTTACTTAAAGAAGCACTTTTGCAGGGTCTATATATATTCCTCGCAGCACAAATAATATTCATATTACTATACAATTTTACTATTTTTCATCCACCTGCCAATCTTTCTTTTGGAGAAAGTATGATCTTTTCAATTTTCTTCCGCTTGTCGGAAAAGCAATAAAAAAGCTTATAACCTAGTCCGACCCCTGTAGTCTTGATATTTACCAAAATGTAATAATACTCCAAAAAAGTATTCTCATAGTATTTTTTTATTGATAGGGGGGGACGTTTTATTGCATTGGAGCAAAGACGGAGAACTTAAGCGGAAGATGCTGAATATCAGGGTGAGAGTATTTTAGCAGGGTGACGCTACGGATGTTCTATACTAACCTACGAATTTCTAATTCATCCTTCCTGATGGGACACGATCCAAAGAGCTATTGTACCGTGACTTAACAGCAACATACAAAAAACCACAACTTTTCACTTTCTGTGTTCTCGCCCTGTTATTCCCCTTGCAAAGGGGGTTTTGGAGCAAAATCTCTAAATTGCCATGAATACAGTGCAAGGCTTTAAACAATAATATCGTAACAGAGCTTTACAGTGGTCTATTCCTCATGCCTATGCTCTTTATGCCTTTGCCAGTTTGATATCAGCAGAATCCGGTCCAACTTAAGTTTGAGCGCTGGCCCGACATAAGCTCTGTACCTCAAAACCTAGCAGCATTTTATACGCATATCAAAAACAAGATAAGCGGCATTGTACATCGCCTAATGCAGTTTACCACAGCTACTCTTGACAACAATCGCAAAAGATGAAATCGTACGTGTGAAGGCAACCAAAATACTGGACATATCACACAATAAACGCCATATCAGACATTGGAAGCATTTACAGACTTTACACACATATCCAAATTTGGTTTTTACATAAAATGGTTTACGTTGTGGCATTCTCTATCGTTTTCGAATAATGATGAGATGTTGTTCCAAAAGAAAAGTTAATACAGAAAAATGACCCGCCTTTCCTGTTTACCGTTAAACTTCTCAAAAAAAGTATACTCGACTCAGCGTGTTTAAGATTAGTGACGGATAAAATTGCATGTAACTTGATGCTGCGAATACAAATTGACTTTACCCTCCGCAACCCAACGAACCCAACGGCCCTCAATTGATAGATATGTTCCTATTGCCTAGCAGGGCTAATTTAGCCTTTTTCAAAACTACAGGCGTTTTTGCTAGATTTCCTTTGCTAAATAGAACCATTTCAACTTCATCATCTTTCCTTTCGTATAAACTATCAAAGGATGTAACTAGGGTATCAACTTCGCCTCCAAGGCCAAAGAGAATTGTTGTTGCGATTACTGGTGCGACTGGTGTTGCATTGGGAATCAGACTTCTTCAAGTGCTAAAAGAATTGAGCGTGGAGACTCATTTGGTAATATCAAAATGGGGTGCAGCGACAATGAAATATGAAACAGACTGGGAACCGCATGACGTGGCGGCCTTAGCAACCAAAACATACTCGATTCGCGATGTTTCTGCATGCATTTCATCCGGATCTTTCCAGCATGATGGTATGATTGTGGTGCCCTGTTCTATGAAATCGCTAGCTGCGATCAGAATCGGTTTTACAGAGGATCTAATTACAAGAGCTGCTGATGTTTCGATTAAAGAGAATCGTAAGTTACTACTAGTTACTCGGGAAACCCCTTTATCCTCTATCCATCTTGAAAACATGTTGTCTTTATGCAGGACAGGTGTTATAATTTTTCCTCCGGTACCTGCATATTATACAAGACCCAAGAGCATGGATGACCTATTGGAGCAAAGCGTTGGTAGAATCCTAGACTGCTTTGGTATCCACGCTGACACTTTTCCCCGCTGGGAAGGAATGAACAGCAAGTAGTACTTTTCCTGAGCATTTTCTTATGTTATTTAACTATTAATAGAGTTGATTTGTTATTTTCTGGGATTTTTATATATTTCCTTTGAATAAATTTGTTGCAGCTGAAATACAAACCGTACCTGCTGATATCATTCTAACTGAAGCCCAGATATTTGTACATTTACTTACCCATTTAAACGTCAGCTTAAATACCGGTAAAACAATACTTTACTAAATACGCATTTCAATCTTTGCGCATATTTTTACGAATGTTCAAATTGTGCACGTAATTTTATGTCAGAGTGACCGCCGTGGTAGCGTACTTTTTCCTATTAGGACAAGCTCGTGATATTGAGAATGTAAACGAACACCATATATCTTTCTTGATTTCAATTTCCTCTAAAACGCTCTGTTCTTGATATTATTACATCACCAACTTCAAAGAATCGTCAATTTACATATCAAAATGAGGAAGCTGAATCCAGCTTTAGAATTCAGAGACTTTATCCAAGTTCTAAAAGACGAAGATGACTTAATCGAAATTACTGAAGAGATAGATCCAAATCTAGAAGTAGGTGCAATCATGAGGAAAGCGTACGAATCTCACTTACCAGCTCCATTATTCAAAAATGTCAAAGGTGCTTCGAAAGATCTTTTTAGCATTTTGGGTTGTCCAGCCGGTTTGAGAAGTAAGGAGAAAGGAGATCATGGTAGAATTGCCCATCATCTAGGGCTTGACCCAAAGACAACGATCAAGGGAATCATAGATTATTTGCTGGAATGTAAGGAGAAGGAACCGCTTCCCCCAACTACTGTTCCTGTGTCATCCGCGCCTTGCAAGACACATATACTTTCCGAAGATAAAATCCATCTACAAAGTCTGCCAACGCCATATTTACATGTTTCAGACGGTGGAAAATACTTGCAAACGTATGGGATGTGGATTCTACAAACTCCAGACAAAAAATGGACTAATTGGTCAATTGCTAGAGGTATGGTTGTAGATGACAAACATATCACTGGTCTGGTAATCAAACCGCAGCACATTAGACAGATTGCCGACTCTTGGGCAGCAATTGGCAAAGGAAATGAAATTCCTTTCGCTTTATGTTTTGGTGTTCCCCCAGCGGCCATTTTAGTTAGTTCCATGCCAATCCCTGAAGGTATTTCTGAATCGGATTATGTGGGCGCAATCTTGGGTGAGTCAGTTCCAGTAGTAAAATGTGAAACTAACGATTTAATGGTTCCTGCAACGAGTGAGATGGTATTTGAGGGTACTTTATCCTTAACAGATACACATCTAGAGGGCCCATTTGGTGAGATGCATGGATATGTTTTCAAAAGCCAAGGCCATCCTTGTCCATTGTATACTGTCAAAGCTATGAGTTACAGAGAAAATGCTATTCTGCCTGTATCGAACCCAGGTCTTTGTACGGATGAAACTCACACCTTGATTGGTTCACTAGTGGCTACTGAGGCCAAGGAGCTTGCTATTGAATCCGGCTTGCCAGTTCTCGATGCCTTTATGCCGTATGAGGCTCAGGCTCTTTGGCTTGTCTTGAAGGTGGACTTGAAAGGGCTGCAAGCATTGAAGACCACACCTGAAGAGTTTTGCAAGAAGGTCGGTGATATCTACTTTAGGGCAAAAGTTGGATTTATCGTCCATGAAATAGTCTTAGTTGCAGATGATATCGACATATTTAACTTTAAAGAAGTCATCTGGGCCTATGTTACAAGACACACGCCTGTTGCAGACCAGGTGGCCTTTGACGATGTCACTTCTTTTCCTTTGGCTCCCTTTGTTTCGCAGTCATCTAGAAGTAAGACTATGAAAGGTGGAAAGTGCGTTACTAATTGCATATTTAGACAGCAGTATGAGCGCAGCTTTGACTACATCACTTGTAATTTTGAAAAGGGATATCCAAGTGAATTAGTTGATAAAGTGAATGAAAATTGGAAGAAGTATGGATACAAATAATTGTTTGTCAAATTTCTTCTGATTTGGCTGTTCCAAACAATTTACAAATTATGGTAGTTTGTTTGTAATTACGAGCAGTGAGCCGACTTTGATGTGCATATTTGATAGGAAGTAAAGATAATATTATGTATAAAATATGTACTAGAAGTTGTCGAGGATTCGGGAATTCATGAAAACAGCACGAACATAAATCATATTTATTGATATTCTCCTAGGGGGCCCCGGCTAGCGGCTGGAACTTTATAGTTTATTATCTTTTAACATCATGTACGATAATGTTATTGGAACATAAAACAATGCGCCAGATATTAGTTGATGCAAAAGATGAATGATAGGATGATTTTTTTACCTATTTAACACCTCAGATCAGTTCCTGCAGCCCATTATACTGCACCAAGATGAAATAAGTTTTAGAAGTGGTGATTATATATATAGCCGTATATGGGCATAGATTATTTGTAATTGCTATTATTTTTTTTGTCACTGATAATTTGAATTCTAGCTTGACAAAGATGTTTAAAGCCTACTGCACATTCGCAACACGTGACTAATGAATGCTTGTGAACTCATCTTCTTGTTTGGGTAACTGGTCGTCTCAAGGTAACATTACATATAAGCGTTGATAGTTAGAGGTTAATAATAGTATTAATGAAGAGTAAGTATGGGTCTTCTTGTACTATAGAATAGAGGTATATAAAACACACGCCGATTGGTCATATTAATTATGACCAATATAATAGTGATTCCGGTAGTTACTATACATTGATGTGACGACTCATATTCCTCATATATGTACCTACCATATCATGTTCAACTAATAGATCTTTAACTCAGTTTCAGTATTGTCTGAGCTTCTTTTTTAACATTCCTTCTGCAATAGGTGCAATCACACTTAAACGTATACGAGGTGTACATTAATATAGGATGTAAGCATTTAGATGGTTACCATAGCAACCCATGTCGCTATTAATTACTACTCGTACCAACAATAAGAATGGGCTAAATATCGTGAAATGAGTAGGCATCATCGACATGATGCTGTGTATGTTGCTCCTATAAGCTCTATAAGTAACTGTGCAATAATCTTACCACATTATGTCATCTAATCTACATTGAAATTCCATCTGTCGCAATATGGCCCTTTAATATCACCCGATCTCTGATCAAATATTACACGATGAAGAATAAGCCATTCAGAGAATCGAAAAAAAAGTCACAAATACATCGTATGAACATCACACACAGATACCACCCGAACGAATATGGCACCACACCACTGCCTACCATTGTATACCCATTCAAGAGGAGCACGACTTGCGCGCTTTCCTAACCTAAGCATCCATAATTTCAGTCTTTTCTTTGCCTTATAAAAGTTCTTATTAAGATTAGTCTAATGAGATAATGATATTATATGGTATTGTGAAGAGAGTCGCAAGGAATTGAAGTGCCGGGTATTCACCTAAAAAGTGACTGTACGCTCATTTTCTTTCTTTGCTTAAGATAATAATAGGTTATGTATAGTATGCGATTATAATCTGTTCTCTTTCTTCAAAATTTGGGCAGCAGTATCATGGACAGTTTCGTGTAAACTGGTGAACTCAAAACCAACTATTTTCTTCGTTACGCTATTATCAGTAGTTGAACCGCGGTCAATGACTTGGTCACCTGTTCCAGGCTTGCCCAAAGGTATAACACCTCTTAGTTGAGGAAAATCTTTGTTCAAAATATCCAAGATATCTTGATTTCCAAATTTACCGTTAGTCACAACCAATCTCTTGTCAATAGTGTTTTCCTTCTGGAAGGCATACAAATGCGCTAAGGCCACATCCCTTACATCAGTAAAAATGGAATGAAGATCGGGAATGCTGGCATCTACTGGAGTATGAATCAAGACATTGATTATCTCACAAGAGGTATTCAAACGTCTTTGCACATCCTCATCGAAAAGTTGGGGACCAAAAACAAGAGAAGGGTTGACGGTTGTCAGTTTGAACTTAACATGACCTTCATTCTCTTTTACAAAGTCCCAGGCAGCCTTTTCAGCAAACTTCTTGGATGCAAAATAGGCATTTATTCCATCAATTTGACAGCTCTCCCATGTTGCCTCATTCCAACTATCTTCTGTAAATACTACATTGAAATCGTCCATTTTTGCAAGGGTTATAATAGCAGTACAAGAAGAAGTCACAACAACGCGTTCTACGGTGTCAGCTGCATATTTTTTGATAGAGTTTAGAATGTTTTTTGTACCTTCTAGTGCGGGAATCAACAAATCCCTTTCATACTCAGTAGTATCATAATGAAAAGGAGACGCCGTATGTAAAACGTACCTAATCTCGCGTCCACGTCTTTCTAAAACATCATCGAAAGCATTTGGTTGGGAAATATCAGGAACAATCTCTAAGGACAAATCAGGGTTAAGCTGGAATTGTCTTAGCAATTTTGCCTTTTTCTCATGAGATCTCACGGTTCCGATAACCTTATAATCCTGTTTCAACAATTGCGACACTATATGCAAACCAATAAAACCTGAGGCGCCAGAAACAAGAACCGAATTAGACATTGAGTGAAAGGAAGGAAAGCTTTTAGTTTTCTGCGAGTAGAAAGTGATGGTAATATGTCAATTGGATAGAAGGAGGAAGCGCAGTACAGGGACGTTTGTATGCTTGAAAAATATCCCTCAAAAGTTCCAATGAAGAAGAAAAAGAATTGAAATGGAACTTGTGATGAAGCTGACAGGAACTCATCCTATATCATAATCGGCTATAAATGAATATTAGCCAAAAAAAAAAATTTCTTTTCATACCAAAATGCGCGTTTATCTCTAGCTTTGCTGCTTTGCTTATTTTATTGTAAATTTTATTTTTTGCATAGTGTTAAGTGCCCTCTATAGTAAAAATGATAATGACACTGTGTGGTTGCATACATGCATGTTCTCTGTAGCACTCTAAATAAATATGCTGGATTACAGCTCAGACCGAAGAGGGTAAGCAAAAAGCACGTGCACATATCAAGTTTAGGACTTTGAGGAAGAATGTTTGACCTGAGACGGTATGGTGTATGATTTTTTAATGCATAATTCTTTCAACTTAGGAATCGTACCATGTAACTATACAATGTTGGTTTTGTTTAATTGGTGTGCAGTAGCGATGCCTCCAGAAAGGGCCTCATTGTCTTCTTGCAATCTTACGATGAAGCCTTGATAGTACATATTTCGTATTCCACGTGGTGGATAATTAGTGTTTCTAAAGCGATTTTCTCTAGAGAAAATTAGAAGGCTTTACTGTCATTGAAGCATATTTTAAAGATCCTCTCGACGAACAAAAATATTGTTTGAATTTTCTTTGTTTTTTGTTTAATGGAAAGCTCTTCTCATAGGTCTTGTTTGAAGCCTGTTTAACTGTAAGATCACCAGAATAACTCATATCAAATATACGAGGAAGCCATATGTTAAGCTGTTTATCACCACATTGGAAGGCATTGTTAGTGAGAAGAGACCCATAGAAAGTGCGCCGATAATTAAAAATTGCCTTGAATTTAGCAAGTGTATCATATTCTGTTCTTTTTACAGATATTAAGCTTCAAGGTCACGACGGTTTTTTCTTTTTCTGTCAGCAGGAGTATATGTGTTTTTCTTCTTATTCGATAATGGTGTACTTTCCCACTCTTTATTGTTGACGTAGTGAATTACGATCTAGTTTATATGTCATAATGTAGTAAGTTTATTGGACATTTCTATATGTTATGTAAATGTAAGAATTACATAGGTACTGCTTTTGAACACAGAAACTATCGTTTCTTAAGTACTACCGGATTGCAGGTTTTCTACCATCAGTTTTTCTTTTGTATTGCTGGTGTGGTAAAAGCATAGTGTGTTTACACCTTCTTATTGATAAATAGTATATTTTTATGTTTAGGTGATTTTAGTTGTGATTATTTGGTAGCAATTATATTAATATAAATAAAATGGGTAGAGGATATTTGTATAAAACGTTATAAAACATGAAGTTGAGGGTAATTATATGATAATTGAGGTTCTGTGATCAGTTATAGATATTAAAATGTGGATAATCGTGGGTGTTATGGGTAAATGGCACAGGGTATAAACCGCTGAGGCAAGTGCCGTGTATGGTGATGTGGTGATGTATATGGTAGTGATCGAGTGAGAGATGACCTTGGTGTAGAGTATTATGGCGGGGCAAGTTGAGAGTGATGTGTTCTATAGCGTCCGTGTGCATATGCGATATCGTTAAATAAATAAAAGGTGAGTATGGTAGATTTAGGTATGTGGTAGTGATAGTTGGAGGTGGTATTGTTTGGGGATGTGAAAGGTATAGTGGAGAGGTTGATAGTGTGGCAGGGTAAGTTACTTCTTGTATTGTTTACGTTTGATTTGTTTAAATTAGATTTGTTTACATGTGGTATGTAGTGTTATAGTAAGGACGACATGGTAGATGGGGGAATGTAGATGGATGGTAGGGTAAGTGGTAGTGAGAGTTGGATATTAGATATTGGAAATGGATAGATGGTGGTTGGGGAGTGGTGATGAATAGTCGGAGGATGAATGGTGGTGGTTAGGAGTGGTGGAGTGGGAGAATGGGGCAGGGCATGGGGTGGTGAGGTAAGTGCCGTGGATTGTGATGTGGTAGAGGTAGGGTAAGAGGGGGTAAGATGAGAAGAGATAGAGGAGGGTAAGATGAGATGGGTATAGGAAGGGATGGAGTTAGGGTTAGTGTTAGTGTTAGTGTTAGTGTTAGTGTGTGGGTGTGGTGTGTGGGTGTGGGTGTGGTGTGGTGTGGGTGTGGGTGTGGTGTGGTATGGTGTGTGTGGGTGTGGTGTGTGGTGTGGTGTGTGTGGGTGTGGGTGTGGTGTGGGTGTGGTGTGTGGGTGTGGTGTGGGTGTGG